>NC_080378.1:45912725-46216987 GCF_014773155.1 Arachis stenosperma | reverse complement strand
ATTTTCTGACTGAAATTGAGGGTCCTGAGCAAAAATCTGATCCAGAGACTGAAAAGGACTGCAGATGCTGTTGGATTCTGACCTCCCTGCACTCGAAGTGGATTTTCTGGAGCTACAGAAGCCCAATTGGCGCGCTCTCAACGGCATTGGAAAGTAGACATCCTGGGCTTTCCAGCAATATATGATAGTCCATACTTTGTCCAAGATTTGATGGCCCAAACCGGCGCTCAAAGTCACCTACAGAAATTCCAGCGTTAAACGCCGGAACTGGCATAAAACTTGGAGTTAAACGCCCAAACTGGCATGAAAGCTGGCGTTTAACTCCAGAAAAGGTCTCTACACGAAAATGCTTCATTGCTCAGCCCAAGCACACACCAAGTGGGCCCGGAAGTGGATTTTTCTGTCATTTACTCATTTCTGTAAACCTTAGGTTACTAGTTTACTATTAATAGGATCTTTTGACATTGTATCCGGACCTTATGACCTCATGATATTTTTACACGTTTCTTGTGTACTTTCCACAGCATGAGTCTCTAAACCCCATGGTTGGGGGTGAGGAGCTCTGCTGTGTCTTGATGGATTAATGCAATTACTACTGTTTCTTATTCAATCATGCTTGCTTCCATTCCAAGATAATACTTGTTCTTAATCCGGATGAATGTGATGATCCGTGACAATCATCATCATTCTCAACTATGAACATGTGCCTGACAACCACCTCTGTTCTATCTTAGATTGAGTAGTTATCTCTTGGATTCTTTAATCGGAATCTTCGTGGTATAAGCTAGAACTGATGGCGGCATTCAAGAGAATCCGGAAGGTCTAAACCTTGTCTATGGTATTCTGAGTAGGATTCAATGACTGAATGACTGTGACGTGCTTCAAACTCCTGAAGGCGGGGCGTTAGTGACAGACGCAAAAGAATCACTGGATTCTATTCCGGCCTGATTGAGAACCGACAGATGGATAGCCGTGTCGTGACAGGGTGCGTTGAACATTTCCAATGAGAGGATGGGAGGTAGCCACTGACAACGGTGAAACCCTACATACAGCTTGCCATGGAAGGAGCCTTGCGTGTTTGATGAAGAAGACAGTAGGAAAGCAGAGATTCAGAAGATGGAGCATCTCCAAAACCCCAGCCTATTCTCCATTACTGCAATACAAGTAACCATTTCATGTTCTTTTGCTTTTTACAATCAATCCTGATAATTTCTGATATCCTGACTAAGATTTACAAGATAACCATAGCTTGCTTCAAGCCGACAATCTCCGTGGGATCGACCCTTGCTCACGCAAGGTATTACTTGGACGACCCAGTGCACTTGCTGGTTAGTTGTGCGGGATTGCAAAAGTGTGATTGCAATTTCGTGCACCAAGTTTTTGGCACCGTTGCCGGGGATTGTTCGAGTTTGGACAACTGACGGCTTATCTTGTTGCTTAGATTAGGACTGTTTTATTTTTGTTGGTTTAGAGTCTTTTAGTTGAGTCTAGTTTCATATTTTAAGTTTGGTGTCAATTGCATGCTTTTGTTTTTCTTTTAATTTTCGAATTTTGCATGTTCTTAGTCCCTTTTTGATTTATAAAAATTCTAAGTTTGGTGTCCTCTTTGTGTTTCCCTTAAAAAATTTTCGAAAACTGTGTGTTTGATTTTCTAAAAATTTTAAGTTTGGATCTTTTTGTGTTTTTCTCTTTCCTCTTATCAAAAATCAAATCTTTTTCACAAAAATTTTTCAATCATATCTTTTTAATTGCTGTTTTCAAAATCTTTTCTTTTACTAATTGATTCAGTTCTCAATTTGCTTTGATTTCATTTCCCTTTTGATTTTCGAATTTTTTTTTATTTTATTTTATTTCATTTTAAATTTTTTCGGATATTTCAAAAAAAAATAAAATAATAATAAAAATAAACAAAATTCATCTCTTTGCAATCATTATCATTTCCCTTTTGTCCATTATGGACTTAAGTGGAATTAATCAGTCCAAGAGGACTCTGGGGTCATATGCTAACCCCATTACAGCTGCATATGGGAGTAGCATCTGTACACCTCCCATCAAAGCAAGCAGCTTTGAGCTAAACCCTCAACTCATTATCATAGTGCAGCAAAATTGCCAGTATTCCGGTCTTCCACAGGAAGAACCTACTGAGTTTCTGGCACAATTTTTACAAATAGCTGACACAGTACATGATAAAGAGGTAGATCAGGATGTCTACAGACTATTACTGTTTCCATTTGCTGTAAAAGATCAAGCTAAAAGGTGGTTGAATAACCAACCTACAGCAACCATAAAGACATGGAAGCAGTTGTCAGACAAATTCCTGAATCATTTTTACCCTCCAAAGAGGATGACACAGCTAAGGCTGGACATTCAAGGTTTTAAACAAGAGGATAATGAATCCCTTTATAATGCCTGGGAGAGGTATAGAGGTATGCTAAGGAAATGTCCCTCTGAAATGTTTTCAGAGTGGGTACAGTTAGACATTTTCTACTATGGGCTTACAGAAAAAGCTCAGATGTCTTTAGACCACTCAGCTGGTGGATCTATACACATGAGGAAGACAATTGAAGAAGCTCAAGAGCTTATAGACACTGTTGCTAG
Organism: Arachis stenosperma; assembly: GCF_014773155.1. Lineage (NCBI taxonomy): Eukaryota > Viridiplantae > Streptophyta > Magnoliopsida > Fabales > Fabaceae > Arachis > Arachis stenosperma. The sequence goes on along the minus strand of NC_080378.1, from coordinate 46,214,389 downwards.
AAACCAATACTTATATTCTAGCAATGAGTTCGTTCCAAAAGAAGAAGTCATGGCATTAGTCACTGATCCTAATCCTCAAGAACAGATGAATGAGCTTAATCAACAATTGCTCCTGATGACAGAACAGTTAGCAGAGTTTAAAGAGATGCTCCATGAAACTAAAGTTGCTAATAAGAGCATAGAACTACAGTTGAATCAAGCAAAACAGCAAATATCTAAACAAAAAACAGAGGAGTGTCAAGCAGTTCAATTGAGGAGTGGGAAGACCTTGAATAACACTGCTAAAAAGAGTAAAATACCAGACAAGGAACAATTGACAGAGGACAAACAAACTACTGTTCAAAATCCCTCTGAGGACAGTAAGAGCCCAGAGAGGAATTTTATTGGCGTTCAAACGCCAGAAAGGGAAGGAAAGCTGGCGTTAAACGCCCATTCCTTGCCCCATTCTGGCGTTCAAACGCCAGAAAAGGGGGAAAAGTTGGCGTTAAACGCCCATTTTCCACCCAATCCTGGCGTTCAAACGCCAAGGGAAAATCAGACACCTAAGAGTGCTGACAGTGATCCCTCTAACAAGGCTTCTTCAACCACTTCTGTAAGGAATAAACCTGCAGCATCTAAGGTTGAGGAATATCAAGCCAAGATGCCTTATCCTCAAAAACTCCGCAAAGCGGAACAGGATAAGCAATTTGCCCGCTTTGCAGACTATTTAAGGACTCTTGAAATAAAGATTCCGTTTGCAGAGGCACTTGAGCAAATACCTTCTTATGCTAAATTCATGAAAGAAATTTTAAGCCATAAGAAGGATTGGAGAGAAACTAAAAGGGTGTTTCTCACTGAAGAATGCAGTGCAGTCATTCTAAAAAGCTTACCAGAAAAGCTTCAAGATCCTGGAAGCTTTCTGATACCGTGCACATTAGAAGGCACTTGCACCAAGACAGCCCTATGTGATCTTGGAGCAAGCATCAATCTAATACCTGCATCCACTATCAGAAAACTTGGGTTGATTGGAGAAGTCAAACCAACCAGGATATGCCTCCAACTTGCTGATGGCTCCATTAAACAACCATCAGGCATAATAGAGGACATGATTGTCAAGGTTGGGCCATTTGCCTTTCCAACTGACTTTGTGGTGCTGGAAATGGAGGAGCACAAGAGTGCAACTCTCATTCTAGGAAGACCTTTCCTAGCAACTGGACGAACTCTTATTGATGTACAAAAAGGGGAAGTAACCTTGAGAGTCAATGAGGATGAGTTCAAGTTGAATGCTGTGAAAGCTATGCAGCATCCAGACACACCAAATGACTGCATGGGCGCTGACATTATTGACTCTCTAGTAGAAGAGATCAATATGGCTGAAAGCCTAGAATCAGAGCAGGAGGACATCTTCAAAGATGCTCAACCTGATCAGGAAGAACTAGAGGAAGCAAAGGAATTTTCGAAAATTCCTCAGGAGGAGGATAAACCTCCTAAGCCTGAACTCAAACCACTACCATCATCCCTGAAATACGCATTTCTGGGAGAGGGTGACACTTTTCCAGTAATTATAAGCTCTGCTTTAAATTCACAGGAAGAGGAAGCACTGATTAAAGTGCTAAGGACACACAAGACAGCTCTTGGGTGGTCCATAAGTGATCTCAAGGGTATTAGCCCAGCTAGATGCATGCACAAGATCCTGTTGGAGGATAATGCCGAACCAGTGGTCCAACCACAGAGAAGGCTAAATCCTGCCATGAAGGAGGTGGTGCAGAAAGAGGTCACTAAATTACTAGAGGCTGGGATTATTTATCCTATTTCTGATAGCCCCTGGGTGAGCCCTGTCCAAGTTGTTCCCAAAAAGGGAGGCATGACAGTGGTTCATAATGAAAAGAATGAACTGGTTCCTACAAGAACAGTCACAGGGTGGCGCATGTATATTGACTACAGAAGACTCAATACAGCCACCAGAAAGGATCATTTTCCTTTACCATTCATAGACCAAATGCTAGAAAGACTAGCTGGTCATGATTATTACTGCTTTTTAGATGGCTATTCAGGCTACAACCAAATTGCAGTAGATCCCCAGGACCAAGAGAAAACAGCATTCACTTGCCCTTCTGGCGTGTTTGCCTATAAGAGGATGCCTTTTGGTCTGTGCAATGCACCTGCAACCTTTCAAAGGTGCATGCTCTCTATCTTCTCAGATATGGTAGAGAAATTTCTGGAAGTCTTCATGGATGACTTTTCAGTATATGGAGACTCATTTAGCTCCTGTCTTAACCACCTATCACTTGTCCTGAAAAGATGCCAAGAGACTAACCTGGTTTTAAACTGGGAGAAATGTCACTTTATGGTGACTGAAGGAATTGTCCTTGGGCACAAAATTTCAAGCAGGGGAATAGAGGTGGATAAGGCAAAGGTAGAGGTAATTGAAAAATTACCACCACCTGCCAATGTTAAGGCAATCAGAAGCTTTCTGGGGCATGCAGGATTTTATAGAAGGTTTATAAAGGATTTTTTGAAAATTGCTAAGCCTTTGAGTAACCTGCTAACTGCTGACACACCATTTGTGTTTGACACACAGTGTCTGCAGGCATTTGAGACCCTGAAAGCTAAGCTGGTTACAGCACCAGTCATCTCTGCACCAGATTGGGCATTACCATTTGAATTAATGTGTGATGCCAGTGATCATGCCATTGCTGTAGTGTTGGGACAGAGGCATAACAAACTTCTGCATGTCATTTATTATGCTAGCCGTGTTCTAAATGATGCACAGAAGAATTACACAACCACAGAAAAAGAATTACTTGCAGTGGTCTATGCCATTGACAAGTTTAGATCCTACCTAGTAGGATCAAAGGTGATTGTGTACACTGACCATGCTGCTCTTAAATACTTACTCACAAAGCAGGATTCAAAACCCAGGCTTATCAGATGGGTGTTGCTTCTGCAAGAGTTTGATATAGAAATAAGAGACAGAAAAGGGACAGAGAACCAAGTAACTGATCATCTGTCCCGAATAGAACCAGTAGCTGGGGCGTCCCTCCCTTCTATTGAGATCTCTGAGACTTTCCCAGATGAGCAACTCTTTGCCATTCAGGAAGCTCCATGGTTTGCAGATATTGCAAACTATAAAGCTGTGAGGTTCATACCCAAGGAGTACAGCAGAGTGCAAAGAAAGAAATTAATTTCAGATGCCAAGTACTACCTCTGGGATGAACCATATCTCTTTAAGAGATGTGCTGACGGAGTGATCCGCAGATGTGTACCCAGAGAAGAAGCACGAAGGATCCTATGGCACTGCCATGGATCACAGTATGGGGGACATTTTGGAAGTGAGCGAACAGCCACTAAAGTTCTCCAGTGCGGCTTCTACTGGCCCACTCTCTATAAAGATTCCCGAGAGTTTGTGCGTAGCTGTGACAGTTGCCAAAGAGCTGGTAACCTGCCTCACGGATATGCCATGCCTCAACAAGGGATATTAGAGATAGAATTGTTTGATGTATGGGGAATTGATTTCATGGGACCATTCCCACCATCATACTCAAACACGTACATTCTGGTGGCAGTGGACTATGTATCTAAGTGGGTAGAAGCAATTGCTACACCCACTAATGATACCAAGACTGTACTGAAATTCCTCCAGAAAAATATTTTCAGCAGATTTGGTGTTCCCAGAATACTAATCAGTGATGGGGGCTCTCATTTCTGCAACAAACAGCTATACTCTGCTATGGTTAGATATGGAATCAGCCATAAAGTGGCAACTCCGTATCATCCACAGACAAATGGGCAAGCTGAAGTCTCTAACAGAGAACTAAAGAGAATCCTAGAACGGACTGTGATAGCCCGAAGAAAGGATTGGGCAAAGAGCTTGGATGATGCTCTGTGGGCATACAGAACAGCATTCAAGACTCCTATAGGAACCTCTCCATACCAATTGGTGTATGGGAAGGCCTGTCATTTGCCTGTGGAACTGGAACACAAAGCTTACTGGGCAACCAGATTCCTAAATATGGATGCACAGTTAGCTGGTGAAAAAAGATTGCTCCAGCTAAATGAGCTAGAGGAGTTCAGACTCAATGCCTTTGAAAATGCAAAAATTTATAAGGAAAAGGCAAAGAAATGGCATGACAAGAAGTTGTCAACCAGAGTCTTTGAGCCAGGACAAAAGGTTCTGCTCTTTAACTCTAGGCTCAAACTGTTTCCAGGAAAACTCAAATCCCGGTGGAGGGGTCCGTATGTGATTACAGGAGTCTCACCATATGGATATGTTGAGCTTCAGGATACTGATTCTAACAGAAAGTTCATTGTAAATGGACAGAGAATCAAGCACTATCTTGAAGGAAATTTTGGGCAGGAATGCTCAAAACTGAGACTTGAGTGATTCTCAGTGAAAGTCCAGCTAAAGACAGTAAAGAAGCGCTTGCTGGGAGGCAACCCAGTCATTAGGAAGTTGTATGATTAGTTCTTACAGAGGCAAGTATCAAAAATGAAGGAATTCACAGAGTTACAGAAGAATTCAGCTCAAAAAGCAGAGAAAATGAGCTTACTGGCGAAAAAACGCCAGTAAGGGGCATTTTGGGCGTTAAACGCCAGAATGGGTACCATTCTGGGCGTTTAACGCCAGAAATGGTGCCATTTTGGGCGTTAAACGCCAGAATGGGCACCATTCTGGGCGTTTAACGCCAGGTGTGCAGCATCCTGGGCGTTTTGGAAAAACGCCCAGTGACAAAGGATTTCTGGCGTTTAACGCCAGCCAGGGCACCTGGCTGGGCGTTAAACGCCCAAAAGGGGCAACAAATGGGCGTTAAACGCCAGAATGGGTGCCATTCTGGGCGTTTAACGCCAGCATGGTGGGGGGACCACAATTTTGTTTTCAAATCAAATTTTTTCAAACTTTCCTTTTCTTACCCACACTTTTCTACAAAATCACACTTCAATCATTCATCATTCACTTTCAAATCCTCAAAAATCAAAACCATTTTTCAAATTTATTTCAAATCAATTACAAACATTGTTCAACAATTTCACCCTTTTCTCAATTTCTTTTCATATCTTCTCAAATCTCCTTTCAAATTCTTTTTTTTTCGAAAACTCCCCTCCCCACCTTATAAATACACGTTTGTTCCCCCTCTTCCAACCACACCATTCGAATTTCCTCTTCCTCCCCCTCTCTTATCTCTTTTCTTTTGCTTGAGGACAAGCAAACCTCTAAGTTTGGTGTGCTTTTCCGTGATCACTAAGCCAAGATTCATCAATATCATGGCTCCTAAGGGAAAACAAACTAATTTAAGAGGCAAGAAAGAGAATAATCCAAAGAATCTTTGGAATCAAGAGAAGTTCTTAACCAAAGAACATGAAGACCATTATCACAAAATAATGGGTCTGAGGTCAGTGATCCCGGAAGTTAAATTTGATCTGAAAGAAGATGAATATCCGGGGATCCAAGAGCAAATTCGAAACAGAGGATGGGAAGTTCTAACCAATCCTAAGACAAAGGTTGGAAGGAACATGGTTCAGGAATTCTACTCAAATCTGTGGCTGACAGATAAGCAGAGAATGACTGGAACCGCTTACCATACCTACAGAACCATGGTCAGAGGGAAAGTTATGTACTTTCATCTGGACAAAATAAGAGAAATCTTCAAATTGCTCCAACTGCAAGATGATCCTGACTCCTTTAATAGGAGGATGGTGAGAGTAGATAAGGGGTTGGATCAAGTTCTAGAAGACATATGTCTCCCTGGGACTAAATGGATAACCAATTCAAAGGGTGTCCCAAACCAACTCAAGAGGGGATACCTCAAGCCAATTGCAAGAGGTTGGCTAGACTTCATTGGGCGTTCCATATTGCCCACTAGCAACCGTTCTGAGGTCACCATCAAGAGGGCAGTGATGATTCATTGCATTATGCTTGGAAAAGAAGTGGAGGTCCATCATGTGATTGCTTGTGAGATCTACACAATTGCAAATAAAAATTCCACTGAAGCCAAACTGGCTTACCCAAGCTTAATCTCCTTGCTCTGTAAAGAGGCTGGGGTGAAGATGGGAGTAGATGAATTCATACCCATTGAACACCCAATCACCAAGAAGTCAATGGAAGGACAAGTGCAAGACAACTCTATCAAAAGGAGGGCGCATGAGTTCCTCCCTGAATTTCCTGAAATTGGCTACCGGGCCAGCCTGGAAGCATCTATCACCAAGTTGCAAGAGACTATGGAGCAACTTAAGGAAGAACAGCAGAATCAGAACTGCATGCTCTGCAAATTGCTGAAGGAACAAGAGAAGCAGGGGCGTGAAATACAAGAGATGAAGCGCCAAAAGCTCTCCTCTCAAGCTGAGGGAGCATCCACTTCTCAAATTCAAGGTTGTTGAGTCCTAACTCTGTGAAAACCTCTATCATTAGGAGCCTATTTTTTCGTTTTTCTTGTTTTGTTTTCTATTTTTAATTTTTTATTCTCATCTTATATCTATATTTGAGTCTTGTTCTTAGTTCATAATTAATAAAATTTATGCCTTAAGGTTATGAATGTCCTATGAATCCATCACCTCTCTTAAAGGAAAAATGCTTTAATCACAAAAGAACAAGAAGTACAGGATTTCAAAATTTATCCTTGAAACTAGTTGAATTAGCTTGATGTGGTGACAATACTTTTTGTTTTCTGAATGAATGCTTGAACAGTGCATATGTCTCTTGAATTTGTTGTTTTAAGAATGTTAAAATTGTTGGCTCTTGAAAGAATGATGGAAAAGGAGAACTGTTATTGAGGATCTGAAAAATCATCAAAATGATTCTTGAAGCAAGAAAAAGCAGTGAATAAAAAAAAATTTCGAAAAAAAAAAGAAAGAGAAAAGGAAAGAAATAAAGTGTGAACCAAAGCAAAAAAAAAAAGAGAGTGTGCTTAAGAACCCTGGACACCTCTAATTGGGGACTTTAGCAAAGCTGAGTCACAATCTAAAAAGGTTCACCCAATTATGTGTCTGTGGCATGTATGTATCCGGTGGTAATACTGGAAGACAGAGTGCTTTGGGCCACAGCCAAGACTCATACACTAGCTATGTTCAAGAATCACTACACTTAACTAGGAGAATCAATAACACTATCTGAGTTCTGAGTTCTTATAGATGCCAATCATTCTGAACTTCAAAGGATAGAGTGAGATGCCAAAACTGTTCGGAGGCAAAAAGCTACTAGTCCCGCTCATCTAATTGGAGCTATGTTTCTTTGATATTTTGGAGTCTATAGTATATTCTCTTCTTTTTATCCTATTTTGATTTTCAGTTGCTTGGGGACAAGCAACAATTTAAGTTTGGTGTTGTGATGAGCGGATAATTTGTACGCTTTTTGGCATTGTTTTTAGTATGTTTTTAGTATCTTTTAGTTAGTTTTTAGTATATTTTTATTAGTTTTTAATTAAAATTCACTTTTCTGGACTTTACTATGATTTTGTGTGTTTTTCTGTGATTTCAGGTATTTTCTGACTGAAATTGAGGGTCCTGAGCAAAAATCTGATCCAGAGACTGAAAAGGACTGCAGATGCTGTTGGATTCTGACCTCCCTGCACTCGAAGTGGATTTTCTGGAGCTACAGAAGCCCAATTGGCGCGCTCTCAACGGCATTGGAAAGTAGACATCCTGGGCTTTCCAGCAATATATGATAGTCCATACTTTGTCCAAGATTTGATGGCCCAAACCGGCGCTCAAAGTCACCTACAGAAATTCCAGCGTTAAACGCCGGAACTGGCATAAAACTTGGAGTTAAACGCCCAAACTGGCATGAAAGCTGGCGTTTAACTCTAGAAAAGGTCTCTACACGAAAATGCTTCGTTGCTCAGCCCAAGCACACACCAAGTGGGCCCGGAAGTGGATTTTTCTGTCATTTACTCATTTCTGTAAACCTTAGGTTACTAGTTTACTATTAATAGGATCTTTTGACATTGTATCCGGACCTTATGACCTCATGATATTTTTACACGTTTCTTGTGTACTTTCCACAGCATGAGTCTCTAAACCCCATGGTTGGGGGTGAGGAGCTCTGCTGTGTCTTGATGGATTAATGCAATTACTACTGTTTCTTATTCAATCATGCTTGCTTCCATTCCAAGATAATACTTGTTCTTAATCCGGATGAATGTGATGATCCGTGACAATCATCATCATTCTCAACTATGAACATGTGCCTGACAACCACCTCTGTTCTATCTTAGATTGAGTAGTTATCTCTTGGATTCTTTAATCGGAATCTTCGTGGTATAAGCTAGAACTGATGGCAGCATTCAAGAGAATCCGGAAGGTCTAAACCTTGTCTGTGGTATTCTGAGTAGGATTCAATGACTGAATGACTGTGACGTGCTTCAAACTCCTGAAGGCGGGGCGTTAGTGACAGACGCAAAAGAATCACTGGATTCTATTCCGGCCTGATTGAGAACCGACAGATGGATAGCCGTGCCGTGACAGGGTGCGTTGAACATTTCCAATGAGAGGATGGGAGGTAGCCACTGACAACGGTGAAACCCTACATACAGCTTGCCATGGAAGGAGCCTTGCGTGTTTGATGAAGAAGACAGTAGGAAAGCAGAGATTCAGAAGATGGAGCATCTCCAAAACCCCAGCCTATTCTCCATTACTGCAATACAAGTAACCATTTCATGTTCTTTTGCTTTTTACAATCAATCCTGATAATTTCTGATATCCTGACTAAGATTTACAAGATAACCATAGCTTGCTTCAAGCCGACAATCTCCGTGGGATCGACCCTTGCTCACGCAAGGTATTACTTGGACGACCCAGTGCACTTGCTGGTTAGTTGTGCGGGATTGCAAAAGTGTGATTGCAATTTCGTGCACCAGGCCTCCATTTTCTAATACTCAAAACCAAGTCCAAAAGTCATAAAATGGTGTTATAGAAGCTTACAACCTTGTTGGGAAGGTAAAATAGTTGAGAAACAAGAAAATTTTAGAAACAAGACGTGTGCGGCCGCACAGAGGTCTGTGCATGCGCACGCCCAGGAAATTTCAAAATGTGTGCGTACGCACAGGGGTGTACATATGCACAGGTGGGAAAACTTACAGAATCTGTTCACTTGCACAACCTGTGCCAACGCCCCTAATAGAATGGCCTTCCCAACGTGTGCGTCCGCACAGGCCTGTGCGTCTGCGCAGGTTGAAATTTTCCCTTAGATATGTACGCACACAAGCTGTGCTAGCGCGGCAAACAGAACGCACTTCCCTGCCTGTGCGTGTGCACAGGTGTGTGCGTCCGCACAGATTGAAATTTCCGCAGGGTGTGCGCCCGTACAAGGATGTGCGTCCGCACATATCAGAAATCATGAAATTTTGCAACTCTGTAGAATTTCAGATTTTTAACACCAACTTTGAATGATCATAACTTCCTCAACAAAATTCCAAATTTTGCAAACTTTATATCGATTTAAAGGGTTTTCAAAGATCTTTATTTCTAAACAAATTTCAATCAATTTAAAGAACCAAGGCAAAAGTTATGATCGAGCAAAGTTCACCAAAAACCCAATTTTACCAAACTTCACAATTTCCAAAATTTATTACCATACCCAAACCACATCACATCAAACCATCCAAAACTCCACTTTTCATCAAAATATACCTGTTGTATTATAATACACCAACCTTACCATATTCTTCTTCTCATTTCATTACTCTCAATTCTAACATTAACTATATAACACTTATGAACAAATCACCATCAGATCCACCACTTCATAAATCATAACACTACAATTATCATAAGGAACCACTTCCAATTCATACAATAATTCAACATCATCATATCAGTATAATTCATCACAATCAACCCAACATTCATCAATTCCCCAACATTTAAGACACCAACCATCGTTTTAGTTCAACCTATCCTATTGGTCACTAGCCTATGTGTCCATGAATATTATATACTACATAGAGAAAACTGAAACCATAACTTGGTCGATTCCCTATATGAACCAAACCTTCCAAATTAGCACAAACAACCTTCCAACCATAATTCAAGCTTTCAATTCCACTCCAATAAGCACAAATAAGTTCCAAAAGCACCCAAAGCCACAATAATCAAATCACCTCAAATCAACCTAGGGTTTCAAATAAACATAAATTCACAAGGGTTTAGTGGCTCTTATCTTCTCCCACAGATTTAATAGCAAGAATCCAAGGCTAAGCAAGGATTAGAGCAAACATAAACACCTAAAATCACAAAAACTCATTTAATCCAAAATCCTATAAACCCGAAATTTTCAAGAGAGAAACTGAGAGGGATTCGAGCTTTTCTTACCAGTTTCTTACATGGATTTTGTAGAGCTCGTTGCAAGGAACGCGTAGCCGCTGACGGCACGTAAATCGGAGCACCGTAGCTCAAGATATCGCGAAGAGAAGAGATGGGTGAATAATGTTTCTTCTTCCTCTCCTCCACTTTCTCTTTTTAGCATGAGTGTTGTGTTTATGTGTGTGTGTGCTGGAAATGGGTTCATTAATGAACCTTTTATATGTTGGGCTTGGCCCCAACATGGGCCCGGTCTAACCCGTTAGCGTTTTTAGCCTGTTTGGCCCAACTACGGGCCAAACCTTTAAAATTAACGCCGGTTTTCAACTTCTAATATTTTTCTAAGGTTTTTGACGATTTCCACTTTTCTCATGGGGTACCGGGCAGACTAGAACCGGTTTAACCGGTTCAATAGTCGATTCATGGTTTTTCACCGTTTTTCGCAAAAAGAACATTTTCTGACTCAAAAAGACCCACTAAGTCCAAAAATCACCTTTAAATCCTCAAATTCTCTCTCTAACTTTTCGAAATCTAACTTGGGCAATTAATCACTTAATTAACTGGTTGATTAGTTGCAGTTCTTACATTCTCCCCACCAAATAAGAAATTTTGCCCTCAAAATTTGAATTATCTGAGAATAGCTCGGGATAATCCTTTCGCATCTCAGATTCCAACTCCCAAGTGTGCTATTCTACTCCTGCTCACTCCCAAGCAACTTTAACTAATGAAACATCCTTTCCTCACAGCTTATTCACACTAGTATCATCGATCCTTACTGGCGTTACTTGGAAACTTAAGTTCTCCTTCAACTCAACTGATTCAGGCTCCAACACATGAGCCGCATCCGACGTGTACTTACGGAGCTGTGACACGTGGAAAATGTCATGCAAATTAGACAGATGAGGTGGCAATGCGACTTGATACGTCACCGGCCCGAATCTCTTCAAAATCTCAAATGGTCCTATATATCTTGGGTTCAACTTCTTGGTCTTGATTGCTCTTCAAATTCCAGTTCTCGGTGTAACCCTAAGGAATACGTGTTCTCCTACTTCAAACTCTAACGGTTTCCTTCTTTGATCTGCGTAACTCTTTTGTCGAATTTGGGCAGTTAGAATCTTTGCACGAATCTTCTTAATGTTCTCAGTAGTCTCTGCTATCAAATCTGGACCCAAAACACTTGCTTCACTAGGTTCATACCAACAAAGTGGAGACTGGCACTTCCGTCCATATAAGGCCTCATACGGAGCCATCCCAATGCTCGCATGAAAACTGTTGTTGTACGCAAACTCCACTAATGGCATGTAGCGATCCCAACTTCCGGGTTGATCCAAAACACAAGCTCTCAGCATATCCTCCAATGTTTGAATGGTTTTCTCCGACTGTCCATCAGTTTGCGGATGATATGCGATATTAAGACATAGTTTCGTACCAAAGGCTCTTTGGAAAGCTCCCCGAAACCTTGATGTGAATCGGGGATTAAGGTCCGATACTATGCTTGATGGCACACCATGCAACTTTACTATCTCTTTGATGTACAATCTCGCCAACTCCTCCATAGAACAGTTTACTCGGATAGGAAGAAAATGAGCGGATTTGGTTAAACGATCCACGATCACCCAAATTGCATCAAATCCCGACCTAGTCCTCGGTAAACTGGTCACAAAATCCATTGAGATTCCTTCCCACTTCCACTGAGGAATCTCAAGAGGCTGTAGCATTTCCGACGGTTTCTGATGCTCTATCTTTAGCTTCTGGCAAGTCAAACACTTGGATACCACTATTGCTACATCACCCTTCATCCCAGGCCACCAGAACATCTTCTTCAAGTCATAATACATCTTCTGCTTCCGGGATGAATAGAAAACCTACTGTTGTGAGCCTCCGACAGTAAGTCTCACCTCAAACTCCCAACACCTGGTATGCAAATTCTTCCCTTGTATCTCCATAACCCTTCACCATCTTTAGTGAATTCTTCATGCCTCCTATTACCAACTGGTTGAAACAATTGCTGAAGCTTCTGCTCATCTTGCTGAGCCCTTTGTATTTCTGATTTAAACGTGCTTGAGATTTGTAACTGGTTCAAACAAGCTCTTCTAGCAACTTCACCAATATCCAGCTTAAGATCTACAAACTTATCCACTAGCTCTTCTTCCTTAATCCTCATCCAAGCAATCGTTAAAGATTTTCGACTCAAAGCGTCTACTACCACGTTCGCCTTTCCAGGGTAATAACTCAACTCGAAATCATAATCTTTAAGCAACTCCATCCACCTTCTGGGGCGCATATTTAGCTCTTTTTGATAAAAAATGTACTTGAGACTCTTATGATCAGAAAAGACATTGAACTTTACTCCGTACAAGTGGTGTCTCTAAATCTTCAAGGCAAACACAATCGCCGCTAATTCCAAGTCATGAGTGGGGTAATTCACCTCATGCGGTCTCAGCTGACGCGATGTGTAAGCCACCACATTCCGGTGTTGCATCAACACGTAACCCAAACCCTTCAGTGACGCATCACAATACACCTCAAACGGTTCATGGGGTTCTGGTAAGATTAGAACAGGTGCTGAATTTAACCTCTGCTTTAGAGTCTGAAAACTCTCTTCGCACTCCGACGTCCACACGAATGGCACTTTGATGAGCGGATAATTTATACTCTTTTTGGCATTGTTTTTAGTATGTTTTTAGTATGATTTAGTTAGTTTTTAGTATATTTTTATTAGTTTTTAGTTAAAATTCACTTTCCTGGACTTTACTATGAGTTTGTGTGTTTTTCTGTGATTTCAGGTATTTTCTGGCTGAAATTGAGGGATCTGAGCAAAAATCTGATTTAGAGGCTGAAAAGGACTGTAGATGCTGTTGGATTCTGACCTCCCTGCACTCGAAGTGGATTTTCTAGAGCTACAGAAGCCCAATTGGCGCGCTCTCAACGGCGTTGGAAAGTAGACATTCTGGGCTTTCCAGCAATATATAATAGTCCATACTTTGTCCGAGATTTGATGGCCCAAACCGGCGTTGCAAATCAGCCTCAGAATTTCCAGCGTTTAACGCTGGAACTGGCACAAAAATTGGAGTTAAACGCCCAAACTGGCATGAAAGCTGGCGTTTAACTCCAGAAAAGGTCTCTACACATGAAAGCTTCAATGCTCAGCCCAAGCACACACTAAGTGGACCCAGAAGTGGATTTTTACGTCATTTACTCATTCCTGTATACCCTAGGTTACTAGTTCACTATTAATAGGATCTTTTGACATTGTATCTGTACCTCATGACACTTTACACGTTTCTTTGTGTACTTCTTACAGCATGAGTCTCTAAACCCCATGGTTGGGGGTGAGGAGCTCTGCTGTGTCTTGATGGATTAATGCAATTACTACTGTTTCTTATTCAATCATGCTTGCTTCCGTTCTAAGATATCACTTGCTCTTAACCCGGATGAATGTGATGACCCGTGACACTCATCATATTCTCAACTATGAACGCGTGCCTGACAACCACCTCCGTTCTACTTTAGATTGAGTAGATATCTCTTGGATTCTTTAATCAGAATCTTCGTGGTATAAGCTAGAATTGATGGTGGCATTCAAGAGAATCCGGAAGGTCTAAACCTTGTCTGTGGTATTCTGAGTAGGATTCAATGATTGAATGACTGTGACGAACTTCAAACTCCTGAGGGCGGGGCGTTAGTGACAGACGCAAAAGAATCATTGGATTCTATTCCGGCCTGATTGAGAACCGACAGATGGATAGCCGTGCCGTGACAGGGTGCGTTGAACATTTCCACTGAGAGGATGGGAGGTAGCCATTGACAACGGTGAAACCCTACATACAGCTTGCCATGGAAGGAGCCTTGCGTGTTTGATGAAGAAGACAATAGGAAAGCAGAGATTCAGAAGATGGAGCATCTCCAAAACATCAACCTATTCTCCATTACTGCATAACAGGTACTTATTTCATGTTCTTTTGATTTTCACAATCAACCCTGATAATTTCTGATATCCTGACTAAGATTTACAAGATAACCATAGCTTGCTTCAAGCCGACAATCTCCGTGGGATCGACCCTTACTCACGTAAGGTATTACTTGGATGACCCAGTGCACTTGCTGGTTAGTTGTGCGGGGTTGCAAAAGTGTGATTGCAATTTCGTGCACCAAGTTTTTTGGCGCCGTTGCCGGGGATTGTTCGAGTTTGGACAACTGACGGCTTATCTTGTTGCTTAGATTATGACTGTTTTATTTTTGTTGGTTTAGAGTCTTTTAGTTGAGTTTAGTTTCATATTTTAAGTTTGGTGTCAATTGCATGCTTTTGTTTTTCTTTTAATTTTCGAATTTGCATGTCTTTAGTCCCTTTTGATCCGTAAAAATTCTAAGTTTGGTGTCCTCTTTGTGTTTTTCCGTTAAAATTTTCGAAAAATTGTGTTTGATTTTCTAAAAATTTTAAGTTTGGTGTCATTTTGTGTTTTTCTCTTTCTTCATTTCAAAAATCAAATCTTTTTCATAAAATTTTTCTCAATCATATCTTTCTAATTGCTAATCTCAAAATCTTTTCAATTAACTAATTGATTCAGTTTTCAATTTGCTTTGATCTTATTTTCTTTTAATTTTCGAATTTTTATTTTATTTTTCTTTTGTTTTATTTTATTTTATCTTTTTCGGATAATTCAAAAAAAAAAACAAAATTTATCTATTTGCAATCCATATCATTTTCCTTTATCCATTATGGACCTAAGTGGGATTGATCAGTCCAGAAGGACTCTGGGGTCATATGCTAACCCCATTACAGCTGCATATGGGAGTAGCATCTGTACACCTCCCATCAAAGCAAGCAGCTTTGAGCTAAATCCTCAACTCATTATCATAGTGCAGCAAAATTGCCAGTATTCCGGTCTTCCACAGGAAGAACCTACTGAGTTTCTGGCACAGTTCTTACAAATTGCTGACACAGTACATGATAAAGAGGTGGATCAGGATGTCTACAGACTATTACTGTTTCCATTTGCTGTAAAAGATCAAGCTAAAAGGTGGTTGAATAACCAACCTACAGCAAGCATAAAGACATGGAAACAGTTATCAGACAAATTCCTGAATCATTTTTACCCTCCAAAGAGGATAACACAGCTAAGGCTGGACATCCAAGGCTTTAAACAAGAGGGTAATGAACCCCTTTATAATGTCTGGGAGAGGTATAGAGGTATGTTAAGAAAATGCCCCTCTGAAATATTTTCAGAGTGGGTACAGTTAGACATCTTCTACTATGGGCTTACAGAAAAAGCTCAGATGTCTTTAGACCACTCAGCTGGTGGATCTATACACATGAGGAAGACAATTGAAGAGGCTCAAGAGCTTATAGACACTGTTGCTAGAAACCAATATTTATACTCTAGCAATGAGTTCTCTCCAAAAGAGGAAGTCATGGCAGTAGTCACTGATCCTAATCCTCAAGAACAGATGATTGAGCTTAATCAACAATTGCTCCTGATGAGAGAACAGTTAGCAGAATTTAAAGAGATGCTCCATGAAACTAAAGTTGCTAACAAGAACATAGAACTGCAGTTGAATCAAGCAAAACAGCAGATATCTAAACAGATAACAGGAGAGTGTCAAGCAGTTCAACTGAGGAGTGGGAAGACACTGAACAACACCACTCAAAAGAGTAAAAAGTCAAATAAGGAACAATTGACAGAGGATAACCAAACCACTGTTCAAAATCCCTCTGAGGACAGTAAGAGCCCAGAGAGGAATGCTAGTGGCGTTCAAACGCCAGGAAGGGAGGGAAAGCTGGCGTTAAACGCCCATTCCCTGCCCAGTTCTGGCGTTCAAACGCCAGAAAAGGGGGAAAAGTTGGCGTTTAACGCCCATTTTCCACCCAATCCTGGCGTTCAGACGCCAAGGGAGGATCAGACACCTGAGAGTGCTGACAGTAATCCCTCTAAAAAGGATTCTTCAACCACTTCTGTAAGGAACAAGCCTGCAGCAACTAAGGTTGAAGAATATAAAGCCAAGATGCCTTATCCTCAGAAACTCCGCCAAGCAGAGCAGGATAATCAATTTGCCCGCTTTGCAGATTATCTAAGGACTCTTGAAATAATGATTCCGTTTGCAGAGGCACTTGAGCAAATACCTTCTTATGCTAAGTTCATGAAAGAGATCTTAAGTTATAAGAAGGATTGGAGAGAAACTGAAAAAGTATTTCTCACTGAAGAATGCAGTGCAGTCATTCTGAAAAGCTTACCAGAAAAGCTTCAAGATCCAGGAAGCTTTATGATACCATGCACATTAGAAGGCGCTTGCACCAAGACAGCCCTATGTGATCTTGGAGCAAGCATCAATCTAATACCTGCATCCACTATCAGAAAGCTTGGGTTGACTGGAGAAGTCAAACCAACCTGGATATGCCTCCAACTTGCTGATGGCTCCATTAAACATCCATCAGGCATAATAGAGGATATGATTGTCAAGGTTGGGCCATTTGCCTTTCCAACTGACTTTGTGGTGCTGGAAATGGAGGAGCACAAGAGTGTAACTCTCATTCTAGGAAGACCTTTCCTAGCAACTGGATAAACTCTCATTGATGTACAAAAAGGGGAAGTAACCCTGAGAGTCAATGAGGATGAGTTCAAGTTGAATGCTGTGAAAGCTATGCAGCATCCAGACACACCAAATGACTGCATGGGCGCTGACATTATTGACTCTTTGGTGGAAGAGATCAATATGACTGAAAGCCTAGAATCAGAGCTTGAAGACATCTTCAAGGATGCTCAACCTGATCAAGAAGAACCACAGAAAACAAAGGAATTTTCAAAAATTCCTCAGGAGGAGGATAAGCCTCCCAAACCTGAACTCAAACCACTACCACCATCCCTGAAGTATGCATTTCTGGGAGAGGGTGACACTTTTCCAGTGATTATAAGCTCTGCTTTGAATCCACAGGAAGAGGAAGCACTGATTCAAGTGCTAAGGACACACAAGACAGCTCTTGGGTGGTCCATAAGTGATCTTAAGGGCATTAGCCCAGCTAGATGCATACACAAGATCCTGTTGGAGGATAATGCCAAACCAGTGGTCCAACCACAGAGGAGGCTAAATCCAGCCATGAAGGAGGTGGTGCAGAAAGATGTCACTAAATTACTAGAGGCTGGGATTATTTATCCTATTTCTGATAGCCCCTGGGTGAGCCCTGTCCAAGTTGTCCCCAAAAAGGGAGGCATGACAGTGGTTCATAATGAAAAAAATGAACTGGTTCCTACAAGAACAGTCACAGGGTGGCGTATGTGTATTGACTACAGAAGGCTCAATACAGCTACCAGAAAGGATCATTTTCCTTTACCATTCATAGACCAAATGCTAGAAAGACTAGCTGGTCATGATTATTACTGCTTTTTGGATGGCTATTCAGGTTACAACCAAATTGCAGTAGATCCTCAGGACCAAGAGAAAACAGCATTTACTTGCCCTTCTGGCGTGTTTGCCTACAGGAGGATGCCTTTTGGTCTGTGTAATGCTCCTGCAACCTTTCAGAGATGCATGTTATCCATCTTCTCTGATATGGTGGAGAAATTCCTGGAAGTCTTCATGGATGATTTCTCATTATATGGAGACTCATTCAGCTCCTGTCTTAATCACCTAGCACTTGTCCTGAAAAGGTGCCAAGAGACTAACCTGGTTTTAAACTGGGAGAAATGTCACTTTATGGTAACTGAAGGAATTGTCCTTGGGCACAAAATTTCAAGCAGGGGAATAGAGGTGGATAAGGCAAAGGTAGAGGTAATTGAAAAATTACCACCACCTGCCAATGTTAAGGCAATCAGAAGCTTTCTGGGGCATGCAGGATTCTACAGAAGGTTCATAAAGGATTTTTCGAAAATTGCAAAACCTTTGAGTAACCTGCTAGCTGCTGACACGCCATTTGTGTTTGACATACAGTGTCAGCAGGCGTTTGAGACCCTGAAAGCTAAGCTGGTCACAGCACCAGTCATCTCTGTACCAGATTGGACATTGCCATTTGAATTAATGTGTGATGCCAGTGACCATGTCATTGGTGCAGTGTTGGGACAGAGGCATAACAAGCTTCTGCACGTCATTTATTATGCCAGCCGTGTTCTAAATGATGCACAGAAGAATTACACAACCACAGAAAAAGAATTACTTGCAGTGGTCTATGCCATTGACAAGTTTAGATCTTATCTAGTGGGATCAAAGGTGATTGTGTACACTGACCATGCTGCTCTTAAATACTTACTCACAAAGCAGGATTCAAAACCCAGGCTTATAAGATGGGTGTTGCTTCTGCAAGAGTTTGATATAGAAATAAGAGACAGAAAAGGGACAAAGAACCAAGTAGCTGATCATCTGTCCCGAATAGAACCAGTAGCTGGGACGTCCCTCCCTTCTACTGAGATCTCTGAGACTTTCCCAGATGAGCAACTCTTTGCCATTCAGGAAGCTCCATGGTTTGCAGATATTGCAAACTATAAAGCTGTGAGGTTCATACCCCAGGAGTACAGCAGAGTGCAAAGAAAGAAATTAATTTTAGATGCCAAGTACTACCTATGGGATGAGCCATATCTCTTTAAGAGATGTGCAGACGGAATGATCCGCAGATGTGTACCCAGAGAAGAAGCACAAAGGATCCTATGGCATTGCCATGGATCACAGTATGGAGGACATTTTGGAAGTGAGCGAACAGCCACTAAAGTCCTCCAATGTGGCTTCTACTGGCCTACTCTCTATAAAGATTCCCGAGAGTTTGTGCGTAACTGTGACAGTTGCCAAAGAGCTGGTAACTTGCCTCACGGATATGCCATGCCTCAACAAGGGATATTAGAGATAGAATTGTTTGATGTATGGGGAATTGACTTCATGGGTCCATTCCCACCATCATACTCAAACACTTACATTCTGGTGGCAGTGGACTATGTATCTAAGTGGGTAGAAGCAATTGCTACACCCACTAATGATACCAAGACCGTGCTGAAATTCCTCCAGAAACACATCTTCAGCAGGTTTGGTGTTCCCAGAGTACTAATCAGTGACGGGGGCACTCATTTCTGCAATAGACAGCTATACTCTGCTATGGTCAGATATGGAATTAGCCACAAAATGGCAACTCCGTATCATCCACAGACAAATGGGCAAGCTGAAGTCTCTAACAGAGAACTAAAAAGAATCCTAGAACGGACTGTGATAGCCCGAAGAAAGGATTGGGCAAAGAGTTTGGATGATGCTCTGTGGGCATACAGAACAGCATTCAAGACTCCTATAGGAACCTCTCCATACCAAATGGTGTATGGGAAGGCCTGTCATCTGCCCGTGGAACTGGAACATAAAGCCTACTGGGCAACCAGATTCCTAAATATGGATGCTCAGTTAGCTGGTGAAAAAAGATTGCTCCAGTTAAATGAGCTAGAGGAGTTCAGACTCAATGCCTTTGAAAATGCAAAAATTTATAAGGAAAAGGCAAAGAAGTGGCATGACAAGAAGTTGTCAACCAGAGTCTTTGAGCCAGGACAAAAAGTTCTGCTCTTCAACTCTAGGCTCAGATTATTTCCAGGAAAACTTAAATCCCGGTGGAGGGGTCCGTATGTGATTACAGGAGTGTCACCATATGGATATGATGAACTTCAGGATATTGATTCTGACAAAAAGTTCATTGTTAATGGGCAAAGAATCAAGCATTATCTTGAAGGCAATTTTGAGCAGGAATGCTCAAAACTGAGACTTGAGTGATTCTCAGTAAAAGTCCAGCTAAAGACAATAAAGAAGCGCTTGCTGGGAGGCAACCCAGTCATTAGCAGGTTATATGTTTTGTTTTTACAAAGGCAAGTATAAAAAATGAAGGAATTCACAGAGTTACAGAAGGATTCAGCGCAAAAAGCAGAGAAAAAGAGCTTACTGGCGAAAAAACGCCAGTAAGGGGCATTTTGGGCGTTAAATGCCAGAATGGGCACCATTCTGGGCGTTTAACGCTAGTAAAGGTGCCATTTTGGGCGTTAAACGCCAGAATGGGCACCATTCTGGGCGTTTAACGCCAGGTGTGCAGCATTGGTGGACGTAATTGTGATCAATGTTCTAACTATTTTGAGAGAAATCATTATTATGGCACTGGTTGAATTCACAACTCCGTTCAACTAACCAGCAAGTGTACTGGGTCGTCCAAGTAATAAACCTTACGTGAGTAAGGGTCGATCCCACAGAGATTGTTTGTATGAAGCAAGCTATGGTCACCTTGTAAATCTCAGTTAGGCAGATAAAAATTGTTTATGGTTTCGGAAATTAATAATAAGAAAATAGATGAAATAATAAAAGGGATAGAACACTTATACAGATTCATTGGTGGGAATTTCAGATAAGCATATGGAGGTACTGTAAGGCTCAAGGACGCCTGCTCTCCTACTGCTTCAACTCAATTCTTCTTACTCCTCTCCATGGCAAGCTGTAGTAGGGCATCACCGTTGTCAGTGGCTACATCCCATCCTCTCAGTGAAAATGGTCCTCTGCGGCTGTCACTCGCATGGCTAATCATCTGTCGGTTCTCAATCAGGTTGGAATAGAATCCATTGATTCTTTTGTGCTTGTCATCACGCCCAGCCTTCAGGAGTTTGAAGCTCGTCACAGTCATTCAATCCTAGAATCCTACTCGGACTACCATAGACAAGGTTTAGACTTTCCGGATTCTCATGAATGCCGCCATCTATCTAACTTATACCACGAAGATTCTGTTGGGGAATCTAAGAGATACACATTCAAGCTCTGTTGCATGTAGAACGGAAGTGGTTGTCAATCACGTGTGTTCATAAGTGAGAATGATAATGAGGGTTATCTAATCATCACATTCATCATGTTCTTGGATGCGAATGAATATCTTGGAATAAGAATAAGAGAGAATTGAATAAAAGAAAATAGAACTGCATTAATACTTGAGGTATAGCAGAGCTCCACACCCTTAATATATGGTGTGCAGAAACTCCACCGTTGAAAATACATAAGTAAAAGGTTCAGGCATGGCCGAATGGCCAGCCCCCTAAAACGTGATCAATAGCCTCTTAGGATGAAGAATAAAACAAAACTGAGACCAAAGATGTCTAATACATTAATAAATCATCCTATTTATAATAAACTAGCTCCTAGGGTTTACATGAGTAGGTAATTGATGCATAAATCCACTTCCGGGGCCCACTTGGTGTATGTTTGGGCTGAGCTTGATCATTCCACGAGCTGAGGCTTCTCTTGGAGTTGAACTTCGAGTTATGACGTGTTTTGGGCGTTCAACTCCGGATTATGACGTTTTTCTGGCGTTTAACTCCAGACAGCAGCATGAACTTGGCGTTCAACGCCAAGTTACGTCGTCAATTTCCGAATAAAGTATAGACTATTATATATTGCTGGAAAGCCCTGGATGTCTACTTTCCAACGCCGTTGAGAGCGCGCCAATTGGAGTTCTGTAGCTCTAGAAAATCCATTTCGAGTGGAGAGAGGTCAGATTCCAACAGCATCAGCAGTCCTTTTGTCAGCCTTTTTCAGAGTTTTGCTCAAATCCCTTAATTTCAGTCAGAATTTACTTGAAATCACAGAAAAACACACAAACTCATAGTAAAGTCCAGAAATGTGAATTTAACATAAAAGCTAATGAAAACATCCCTAAAAGTAGCTTGAACTTATTAAAAACTACCTAAAAACAATGCCAAAAAGCGTATAAATTATCCGCTCATCAAGCATCCTGGGCGTTTAGCAAAACGCCCAGTGATAAAGGGAATTCTGGCGTTTAACGCCAGCCAGGGCACCTGGCTGGGCGTTAAACGCCCACAATGGGCAACAAATGGGCGTTAAACGCCAGAATGGATGCCATTCTAGGCGTTTAACGCCAGAAAGGTGGGGGACCAAGATTTTGTTTTCCAATCAAATTTTTTTTCAAACTTTCCTTTTCTTACCCATACTTTTCCACATGAACCCATCTCAACCTTTCATCATTCACTTTCAAATCCTCAAAAAAATTAAAATCATTCTTCAAATCTCTCTCAAATCAATCCCAAATCTTGTTCAAAAACTTACCCTTCTCTCAAATTCTCTCCATATCTTCTCAAATCTCCTTTCAATTTCTTTCGAAATCTCCCCCCCTTATAAAAACACGTTCGGCCTCACCATTCCCCCACACCATTCGAATTTGCTCTCCTCCTCTCCCTCCTCCTTCCTTTCTTTTGCTTGAGGACAAGCAAACCTCTAAGTTTGGTGTGCTTTCCCGTGATCACTAAAGCCAAGATTCATCAAGATCATGGCTCCTAAGGGAAAACAAACCAATTTAAGAGGAAAGAAAGAAAATAATCCAAAGAATCTTTGGAATCAAGAGAAGTTCTTAACCAAAGAACATGAAGACCATTATCACAAAATAATGGGTCTGAGGTCAGTGATCCCGGGAGTAAAATTTGATCTGAAAGAAGATGAATATCCGGGGATCCAAGAGCAAATCCGAAACAGAGGATGGGAAGTTCTAACCAATCCTGAGATAAAGGTTGGAAGGAATATGGTTCAGGAATTCTACTCAAATCTGTGGCTAACAGATAAACAGAGAATGACTGGAACCGCTTACCATACTTACAGAACCATGGTCAGAGGGAAAGTTATGTACTTCCATCTAGACAAAATAAGAGAAATCTTCAAATTGCCTCAACTGCAAGATGATCCTGAATCCTTTAATAGGAGAAAGGTGAGAGCAGATAAAGGGTTGGATCAAGTTCTAGAGGACATATGCCTCCCTGGAACTAAGTGGATAACCAATTCAAAGGGTGTCCCAAACCAACTCAAGAGGGGAGACCTCAAACCAATTGCAAGAGGTTGGCTAGATTTTATTGGGCGTTCCATATTGCCCACTAGCAACCGTTCTGAGGTCACTATCAAGAGAGCAGTGATGATTCATTGCATTATGCTTGGAAAAGAAGTGGAGGTTCATCATGTGATTGCTTGTGAGATCTACACAATTGCAAATAAGAATTCCACTGAAGCCAAACTGGCTTACCCAAGCTTGATCTCCTTGCTCTGTAAAGAGGCTGGGGTAAAGATGGGAGTAGATGAATTCATACCCATTGAACATCTAATCACCAAGAAGTCAATGGAAGGACAAATGCAAGACAACTCTATCAAAAGGAGGGCGCAGGAGTTCCTCCCTGAATTTCCTGAAATTGGCTACTGGGCCAGCCTAGAAGCATCTATCACCAAGTTGCAAGAGACTATGGAGCAACTTAAGGAAGAACAGCAGAATCAGAACTGCATGCTCTGCAAATTGCTGAAGGAACAAGAAAAGCAGGGGCGTGAACTTCAAGAACTGAAACGCCAAAAGTTCTCCCCTCAATTTGAGGGAGCATCCACTTATCAAAATCAAGGTTGTTGAGTCCTAACTCTGTGAAAAACCTCTATCATTAGGAGCCTATTTAAATTTTTGTTTTCTATTTTTAGTCTCATCTTATATCTATTTTTGAGTCTTGTTCTTAATTCATAATTAATAAAATTTAGAATTCATGTCTTAAAGCTATGAATGTCCTATGAATCCATCACCTCTCTTAAATGAAAAATGCTTTAATCACAAAAGAACAAGAAGTACAGGATTTCGAATTTATCCTTGAAACTAGTTGAATTAGTTTGATGTGGTGACAATACTTTTTGTTTTCTGAATGAATGCTTGAACAGTGCATATGTCTTTTGAATTTGTTGTTTTGAGAATGTTAAAATTGTTGGCTCTTGAAAGAATGAGGGAAAAAGAGAACTGTTATTGAGGATCTAAAAAATCATCAGATTGATTCTTGAAGCTAGAAAAAGCAATGAATACAAAAAAAAAGATATTTTCGAAAAAAAAAAGAAAGAAATGAAGTTGTGAACCAAGGCAAAAAGAGTGTGCTTAAGAACCCTGGACACCTCTAATTAGGGACTCTAGCAAAGCTGGGTCACAATCTGAAAAGGTTCACCCAATTATGTGTCTGTGGCATGTATGTATCCGGTGGTAATACTGGAAGACATAGTGCTTTGGGCCACAGCCAAGACTCATACACTAGCTATGTTCAAGAATCATTATACTTAACTAGGAGAATCAATAACACTATCTGAGTTCTGAGTTCCTAAAGATGCCAATCATTCTGAACTTCAAAGGATAAAGTGAGATGCCAAAACTGTTCGGAAGCAAAAAGCTACTGGTCCCGCTCATCTAATTGGAACTATGTTTCTTTGATATTTTGGAATCTATAGTATATTCTCTTCTTTTTATTCTATTTTGATTTTCAGTTGCTTGGGGACAAGCAACAATTTAAGTTTGGTGTTGTGATGAGCAGATAATTTATACGCTTTTTGGCATTGTTTTTAGTATGTTTTTAGTATGATTTAGTTAGTTTTTAGTATATTTTTATTATTTTTTAGTTAAAATTCACTTTCCTGGACTTTACTATGAGTTTTTGTGTTTTTCTATGATTTCAGGTATTTTCTGGCTGAAATTGAGGGATCTGAGCAAAAATCTGATTTAGAGGCTGAAAAGGACTGCAGATGCTGTTGGATTCTGACCTCCCTGCACTCGAAGTGGATTTTCTGGAGCTACAGAAGCCCAATTGGCGCGCTCTCAATGGCGTTGGAAAGTAGACATTCTGGGCTTTCCAGCAATGTATAATAGTCTATACTTTGTCCGAGGTTTGATGGCCCAAACCGGCATTGCAAATCAGCCTCAGAATTTCCAGCGTTTAACGCTGGAACTGGCACAAAAATTGGAGTTAAACGCCCAAACTGGCATGAAAGCTGGCGTTTAACTCCAGAAAAGGTCTCTACACATAAAAGCTTCAATGCTCAGCCCAAGCACACACTAAGTGGACCCAGAAGTGGATTTTTACGTCATTTACTCATTCCTGTATACCCTAGGTTACTAGTTCACTATTAATAGGATCTTTTGACATTGTATCTGTACCTCATGGCACTTTACACGTTTCTTTGTGTACTTCTTACAGCATGAGTCTCTAAACCCCATGGTTGGGGATGAGGAGCTCTGCTGTGTCTTGATGGATTAATGCAATTACTACTGTTTCTTATTCAATCATGCTTGCTTCCGTTCTAAGATATCACTTGCTCTTAACCCGGATGAATGTGATGACCCGTGACACTCATCATATTCTCAACTATGAACGCGTGCCTGACAACCACCTCCGTTCTACTTTAGATTGAGTAGATATCTCTTGGATTCTTTAATCAGAATCTTCGTGGTATAAGCTAGAATTGATGGCGGCATTCAAGAGAATCCGGAAGGTCTAAACCTTGTCTGTGGTATTCTGAGTAGGATTCAATGATTGAATGACTGTGACGAACTTCAAACTCCTGAGGGCGGGGCGTTAGTGACAGACGCAAAAGAATCATTGGATTCTATTCCGGCCTGATTGAGAACCGACAGATGGATAGCCGTGCCGTGACAGGGTGCGTTGAACATTTCCACTGAGAGGATGGGAGGTAGCCATTGACAACGGTGAAACCCTACATACAGCTTGCCATGGAAGGAGCCTTGCGTGTTTGATGAAGAAGACAGTAGGAAAGCAGAGATTCAGAAGATGGAGCATCTCCAAAACCTCAACCTATTCTCCATTACTGCATAACAAGTACTTATTTCATGTTTTTTTGCTTTTCACAATCAACCCTGATAATTTATGATATCCTGACTAAGATTTACAAGATAACCATAGCTTGCTTCAAGCCGACAATCTCCGTGGGATCGACCCTTACTCACGTAAGGTATTACTTGGACGACCCAGTGCACTTGCTGGTTAGTTGTGCGGGGTTGCAAAAGTGTGATTGCAATTTCGTGCACCACACTTCTTTCCTTGTCAATTTTGTCATCGGTAATGCAATCCGAGAAAATCCTTCGATAAAACCTCCTATAATATCCGACTAAACCCAAGAAGCTTCTAACTTCTATCACCGTCGTTGGTCTTTCCCATTCCATCACTGCTTCTACCTTTGAAGGATCCACAACTATTCCTCCTTTGCTCACCACGTGACCTAGGAACTTCACTTCCCCTTTCCAGAATTCACACTTCGACAACTTAGCATACAACTTCCGTTCCTTTAAGATTTACAACACAATCCTCAAGTGTTTCTCATTCTCCTTTGCCGTCTTGGAGTAAACCAAGATGTCATCTATGAAAACCACCACAAATTTATCCAGGAAGGGACGAAACACTCTGTTAATGTAATCCATGAAAACAGCAGGTGCATTCGTTAACCCAAAGGACATTACTGCTAACTCGTAGTGCCCATAGTGTGTCCTAAACGCAGTCTTAGGGATATTATCTTCCTTTACCCTTATCTGTTGGTAACTGGATCTCAAATCAATCTTGGAAAATACTCCAGCTCCTTGCAATTGATCCATCAAGCCATCTATCCTTGGCAGTGGGTACTTGTTCTTCACTGTCACTTTATTTAACTATCGGTAATCCACGCCGAAACGCATTCCTCCATCTTTCTTCTTTACTAGTAAAACTGGCGCTCCCCACGGGGATACACTCGGTCGAATGAACCTCTTATTCAGAAGCTCTTCCAACTGAGTCTTTAATTCTGCCAGCTCTATCGGAGCCATTCTATACGGCGCAATCGACACTAGTCCGGCTCCCGGCACCAATTCAATCACAAATTCAATTTCCCTTTGAGGTGGGAACTCAGGGATATCTTCTGGGAACACTTCTAGAAAATCTCTAACCATTGAAATCTTATCTAAGTTCTGGGCATCACCCAACGTATTAGTAGCCAACAGAATATAACCCTGGCACTCCTCCCTACTACAATGCACCATTACAGAGTTCAGGTAATACCCCGTAGCTACCATTGCTCCATTCTCTCCTTCCAGCATAAATCGAATAGTCCATTCAAAGCAATCCAACAAAATCCGATTCTTCGACAACCAATCAAACCCCAAAATCATTTTTAGCCCCACCATTGGTAAACAGATCAAATCGTGCACAAAGCCTCTACCCTTAAGCTTGAAACCTACTTGTCTACAACCTGACCTAGTCATAATTGTTTGATGCAGAGTATGTACATGCAGATCAAAAGGTAACTCTAACACTTTCAAGCCTAATTCCTTAACTTTAGTAAATGAGATAAACGAATGCAAAGCCCCAGTATCATATAATGCAACTAAGGATTTATCACCAGTTAGACATATACCACTCATCAATGGGTCCGCCTTTGAAGCATCCTTGGCATTCACAGTAAAGACTCAACCTTGATGCTAACTTTGGCCCGTATTCTGATTTCTCCCACGAGGGCAATCCCTCGCAATGTGGCCAGCCAACCCACACTTGAAACAACCACCTAAACCAATTTTGCATGAGTCATAAGGATGGAAATGTCCACAACAATTACAAGTTAAATCCGGAGAACTCTTACTCTGATTTCCTCTTCCCTTAGCATACTGAAACTGATTCTGATTGTTCTTTCTGAAGCCTCTATGGCCTTGAGGCACATATCCTCCTCTCTTGAAGCTTTGTCCTCTCGGATGAAAATACTTGCCATGCCCACGACTAGAGCTCCCTCCATGAGTGTCCTTGGTTGCCGCCATGGTCTTGGCATACTCTTCCACTACTCTAGCCTTGTTCACCAAGTCAGAAAAAGTACTAATCTCCAATGGAGCCACAGCAGTCATGATGTTGTCCTTCAACCCCTCTGATACCTGATGCACTTCCAACTCTCGTAAGTCTCCGGGGCACCTTGACACACTCTAGAAAACCTATAGAGCTCCTCAAACTTGTTGGTGTAGTCCGTCACAGATAAGGAACCTTGCTTCAGCTGCATTAGTTCCATCTCCTTTGCTTCCCTTGCAGACTCAGGGAAGTATCTCTTATAGAAAGCTGTTTGGAACAACTCCCATGGAATGTCGGCGTTCTGATGCTGTAGCAAACGACACTCAGCTTGCCACCAGAGCTGAGCCTCTCCCGCTAGCTGATAAGCGACAAACTCGACATATTGATTGAGGGGAACATGTTGCGCTTGTAAAGCACACTCCATGGCTTGGAACTAGTGGTCTGCTTCAATAGGATTTGTGGATCCACAGAAAATTGGCGGATGAACCTTGAGGAACATCGCCAAGGTCATCGGAACTCCTCCCTTGTTATCGCCGTTACCCTCAGCATTATCATTGGCATTCCCTTCGTCATTTCCGTTGCCATTCCCATTCCCGGCCAATTGACCTAATCTCTGCACAGCTTGTAGAGTTGCAGCAGCATTAGCTTCCATGGTATTAGCGAGATTCGCCATTGCCTCCATGATTTTGGCATGATTGTCAGCTGCTTACTCATTCCAACTTTCTCGTGTTCGTGTTCGACCTCGTCCGTGAGTGGCTATGTAGGGTTCCTGTCTACACCAAATAATCGATATCAAGGTGATCAATCTCAATATCAAACGTCTAGCGCTTCAATTATCCCAAACAGGCACTCACAAATAAGCATGCTATGCAATATCAAATAGATAACCTAAAATCATCAAAGAAAGACACACAGAGTATGCAATGAAGCACAATCGGTCCATTCCTCAGGCTCACGAGGATGAACTGCTCTGATACCACTAAATGTAACACCCTAATTAGCCTAAGCCTTACTTCGCATCGTAAAGCAAAGGTTAATCAGAGATTACGATAGTTCTAAGCTCATACATAATATATATATATATATATATATATATATATATATATATATATATATATATATATAAGAATAGTATAATCTAGAAGCCCGATAAAGGATATAGCTCAAAAACAGGATTTTAAAAGTGCAAAATGGACTAACGAAGCTATTAGCTTAAGGCACAAGAAGCAGATAAGATATAAGCAAGATAATAGCATAATAGTGTAATGGCATAAGGAACTAGCCACGACTCGCGGAGTTTAATCCGGCTAGCCATATACAGACCATACAGAAACTAGACAGTAAAAACAGCTTATACAAGTTTTGTTCTCTCACATACAAGCCTCTAGGCAAAGACGAAATACAAAAGTGAGAGATGTATAAAAAAAATAAACAAAAGACTCCAAAAGAATCCAAGATCCTCCGCTTCTGTCACCATTCAAAGCAACTCAACAAGGTGGGTTACGACCTGTATTTGAAAAATACAACAAAGATATGGTATGAGAACCGGAGATTCTCAGTATGGTAACAGTGCCCAGTGATGTAGGATATAAGACCTCGGGACACCAAAGGCAATCCTAAGCTCCATATCCATCACAAGATCTCAAACTTAAGCATTCTAAAACATATAAGCATAATATACCAACATTGTCTAAAGAAATCAAGTAATCTATCTTAGGGGATTTCAACTCTAACTAAACACCGCTGTCCGACAGCCCTCACCAACCGATCCTCCATGCGATCCCATCGCCACCGCCTTCAAAACCTCCTCAATCCCAGTAGAAAACACAGGTAATATACAATGCAAGTAAAGCACAAGTAGAAGCATATAAGGTAATTAATTCAGATAGCAAATAAGCATGTTATTCAATTAAGCAAGCCATTACAAGTAAACAAAACATACAAACAGATAGAAAATACATATGATGCATGCCTGCCCTACTAGCTGTGATATCACATTATCGGTTCAACTGCCAACCCGACACGTCTCCTTTGGAGACGTCGCCCTTCGAATTTCTCATTTGGGAACCCCCGAGATATAGTGCCCGGATCAATGTCCAGGTACCGGCGCCTGCTCGCCCTTTAGATTCGAAGGGATGCGAGCGGGATACTCTTGCCTCAGACCTCACATCTCAATGTAAGCGGAATTAACCACTGTCCTTACGCCGCGACCGCTACCTCAACAGGCGGGATTAACCACTGTCCCTGCTAGGCGCATAGCGTCTCATAATATCATATAAAAACATTATTTCAGTAGGTTTCAAAAGCATTTTCAGTATACAAAGATCCATCTCTTCAATCCGAGTCCCCAACTCATCTCAAACACTGTCCATTCATAACTCAGTATCCAAATATCAATAGTTCATCATTCCTCATCTCATATATCAATCATCCTTCACCTAACGTCAAACCCTTCTCAGCACACCAAAAACCTAGGCCTTCGTTTTTTAATACTCAAAACCAAGCCCAAAAGTCTTAAAATGGTTTTATAGAAGCTTACAACCTTGTTGGGAAGGTAAAATAGTTGAAAAACAAGTAAATTTGAGAAACAAGACGTGTGCAGCCGGACAGGGGTCTCTGCGTGCGCACGCCCAGGAAATTTCAAAATGTGTGCATACGCACAGGGGTGTGCGTACGCACAGCTGGCAAAACTTACAGAATCTGTTCACTCGCACAACCTGTGCCAGCGCCCCTAATAGAATGGCCTTCCCAACGTGTGCGTCTGTACAGGCCTGTGCGTCCGTGGTGGACGAAATTGTGATCAACATTCTAACTATTTTGAGAGGAATCATTATTATGGCATTGGTTGAATTCACAACTCCATTCAACTAACCAGCAAGTGTACTGGGTCGTCCAAGTAATAAACCTTACATGAGTAAGGGTCGATCCCACAGAGATTGTTGGTATGAAGCAAGCTATGGTCACCTTGTACATCTCAGTTAGGCAGATAAAAATTGTTTATGATTTCGGAAATTAATAATAAGAAAATAGATGAAATAATAAAAGGGATAGAATACTTATGCAGATTCATTGGTGGGAATTTCAGATAAGCGAATGGAGATACGGTATGGCTCAAGGACGCCTGCTGACGATTGGATTTTTGACGGTTTAGAATTTCACTAATGAAATCTCGTTGTAAAGTATAGTTTCTAAACCAAACAATAATCCTTTCATACAAAAAGTTGTTTGTCACTAAAACAAACCCCTAAATTTATAAACCGAAGTATTCAAACCTCGGGTCGTTCTCCCTAGGAATTACAATAAAGTGTCTTGTTATTGGTTTGAGTTGTTTTGGGGTTTTGATAAGAGGCATGAAAGTAAATGGCAATGAAAGTAAACTAATAACTATAAAAGGCTCTTGGCAAGGTATGAAAATTAGAAGTTCTATCCTAGTTATCCTTCTCAATTGTGATGAGAATTGTTCATTGCTACCACTTAGTTAACCCTTACTAAAGAAAGGAAAGTCAAGTGGATGAATTGACTTGAGCCACAAGTTCTAGCCAACTCCCAAGGAAAGACTAGCTTTAGTGCACTCCAAACCAATTAGCAATCTCTCCAATTATCAATCAACAAAGGAATTAGATAACTCAAGTATCACTAATTACTCTACCTGGGCCAAGAGGAACAAAAATCTATACTATATCTAGAAGAGGCATTTCAACAAACACATAAAGTGCAATAAAAGTAAACAACATAAATTGCAAGAATTAAAGAGAGATCTAACTACAAAGGCAAGAGATTAACAATGGAAAAGCAAAGAAGAACAATTATTATGAATTACCTCTTATTGAATTGAAAGAATGTAGAGGGAACAATACTAGATCTACAACAAAATGTAAGAACAACATAAAGGAAATTACAAGAAAAGAATAGAGGAAGATGAATGTAACAACAAGAAATTGAAAGGTAGAAGTAGAAGAAAGCAAAGAGTAAAACCTAGATCTAAGAACTAATCCTAATCCTAATCCTAATTCTAGAGAGAAGTGAGAGCTTCTCTCTCTAGAAACTAACTCTAACTACTAAACTAATGATCAAAAGTTAGTTGATTCCTCTTCAGTCCTTGGCTTAAATAGCATCAGAAATGAGTTGGATTGGGCCCACAAGGCTTCTAAAATCGCTGGCCACGTTTTGCTTCAAGTGGACTAGGTGGTAGCAACGGCGCGTGCGCGTACTATGCGCGTGCGCACCACCATACTTGTAGCAACTATGACAAATCTTATATCGTTTCGAAGCCCCGGATGTTAGCTTTCTAACCCAACTGAAACCGCATCATTTGGATCTTTGTAGCTCAAGTTATGGTTGTTTAAGTGCGAAGAGGTCGGCTTGACAGCTTTCCGGTTCTTTCATTTCTTCATGAGTTCTCCAACTTTTCATGCTTCTTTCTTCATTCCCTTGATCCAATCTTTGCCTCCTAAACCTTAAATCACTTAACAAACATATCAAAGCATCTAATGGAATCAAGGTGAATTAAATTTATTCAATTTGAGACCTAAAAAGCATGTTTTCACTCTTAAGCACAATTAAAGGAGAATATACAAAACCATGCTATTTCATTGAATAAATGTGGGTAAAAGGTGATAAAATCCCCTAAAATCAATACAAGATAAACCCTACAAATGGGGTTTGTCAACCTCCCCACACTTAAACCAAGCATGTCCTCATGCTTAAGCCAAGAGAAAGCAAAGGGCATCAACATTTATTCAATGAAAACTAACTAAATGCAATCTACCTATATGCAACTATCTACATGAATGCAATTGCTTGGTCAAAATAAATCAATTCCCAAGAAGCATATATGCACAAGGGCTAAGGACTAGCAAGTCTAATCCACAATCGAATTGAGTTATTAAATATTTTTACAAACTTGCATGAAAAGTGATGATTGTAGGTGGAAGCATGTAATTGAGCATCGAACCCTCACCGGATGTGTTTGCACTCTATTCGCTCAAGTGTTTAGGGTTGATTCTCTCAATTCTCTCCTAATCATGCTTTCTAAGATTTATTTTTCTTCTAACAATCAACAAATATTTCATGCATGCATACATATATCATGAGGTCTTTTCATAGGTTGTAATGGGGCTAGGGTCAAGGTAGGATGCATATATGGTTAAGTGAGCTTGAAATTTGAATCTTTGATAAGCTTAAACTTCCTACCTAGCCTATGACATCCTATACAAATTCAAAGCTAACCTAACTACCCATTTCTCACTTTTTCACATACTCATGCATTTTTTTTTTCATTTCACAACACTTATGCATTGATCTTTATTGAGCTTCACGTTGCTTTGGGGCATTTTGTCCCCTTTTTATTCCTTTCTCTTTTTTTTTCTTCTTTTTCTTTTTTTTTTCTTCTTTTTCTTTCTTTTTCTATATATTTTTTTTTCTTTTCCATATTATTTTTTTTTCTTTTGTTTTTCTCATTTTTTTTTATATACAAGAATCTCAATGCATAAGGTTTTACATTTGATCGATACATGAATATGTACCCAATTCCCAATATTTTCAATAACAATACAAAATTACCCTTTTATTCACCCAATGTCCCAAGGTTCCCACACTTGAATGATACTCACACACTCTAGCCTAAGCTAATCAAAGATCCAAATAAGGACATTTATTGTTTTTCGCTTTAAGGCTTGTAATGTGCTAAATTAAGAACAAGTGGGTTAAGCGTAGGCTCAAAATTGGTTACAAAGGAATATAAAAGGGTTGGCTATTTGGATAAGTGAGCTAATGAAGTGATGGCCTCAATCATATAAATGCATGAATACACAAAATAATGGACATAAAGAATCAAACAAATCAAAGATTATATTCATAGAAAGAGAATAATGCACACAAGAAGGAAAATAAGTGGTTATAGGATGTAACCACACCATTAGGCTCAAATCTCACTTGCTTGTGTTCTTAGCTCAAAAATATGATCCACAATATATATAATTCAAGCAAGTTCTATGAAAAGTTTTCACTCAAATCAATTAAGGTGCCCTATAGATAGAAATCTTGAAAATTTTCATTATTTTGACTAAGCTTATTGTGTATACATATGCAAAAATTAAGAGAATGCAAGTAAAAATCCTAAAATCCTAGAATGAAATGCAAAAGTGTTGGATTAGAAATTTGTCACCCAAGATCGCCGAACGGTCGGACGACCTCCCCACACTTAAAAGTTTGCACCGTCCTCGGTGCACTCAAAGAAGAGCAAGGTGGATGGGTTGCTACAATTGATGAGCTCCTTCAAAAGGGTGTGCTGATGACTTGTTTGTTGCCCCATTCAGAAGCTTTCTCATTCCGTTCCTTCTTGGTGGCCAACCTAGAAGGAGAGAAAAAGAAAGAAAATTAAGCCTATAACAAAGACATCAAAGCAATTAGAACATAGGCGGGGGCTAATGCCAAAGAAGAGTAAGGTTCTCACTACATGTTAGCTACGCATGTAAGTGAGAAAACAATATAAGCTAATGGCATATCAATGATACTTGATGCAAGAGTAAAATCGAAGCATGAAGAGCATATGGCACATCAAGTTCACATAAGAAGAAGTGGGTCATGAAGGACAATATGAGGTCATATCAATGCTCAAAGACATAAGAGTCATATAAGATGAAGCATTGATTTAAAAGTTTCATCACCCGACAATATCAAACAAGTCAAGAAGCACCAAAATAATGCAAGAATTTCTCAACAATTGAGTGTAAGAATCCAACACCATTATGAAAATGACTAAAAAAAAAACGAAAACATGCTACAAAAACTAAATGAAAATGGGAAGAGTAGAAGTATGCGAATGCGATAAGCAAAAGAAAATGGAAGATGAGAAAAAAAACTCTTTTTTTTTCATTTTTTTTATTTTTATTCTTTTTTTTTCTTTTTTTTTTTTTACCGACGCGTGCGCATCATGCACGTTTATGCGTCGATGGGTATATTGGTCGAAGGACGCGTACGCGCCAAGTGCGCGCATGCGTGCGTCGAGTTAGGCCGGAGGCATAGTGTCGGCCCAAGTCTGGCACAACTCTCGGGTAAAAGTACCGGGGTGCAGATTGTGCAATCGACGCGCGCGCGCAATGCGAATTTAAGATCATGTGCGCGTACGCGCCAGGTGCGCGCACGCGTGCATAGACTTGTGCCCTAGGCCCAATGTTTGCACAGTGCAGGCCTAACTCTCGGGTTTTTGGCTGGAGGTGAATTTTTGCATCCACGCGTACGCGTACAGTGCGCGTCCGCGTGGGTGGTCGAAAAATGCTCCGGAGCGCGTACGCGTCATGTGCGCGCACGCGTGGATGGTGTTCTGTTTTTTTTCAAAAATTTTTGCTATGTTTTTGCACCAATCCAAGCATTCCAAACCTCCAAGCTACTACCAAAATACCCTAAAACCTTATTTAACATACTATACTACTAACTAAACTCAATAAAACAATAAAAACAAGAAATTAAACTAATTCTACCAATATTTACAAAAGATAAAAATGAAAATGAGAATCTACCTACAATGGCAACTCAATTCACTTATTAACAAACTAAAAGAGTATGAAAAGAGTTTACCATGGTGGGGTGTCTCCCACCTAGCACTTTTATTTATTGTCCTTAAGTTGGACTTATAGGGAGCTCCTCATCAAGGTGGCTTGTGCTTGTATTCATCTTGGAACTCCCACCAATGCTTGGTTCTCCATTGTGCCCCAAGATTTCTCATGGATTGAGCCAAGTGTTGATGGAGTTCTTCACAAGCTTGGGGCTCCCAAAGTTGATCCTCTTTTTGTGATCCGGGGTCCCACACTTTGTTTTCACACCCGTCTTGAGGTTGATCATCATTATTAGTCCAACCGGGTGGTGAGTAAGGCGAATTCTCTATATAGTGGCCAACAATCCTCCTAGACCCATCTATTTGAGCACTATTCCCACCTTTGTATTCAACTCTTGAAGTATCAACCAAAATGAGCCTTGATTTGCAACGCCAACCACGAAACATCTTTCGCTTACGCTTCATCCCACAAAGCATCCTAAGTTGACCATCCGTTTCAAGCAAGCCATACTCAAGTGGGACAATAAAGCTAATAGAAATGAATTTCACCCACTCAAATGAAGGTATAGATGGCAACCTAGGCAAAGATGCTTCCAAAGATCTTGACAAAGCATATTCCACTCCCATCCTTCTATTTCTAAGGACTTCCACCTCTTCACAAGATTTCTCTAATTCAATCCTTTGTTCATTAATACTATCTAAGCCTTTTCCCTTAATCAAACTATAATTGGGAGGGTGAAAGAAGTTTACCTCCACAACATTTTCAAATGCACCGGGAGAAGGTTCTTCAAGTTCAAAGGATTCTCCACTACTAGGACTTGATGCTTGCTCTTCATCACCAAGGGAACTCAATCCTTGCCCTATCCCATCCAAGTCTTCGTATGGAATATGCCTTGGAAGGTGTGCACTTTCCTCCCTAGCATCAATTTCAATCATCTTGGAGGGGTTTTCTTCAACTCTATGTTCTCATGGAGGCTCCGCATCTCCTAAGTCTTCTACCACTTCTTCCTTGTTTTCAACAATTAAAGCTTCCTCTAATTGTTCCAATACAAAGCAACTTCCCTCATTTCCCACCGGAGTTTCCAATCTCTCCTTCATGCTATGTTCTTCATTCGATTCTCCACATGTAGCCATGGGAGTTCCTTGAGTGTTCAAGCATTGGGAGGCTAATTGATTTGTTACCGCATCCAAGGCGGCCATGAAATTTTGCACATCCCTTTGCATCTCTTCTTGCCCTTGAACAAGAACACCAAGGGTTTCATCCATTAGAGATTGGGGTGGGTGGAAGGATTCATCATTTTGGGGGAAGGGTTCATAGTAGGAAGGTGGTTCTTCTTGGTAGAGTTGTGGTGGTTCAATATTCTCCATTCTTTCCACTTGTTGCACAACACACTCCATGGTTGCTTGAAATTGATCCAATGCTTCCTTGAGATGATCCCTTGACTCTTGTTCCTCTTGGATAATATGATTAGGATCATGTGGCTCTTGGATCAATGGATATGAGTATTCTTCCATGGGAGGTTGTGGTGGAAAGTAGTATTCATCTTGTGGTTGAAAATTTTCGTATATTGGAGGTGGTTCATCTTGGTAATAATATGGAGGAGGTGGCTCTTGAAAATATTGATGTTGGAATGGTGGTGGCTCCATATGTGGTTCATATGGCTCATATGGTTGTTGGTAGGATGGATATGGGTTAGGGTCATATGAAGGTGGTTGGTGAAAAGAGGCTTGTGAGTATGGTTGAGAGTTATGTTGAGGATATGGTTCATAGGCATATGGTGATGGTTCTTGAAAGTCACAAGGTGATTCACCATAGCCATTGGATTGATATGCATCATAGAATGGCTCTTCTTCATAGTGCATTGGTGGGGGTTGTTGCCATGAGGATTGATCATAAGAATATGGCTCCTCCCACCTTTGATTGTCCCATCCTTGATGCATCTCTTCATTGTAGCTCCCATCACCTACAACATAGTTGTAATCACACTCATAGCCAAAATGAGAATTCATGGTGAAAAGAGAAAACAAAAATCAAAAGCTAATAGAAAATAAGAGAAACAAAATTCTAAAAATAGCAAATAAAGCAAAAGGCAATATATTCACAATATTCACATATATACAATAACCAATAACACAACACCATTGCAATTCCCCGGCAACGGCGCCATTTTGACGATTGGATTTTTGACGGTTTAGAATTTCACTAATGAAATCTCGTTGTAAAGTATAGTTTCTAAACCAAACAATAATCCTTTCATACAAAAAGTTGTTTGTCACTAAAACAAACCCCTAAATTTATAAACCGAAGTATTCAAACCTCGGGTCGTTCTCCCTAGGAATTACAATAAAGTGTCTTGTTATTGGTTTGAGTTGTTTTGGGGTTTTGATAAGAGGCATGAAAGTAAATGGCAATGAAAGTAAACTAATAACTATAAAAGGCTCTTGGCAAGGTATGAAAATTAGAAGTTCTATCCTAGTTATCCTTCTCAATTGTGATGAGAATTGTTCATTGCTACCACTTAGTTAACCCTTACTAAAGAAAGGAAAGTCAAGTGGATGAATTGACTTGAGCCACAAGTTCTAGCTAACTCCCAAGGAAAGACTAGCTTTAGTGCACTCCAAACCAATTAGCAATCTCTCCAATTATCAATCAACAAAGGAATTAGATAACTCAAGTATCACTAATTACTCTACCTGGGCCAAGAGGAACAAAAATCTATACTATATCTAGAAGAGGCATTTCAACAAACACATAAAGTGCAATAAAAGTAAACAACATAAATTGCAAGAATTAAAGAGAGATCTAACTACAAAGGCAAGAGATTAACAATGGAAAAGCAAAGAAGAACAATTATTATGAATTACCTCTTATTGAATTGAAAGAATGTAGAGGGAACAATACTAGATCTACAACAAAATGTAAGAACAACATAAAGGAAATTACAAGAAAAGAATAGAGGAAGATGAATGTAACAACAAGAAATTGAAAGGTAGAAGTAGAAGAAAGCAAAGAGTAAAACCTAGATCTAAGAACTAATCCTAATCCTAATCCTAATTCTAGAGAGAAGTGAGAGCTTCTCTCTCTAGAAACTAACTCTAACTACTAAACTAATGATCAAAAGTTAGTTGATTCCTCTTCAGTCCTTGGCTTAAATAGCATCAGAAATGAGTTGGATTGGGCCCACAAGGCTTCTAAAATCGCTGGCCACGTTTTGCTTCAAGTGGACTAGGTGGTAGCAACGGCACGTGCGCGTACTATGCGCGTGCGCGCCACCATACTTGTAGCAACTATGGGAAATCTTATATCGTTTCGAAGCCCCGGATGTTAGCTTTCTAACCCAACTAGAACCGCATCATTTGGACCTCTGTAGCTCAAGTTATGGTTGTTTAAGTGCGAAGAGGTCGGCTTGACAGCTTTCCGGTTCTTTCATTTCTTCATGAGTTCTCCAACTTTTCATGCTTCTTTCTTCATTCCCTTGATCCAATCTTTGCCTCCTAAACCTTAAATCACTCAACAAACATATCAAAGCATCTAATGGAATCAAGGTGAATTAAATTTATTCAATTTGAGACCTAAAAAGCATGTTTTCACTCTTAAGCACAATTAAAGGAGAATATACAAAACCATGCTATTTCATTGAATAAATGTGGGTAAAAGGTGATAAAATCCCCTAAAATCAATACAAGATAAACCCTACAAATGGGGTTTGTCACCTGCTCTCCTACTGCTTCAACTCAATTCTTCTTACTCCTTTCCATGGCAAGTTGTATGTAGGGCATCACCGTTGTCAGTGGCTACATCCCGTCCTCTCACTGAAAATGGTCCTCTGCAGCTGTCACTCGCATGGCTAATCATCTGTCGGTTCTCAATCAGGTTGGAATAGAATCCATTGATTCTTTTACGCTTGTCATCACGCCCAGCCTTCAGGAGTTTGAAGCTCGTCACAGTCATTCAATCCTAGAATCCTACTCGGACTACCATAGACAAGG
The DNA here is from genome assembly GCF_014773155.1 of Arachis stenosperma. Classification (NCBI taxonomy): domain Eukaryota; kingdom Viridiplantae; phylum Streptophyta; class Magnoliopsida; order Fabales; family Fabaceae; genus Arachis; species Arachis stenosperma. The sequence goes on along the minus strand of NC_080378.1, from coordinate 46,174,984 downwards.
TTTAGACTTTCCGGATCCTCATGAATGCCGCCATCTATCTAACTTATACCACGAAGATTCTGTTGGGGAATCTAAGAGATACGCATTCAAGCTCTGTTGCATGTAGAACGGAAGTGGTTGTCAATCACGTGCGTTCATAAGTGAGAATGATAATGAGGGTTATCTAATCATCACATTCATCATGTTCTTGGGTGCGAATGAATATCTTGGAATAAAAATAAAAGAGAATTGAATAAAAGAAAATAGAATTGCATTAATACTTGAGGTACAGCAGAGCTCCACACCCTTAATCTATGGTGTGCAGAAACTCCACCGTTGAAAATACATAAGTAAAAGGTTCAGGCATGGCCGAATGGCCAGCCCCCTAAATGGGATCAATAGCCTCTTAGGATGAAGAATAATACAAAACTGAGACCAAAGATGTCTAATACAATAGTAAGAGGTCCTATATATACTAGACTAGCTACTAGGGTTTACATGAGTAAGTAATTGATGCATAAATCCACTTCCGGGGCCCACTTGGTGTATGCTTGGGCTGAGCTTGATCAATCCATGAGCTGAGGCTTCTCTTGGAGTTGAACTCCGAGTTATGACGTGTTTTGGGCGTTCAACTCCGGATCATGACGTTTTTCTGGCGTTTAACTCCAGACAGCAGCATGAACTTGGCGTTCAACGCCAAGTTACGTCGTCAATTTCCGAATAAAGTATGGACTATTATATATTGATGGAAAGCCCTGGATGTCTACTTTCCAACGCCGTTGAGAACGAGCCAATTGGAGTTCTGTAGCTCCAGAAAATCCATTTTGAGTGCAGGGAGGTCAGATTCCAACAGCATCAGCAGTCCTTTTGTCAGCCTTTTTCAGAGTTTTGCTCAAGTCCCTCAATTTCAGCCAGAAATTACCTGAAATCACAGAAAAACACACAAACTCATAGTAAAATCCAGAAATATGAACTTAACATAAAAACTAGTGAAAACATCCCTAAAAGTAGCTTGAACTTACTAAAAACTACCTAAAAACAATGCCAAAAAGCGTATAAATTATCCGCTCATCAGTCCGCACAAGTTGAAATTTTTCCTTAGATATGTGCGCCCACAAGCTATGCTAGCGGGGAAAACAGAATGTACTTTGCTGCTTGTGCGTGCACACAGGTGTGTGCGTCTGCATAGATTGAAATTTCCGTAGGGTGTGCGCCCAGACAAGGATGTGTGTCCGCACATATCAGAAATCATGAAATTCTACAACTTTGCAGAATTTTAGATTTTTAACACCAACTTTGAATGATCATAACTTCCTCTACAAAATTCCAAATTTTGCTAACTTTATATCGATTTAAAGGGTTTTTAAAGATCTTTATTTCTAAATAAATTTCATTTAATTTCAAGAACCAAGGCAAAAGTTATGATCGAACAAAGTTCACCAAAAGCCCAATTTTACCAAACTTCACAATTTCATAAATTTATTACCATACCCATACCACATCACATCAAACCATCCAAAACTCCACTTTTCATCAAAATGTACCTGTTGTATTATAATACACCAACCTTACCACATCTTCTTCTCATTTCATTACTCTCAATTCCAAACTATATAACACTTATGAACAAATCACCATCAAATCCACCACTTCATAAATCATAACACTACAATTATTATAAGGAACCACTTCCAATTCATACAATAATTCAACATCATCATATCATTATAATTCATCACAATCAACCCAACATTCATCAATTCACCAACATTTAACACACCAACCATCGTTTTAGTTCAACCTATCCTATTGGTCACTAGTCTATGTGTCCATGAATATTATATACTACATAGAGGAAATCGAAACCATACTTTGGCCGATTCCTTATAAGAACCAAACCTTCCAAATTAGCACAAACAAGCTTCCAACCACAATCCATGCTTTCAATTCCACTCCAATAAGGACAAATAAGTTCCAAAAGCTCCCAAAGCCACAATAATCAAACTATATACATATAAATCACCTCAAATCAACCTAGGGTTCCAAATAAACATAAATTCACAAGGGTTTAGTGGCTCTTAGCTTCTCCCACAGATTTAACAGTAAGAATCCAAGGCTAAGCAAGGAATAGAGCAAACCTAAAGATCCAAAATCACAAAAACTCATTTAATCAAAAATCCTATAAACCCGAAATATTCAAGAGAGAAACTGAGAGGGATTCAAGCTTTCCTTACCAGTTTCTTACATGGGTTTTGTAGAGCTCGTCGCAAGGAATGCGTAGCCGCTGACGACACGCAAATCGAAGCACCGTAGCTCAAGATATCGCGAAGAGAAGAAATGGGTGAATAGTGTTTCTTCTTCCTCTCCTCCCCTTTATATTTTCAGCATGAGTGTTGTGTTTATGTGTGTGTGTGCTGGAAATGGATTCATTAATGAACCTTTTATATGTTGGGCTTGGGCCTAACTTGGGCCTGGTCCAACTCGTTAGCGTTTTTAGCCCGTTTGGCCCAACTTCGGGACAAACCTTTAAAATTAATGCCCGGTTCTCAACTTCTAATATTTTTCTAAGGTTTTGATGATTTTCACTTTTCTCGTGTGGTACCGGGCAGACTTGAACCGGTTCAATCGGTTCAACAGCCAGTTTGCGATTTTTCACGGTTTTTCGCAGAAAGCACATTTTTTGACTCAAAAAGACCCACTGAGTCCAAAAATCACCTTTAAATTCTCAAATTCTCTCTCTAACCTTTCGGAATCTAACTTGGGCAATTAATCACTTAATTAACCGGTTGATTAGTTGTGGTTCTTACATTCTCCCCCACCAAATAAGAAATTTTTCCCTCAAAATTTGAATTACCTGAGAATAGCTCGGGATAATCCTTTCGCATCTCAGATTCCAACTCCCAAGTGTGCTCTTCTACTCCTGCTCGCTCCCAAGCAACTTTAACTAATGAGACATCCTTTCCTCGCAGCTTCTTCACACTAGTATCATCGATCCTCACTGGCGTTACTTGAAAAGTTAAGTTCTCCTTCAACTCAACTGACACAGGCTCCAACACATGAGCCGCATCCGATGTGTACTTACAGAGCTATGACACATGGAATACATCATGCAAGTTAGACAGATGAGGTAGTAAAGCGACTTGATACGCCACCTGTAACACCCTAATTAGCCTAAGCCTTACCTCGCGTCGTAAAGCCAAGGTTAATCAGAGATTACGACAATTCTAAACTCATACATAATATATATATGGAAAGAATTGCATAATCTAGAAGCCCGATGAAAGATATAGCTCAAAAACAAAATTTTGAAGCACAAACGTACTAACGGAGCTACTAGCTTAAGGCATAAGAAACAGAGAAGATATAACAAAAGATAAGTATATAATATCATAGGGAACTAGTCACGACTCGCGGAGTTTAAGCCGGCTAGCCATATACTGATATACACAACCATACAGTGAAAATAGCTTATACAAGTTTTGTTCTCTCAAATACATGCCTCTAGGCAAAACAAAATACAAAAGGAGAGATGTATAAACAAAATAAACCGAAAAAAACTCCAAAATGATCCAAGATTCTCCGCTCCTGTCACCAACCAAAGCAACTCACCGAGGTGGGTTGCGACCTGCATCTGAAGAACACAACAACAATATGGTATGAGAACCGAAGGTTCTCAGTATGGTAACAGTTCCCAGTGATATAGGATATAAGACCCCGGGACGCCAAAGGCAATCCTAAGCTTCATATCCATCACAAGATTCAACTTAAAGCATTATAAAACATTTAAGCATAACATACCAACTTGACTTAAATAAACCAGGTTATCTATCTTAAGGGATTTCTATTCTAACCAAACACCGCTGTCCCACAGCCTTCACCAACCGATCCTCCATGCGATCCCATCGCCACCACCTTCCGAACCTCCTCAATCCCAGCAGAAAACACAGATAATGTTCAAAGCAAGTAAAGCACAAGTAGTAACATATATGGCAAATAATTCAGATAGCAAGTAAGCATGTTATTCAATTAGGCAAACCATTACAAGTAAACAAAGCATACAAGCAAATAGGAAATGCATATGATGAATGCCTGCCCTACTGGCTGTGATATCACATTGTCGGTTCAACTGCCAACCCGACACATCTCCATGGAGACGTCGCCCTTCGGATTTCTCATATGGGAACCCCCGAGATATAGTGCCCGGATCACTGTCCAGGTACCGGCGCCTGCTCGCCCTATAGATCCGAAGGGATGTGAGTGGGATATTCTTGCCTCAGACCTCACATCTCAACGTAAGCGGGATTAACCACCGTCCTTACGCCGCCGCCGCTACCTCGACAGGCGGGATTAACCACCGTCCCTGCCAGGCGCATAGCGTCTCAAAATATCATGTAAAAATATTATTTCAGTGATTTTCAAAAGTATTTTCAGCATACATAGATCCATCACATATATCCGAGTCCCCGACTCATCTCAACCATTGTCCCTTTTATAACTCAGTTTCCAAATACCAAAAGTCCATCATTTTTCATCTCATATACCAATCATCCTTCACCTAATATCAAACCATTCTCAGCACGCCAGAAACCTAGACCTCCGTTTTCTAATTTACCTTAAAATCATGTACTAGAGCCCTTAATTTATATCCCATGTTCTAATACTCAAAACTAGGCCAAAACATCTTAAAATAGTGTTATAGAAGCTTACAACTTTGTTGGGAAGGCAAAATAGTTGAAAACAAATAAATTTTTGAGAAACGGGATGTGTGCACCCGCACATCTTTGCAAAATTTCAGATTTTTAACACCAACTTTGAATGATCATAACTTCCTCTACAAAATTCTAATTTTCACAAACTTTATACCGATTCAAAGAGTTTTCAAAGATCTTTAATTCTAAATAATTTTCAATAAATTTTGAAAATCGAGGCAAAAGTTATGATCGAACAAAGTTCACCAAAAACTCAATTTTTCCAAACTTCACAATTACCACCCTATCTCACCATACCCATACCAAATCATACCAAACCATCCAAAGCTCCATTTTTCATCAAAATGTACCTGTTATAGCATAATACATCAACCTCACCACATTTTCCTTCTCATTTCATTATTCTCAATTCCAACATCAACTATATAACACTTATGATCAAAATCACCATCAAACCCACCATTTCTTAAATCATAACACTACAATTATCATAAGAACCAACTCCCAATCTATACAATCATTCAACATCATCATATCATTATAATTCATCACAATCAACTCAATATTCATCAATTCATCAACATTTAACACACCAACCATCATTTTAGTTCAACCTATCCTATTGGTCACTAGCCTATGTGTCCATGAATATTATATACTACATAGAGGAAACCGAAACCATACCTTGGCCGATTCCCTTTATGCACCCAAACTCAAAATGAGCACCAACAAGCTTCCAACCACAATCCAAGCTTTCAAATCCACTCCAACAAGCACAAATAAGTTCCAAAAGCTCCCAAAGCCACAATAATCAAACTATATACATACAAATCACCACAAATCAACCTAGGGTTCAACATAAGCATAATCTCACAAGGGTTTAAGAGCTTTTACCTTTTCCAACAGATTTGACAACACAAATCCAAAGCTAAGCAAGGATTAGAGCAAACCTAAACATCCAAAATCACAAAAACCCATTTAACCCAAAACTCTAATAAAATCCGAAATTTTGAAGAGCAGAACTGGAAGGATTTCGTGAGTACCTTGAGGGTTTCTTGGGTGGGTTTTGTAGAGCTCTTCACAAGGAACGCGTAGCCGCAAACGGTGCGGCGATCGGAGCTCCGTAGCTCAAGATATGAGCTTGGAAAGTTTGAAGTGAATAGTAACAATGGTGGAAAGCTCTCACCTCTCTCTTCACTTCAGCTGCTGTTGTGTTTAGGTTATGAGGGTGAAAGTGGCTGAAATGGGTTCATTTAAGTGTATTTATATGTTGGGCTTGGGCCCAACTTGGGCCCGGTCCAACCCGTTAGCGTTTTTAGTCCGTTTGGCCTAACTTCGGGCCAAATCTTTAAAATTAAAGCCCGGCTTTCCATTTCTAATGTTTTTCTAAGGTTTTTGATGGTTTTCACTTTTCTCGTGCGGTACCAGGCAGACTTGAACCGGTTCAACCGGTTCAATTGCCGGTTCGTAATTTTTCACGGTTTTTCGTAGAAAGCACATTTTCTGACTCAGAAAGACCCACTGAGTCCAAAAATCACCTTTAAATCCTCAAATTCTCTCTCTAACCTTTCGGAATCTAATTTGGGCAATTAATTCACTTAATTAACCGGTTGATTAGTTGCGGTTCTTACATTCTCCCCACCAAATAAGAAATTTTGCCCTCAAAATTTGAATCACCTGAGAAAAGCTCGGGATAATCCTTTCGCATCTCAGACTCTAATTCCCAAGTGTGCTCTTCTACTCCTGCTCGCTCCCAAGCAACTTTAACCAATGGGACATCCTTTCCTCGCAGCTTCTTCACACTAGTGTCATCGATCCTCACTGGTATCACTTGGAGAGTCAAGTTCTCTTTCAACTTGACCGATTTAGGCTCCAACACATGAGCCGCATCCGACGTGTATTTACGGAGTTGTGACACGTGGAATACGTCATGCAAGTTAGACAGATGAGGTGGCAAAGCTACTTGATACGCCACTGGCCCGAATCTCTTCAAAACCTCAAACGGTCCTATATATCTTGGGTTCAACTTCTTGGTCTTGATTGCTCTTCCAATCCCAGTTGTCGGTGTAACCCTAAGGAATACATGTTCTCCCACTTCAAACTCTAAGGGTTTCCTTCTCTGATCCGCATAACTCTTCTGTCGACTTTGGGCAGTTAAAATCCTTGCACGAATCTTCTTAATGTTCTCAGTAGTCTCAGCTATCAAATCTAGACCCAAAACACTTACTTCTCCACATTCATACCAACAAAGTGGAGATTGACACTTCCGTCCATACAAAGCCTCATACGGAGCCATCCCAATGCTTGCATGAAAGCTGTTGTTATATGCGAACTCCACCAATGGCATGTAACGATCCCAACTCCCGGGTTGATCCAACACACATGCTCTCAGCATATCTTCCAACGTTTGAATAGTCCTTTCCGATTGTCCATCTGTTTGTGGATGATACGTCGTACTAAGACATAGCTTCGTACCAAAAGCTCTTTGGAAAGCTCCCCAAAACCTTGATGTGAATCGGGGATCACGGTCCGATACTATGCTTGACGGCACACCATGCAACCTCACTATCTCCTTGATGTATAATCTTGTCAACTCTTCCATAGAACAGTTTAGTCGGATAGGCAGAAAATGAGCGGATTTGGTTAAGCGATCTACGATCACCCAAATCGCATCAAACCCCGACCTAGTCCTCGGTAAACCGGTAACAAAATCCATTGCAATTCCTTCCCACTTCCACTGAGGAATCTCAAGTGGTTGTAGCATTCCTGACGGTTTTTGATGCTCTATCTTCACTTTTTGGCAGGTCAAACATTTGGATACCACTGTAGCTATATCACTCTTCATCCCCGGCCACCAGAACATCTTCTTCAAGTCATAATACATCTTCGTGCTCCCGGGATGAATAGAAAACCCACTGTTGTGAGCCTCCAACAGCAAGTCTTGCCTCAAACTCCCAACATCTGGTATGCAAATCCTTCCCTTATATCTCCATAACCCTTCATCATCCTTAGTGAATTCTTCGCGTCTCTTATCACCAATTGGTTGAAACAATTGCTGAAACTTCTGCTCATCTTGCTGAGCCCTTTGTATTTCTGATTTAAACGTGCTTGAAATCTGTAACTGATTCAAACAAGCTCTTCCGGCAACTTCACTAATATCCAGCTTAAGATCTACAAACTTATCCACTAGTTCTTCTTCTTTGATTCTCATCCAAGCAATTGTTAAAGATTTCCGACTCAAAGCGTCTGCTACCACATTCGCCTTTCCAGGGTGATAACTCAACTCGAAATCATAATCTTTAAGCAACTCCATCCACCTTCTCTGGCGCATATTTAGCTCTTTCTGATCAAAGATGTACTTGAGACTCTTATGATCAGAAAAGACGCTAAACCTTACTCCGTATAAGTGGTGTCTCCAAATCTTCAATGCAAACACAATTGCCGCTAATTCCAAGTCATGAGTGGGGTAATTCACCTCATGCGGTCTCAGCTGACGCGATGCGTAAGCCACCACATTCCGGTGTTGCATCAACACGAAACCCAAACCCTTCAAAGAAGCATCACAATATACCTCAAACGGTTCACGCGGTTCCGGTAGGATTAGAACAGGTGCTGAAGTTAATCTCTGCTTTAACGTTTGAAAACTTTCTTCGCACTCCGACGTCCACTCGAACGACACTTCTTTCCTTGTCAACTTTGTCATTGGTAGCGCAATCCGGGAAAATCCTTCGATAAATCTCCGGTAATATCCGGCTAAACCCAAAAAGCTTCTGACTTCCGTCACAGTCGTCGGTCTTTCCCATTCCATCACCGCTTCTACTTTAGAAGGATCTACAGCTATTCCTCCCTTACTCACCACGTGGCCTAAGAACTTTACTTCCTCCTTCCAGAACTCGCACTTTGACAACTTAGCGTATAACTTCCGCTCCTTTAAGATTTGCAGTACAATCCTCAAGTGTTCCTCATGCTCCTTTACCGTCTTAGAGTAAACTAAGATGTCATCTATGAAAACCACCACAAATTTGTCCAAAAAGGGACAAAACACTCTGTTCATGTAATCCATGAAAACAGCAGGTGCATTCGTTAACCCAAAGGACATCACCGCAAACTCGTAGTGTCCATAGCGTGTCCTAAACGCAGTCTTAGGGATATCATCTTCCTTCACTCTTATCTGGTGGTAACCGGATCTCAAATCAATCTTGGAAAACACTCCAGCTCCTTGCAATTGATCCATCAAGTCATCTATCCTTGGCAGCGGGTACTTGTTCTTCACTGTCACTTTATTTAACTGTCGGTAATCCACACACAAACGCATCCCTCCATCTTTCTTCTTCACCAATAAAACTGGCGCTCCCCACGGTGATACACTTGGTCGAATGAACCTCTTATTCAGAAGCTCTTCCAACTGAGTCTTTAGCTCTGCCAGCTCTATAGGAGCCATTCTATACGGTGCAATCGATACTGGTCCGGCTCCCGGCACCAATTCAATCGCAAACTCAATTTCCCTTTGAGGTGGGAACTCAGGGATATCTTCTGGGAACACTTCTGGAAAATCTCTAACCACCGGAATTTGATCTTTGTTCTGGGCATCGCCCAACGCATTGGCAGCCAACAGAATATAACCCTGACACTCCTCCCCACTATAATGCACCATTACAGAGTTCAGGTAATACCCTGTAGCTACCACTGCTCCATTTTCTCCTTCAGGCATAAACCAAATTGTCCGTTCAAAGCAATCCAACAAAATCCGGTTCTTCGACAACCAATCAAACCCCAAAATCATCTCCAGCCCCACCATTGGTAAACAGATCAAATCGTGTACAAAGTCTCTACCCTCAAGCTTGAAACCTACTTGTCTACAGCCTGACCTAGTCATAATTGTTTGATGCGGAGTATGTACATGTAGATCAAAAGGTAACTCTGATACTTTCAAGCCTAATTCCTTAACTTTAGCAAATGAAATAAACGAATGCGAAGCTCCAGTATCATATAATGCAACTGAGGATTTATCACCAATTAGACATATACCTTTCATCAAAGGATCCGCCTTGGAAGCATCCTTGGCATTCACAGCAAAGACTCGACCTTGATGCTGACTCTGGCCCGCATTCTGATTCCTCCCACGAGGGCAATCCCTCGCAATGTGGCCAGGTAACCCACACTTGAAGCAACCACCTAAACCAATCTTACATGAGTCATAAGGGTGAAAACGTCCACAACGATCACAAGCTAAATCCGGATAACTCTTACTCTGATTTCCTCTTCCTTTAGCATACTGAAACTGATTCTGATTGTTCTTTCTGAAGCCCCCTTGGCCTTGAGGAGTATATCCCCCTCTTTTGAAGCTTTGTCCTCTAGGATGAAAATACTTGCCACGCCCACGACTAGAGCTCCCTCCATGAGTGTCCTTAGATGCCGCCACTGTCTTGGCATACTCCTCCACTACCCTTGCTTTGTTCACCAAGTCGGAGAAGACACGGATCTCCATAGGAGCCACAGCAGTCATAATGTTGTCCTTCAAGCCCCTTTGGTACTTAATGCACCTCCAGCTCTCGAAAGTCTCCGGGTCACCCTGACATACCCGAGAAAACCTACAAAGCTCTTCAAACTTATTGGTGTACTCTGCCACCGACATGGAACCTTGCTTCAGCTGCATTAGCTCCATCTCCTTTGCTTCCCTTGCAGACTCAGGAAAGTATTTCTTGTAGAAAGCCGTTTGGAACACCTCCCATGGAATGTCAGCGTTTTGAAGCTGTAGCAAACGACACTCAGCTTGCCACCAGGGCTGGGCCTCTCCCGCTAGCTGATAAGCGGCAAACTCTACATATTGATTGAGAGGAACATGCTGCGCCTGTAAAGCACGCTCTATAGCCTGGAACCAGTGGTCCGCTTCAATAGGATCTGTGGATCCTCAGAAAGTTGGCGGATGAACCTTGAGGAACGTCGCCAAGGTCATCGGAACTCCTCCTGTGTTATCGCCATTACCCTCACCATTATCATTGGTATTCCCTTCGCCATTCCCATTTCTGTTGCCATTCCTAGTCGGTTGGCCCAATCTTTGCACTGCTTGCAGAGTCGCAGCAGCATTAGCTTCCATGGTGTTAGCGAGATTCGCCATCGCCGCCATGAATTCGGCGTGATTGTCAGCTGGTTGCTCATTCCTACTGCCTCGTGTACGCGTTCGACCTCGCCCGCGAGTAGCCATGTAGGATTCCTGTCCACACCAAACAATAGATATCAAGGTGATCAGTCTCAATATCAAAAGTCTAGTGCTTCAATTAACCCAACCAGGCACTCACAAACAAGCATGCTATGCATATATCAAATAGATAACCTAATAGCATCAAAGAAAAGACACACAGAGTATGCAATGAAGCACAATCGGTCCATCCCTCAGGCTCACGAGGACGAACCGCTCTGATACCACTAAATGTAACACCCTAATTAGCCTAAGCCTTACCTCGCGTCGTAAAGCCAAGGTTAATCAGAGATTACGACAATTCTAAACTCATACATAATATATATGGAAAGAATTGCATAATCTAGAAGCCCGATGAAAGATATAGCTCAAAAACAAAATTTTGAAGCACAAACGTACTAACGGAGCTACTAGCTTAAGGCATAAGAAACAGAGAAGATATAACAAAAGATAAGTATATAATATCATAGGGAACTAGTCACGACTCGCGGAGTTTAAGCCGGCTAGCCATATACTGATATACACAACCATACAGTGAAAATAGCTTATACAAGTTTTGTTCTCTCAAATACATGCCTCTAGGCAAAACAAAATACAAAAGGAGAGATGTATAAACAAAATAAACCGAAAAAAAACTCCAAAATGATCCAAGATTCTCCGCTCCTGTCACCAACCAAAGCAACTCACCGAGGTGGGTTGCGACCTGCATCTGAAGAACACAACAACAATATGGTATGAGAACCGAAGGTTCTCAGTATGGTAACAGTTCCCAGTGATATAGGATATAAGACCCCGGGACGCCAAAGGCAATCCTAAGCTTCATATCCATCACAAGATTCAACTTAAAGCATTATAAAACATTTAAGCATAACATACCAACTTGACTTAAATAAACCAGGTTATCTATCTTAAGGGATTTCTATTCTAACCAAACACCGCTGTCCCACAGCCTTCACCAACCGATCCTCCATGCGATCCCATCGCCACCACCTTCCGAACCTCCTCAATCCCAGCAGAAAACACAGATAATGTTCAAAGCAAGTAAAGCACAAGTAGTAACATATATGGCAAATAATTCAGATAGCAAGTAAGCATGTTATTCAATTAGGCAAACCATTACAAGTAAACAAAGCATACAAGCAAATAGGAAATGCATATGATGAATGCCTGCCCTACTGGCTGTGATATCACATTGTCGGTTCAACTGCCAACCCGACACATCTCCATGGAGACGTCGCCCTTCGGATTTCTCATATGGGAACCCCCGAGATATAGTGCCCGGATCACTGTCCAGGTACCGGCGCCTGCTCGCCCTATAGATCCGAAGGGATGTGAGCGGGATATTCTTGCCTCAGACCTCACATCTCAACGTAAGCGGGATTAACCACCGTCCTTACGCCGCCGCCGCTACCTCGACAGGCGGGATTAACCACCGTCCCTGCCAGGCGCATAGCGTCTCAAAATATCATGTAAAAATATTATTTCAGTGATTTTCAAAAGTATTTTCAGCATACATAGATCCATCACATCAATCCGAGTCCCCGACTCATCTCAACCATTGTCCCTTTTATAACTTAGTTTCCAAATACCAAAAGTCCATCATTTTTCATCTCATATACCAATCATCCTTCACCTAATATCAAACCATTCTCAGCACGCCAGAAACCTAGACCTCCGTTTTCTAATTTACCTTAAAATCATGTACTAGAGCCCTTAATTTATATCCCATGTTCTAATACTCAAAACTAGGCCAAAACATCTTAAAATAGTGTTATAGAAGCTTACAACTTTGTTGGGAAGGCAAAATAGTTGAAAACAAATAAATTTTTGAGAAACGGGATGTGTGCACCCGCACATCTTTGCAAAATTTCAGATTTTTAACACCAACTTTGAATGATCATAACTTCCTCTACAAAATTCTAATTTTCACAAACTTTATACCGATTCAAAGAGTTTTCAAAGATCTTTAATTCTAAATAATTTTCAATAAATTTTGAAAATCGAGGCAAAAGTTATGATCGAACAAAGTTCACCAAAAACTCAATTTTTCCAAACTTCACAATTACCACCCTATCTCACCATACCCATACCAAATCATACCAAACCATCCAAAGCTCCATTTTTCATCAAAATGTACCTGTTATAGCATAATACATCAACCTCACCACATTTTCCTTCTCATTTCATTATTCTCAATTCCAACATCAACTATATAACACTTATGATCAAAATCACCATCAAACCCACCATTTCTTAAATCATAACACTACAATTATCATAAGAACCAACTCCCAATCTATACAATCATTCAACATCATCATATCATTATAATTCATCACAATCAACTCAATATTCATCAATTCATCAACATTTAACACACCAACCATCATTTTAGTTCAACCTATCCTATTGTTCACTAGCCTATGTGTCCATGAATATTATATACTACATAGAGGAAACCGAAACCATACCTTGGCCGATTCCCTTTATGCACCCAAACTCAAAATGAGCACCAACAAGCTTCCAACCACAATCCAAGCTTTCAAATCCACTCCAACAAGCACAAATAAGTTCCAAAAGCTCCCAAAGCCACAATAATCAAACTATATACATACAAATCACCACAAATCAACCTAGGGTTCAACATAAGCATAATCTCACAAGGGTTTAAGAGCTTTTACCTTTTCCAACAGATTTGACAACACAAATCCAAAGCTAAGCAAGGATTAGAGCAAACCTAAACATCCAAAATCACAAAAACCCATTTAACCCAAAACTCTAATAAAATCCGAAATTTTGAAGAGCAGAACTGGAAGGATTTCGTGAGTACCTTGAGGGTTTCTTGGGTGGGTTTTGTAGAGCTCTTCACAAGGAACGCGTAGCCGCAAACGGTGCGGCGATCGGAGCTCCGTAGCTCAAGATATGAGCTTGGAAAGTTTGAAGTGAATAGTAACAATGGTGGAAAGCTCTCACCTCTCTCTTCACTTCAGCTGCTGTTGTGTTTAGGTTATGAGGGTGAAAGTGGCTGAAATGGGTTCATTTAAGTGTATTTATATGTTGGGCTTGGGCCCAACTTGGGCCCGGTCCAACCCGTTAGCGTTTTTAGTCCGTTTGGCCTAACTTCGGGCCAAATCTTTAAAATTAAAGCCCGGCTTTCCATTTCTAATGTTTTTCTAAGGTTTTTGATGGTTTTCACTTTTCTCGTGCGGTACCAGGCAGACTTGAACCGGTTCAACCGGTTCAATTGCCGGTTCGTAATTTTTCACGGTTTTTCGTAGAAAGCACATTTTCTGACTCAGAAAGACCCACTGAGTCCAAAAATCACCTTTAAATCCTCAAATTCTCTCTCTAACCTTTCGGAATCTAATTTGGGCAATTAATTCACTTAATTAACCGGTTGATTAGTTGCGGTTCTTACACCACCGGCCCGAATCTCCTTAAAATCTCAAACGGTTATAAATATCTTGGGTTCAACTTCTTGGTCTTGATTGCTCTTCTAATTCCAGTTCTCGATGTAACCCTAAGGAATATGTGTTCTCCTACTTCAAACTCTAACTGTTTCCTTCTCTGATCTGCGTAACTCTTTTGTCGACTTTGGGTTAGAATCCTTGCACGAATCTTCTTAATATTCTCAGTAGTCTCTGCTATCAAATATGGACCCAAAACACTTGCTTCACCATGTTCATACCAACAAAGTGGAGATTGGCACTTCCGTCCATATAAGGCTTCATACAGAGCCATTCCAATGCTCACATGAAAACTGTTGTTATACGCAAACTTCACTAATTGCATGTAGCAATTTCAATTTTCGGGTTGATCTAAAACACAAGCTTTCAGCATATCCTCCAATGTTTGAATGGTTCTCTCCGACTGTCCATCAGTTTGCGGATGATATGCGGTACTAAGACATAGCTTTATACCGAAGGCTCTTTGGAAAGCTCCGCAAAATCTTGATGTGAATTGGGGATCACGGTCCGATACTATGCTTGATGGCATACCATACAACCTTACTATCTCTTTGATGTACAATCTCGCCAACTCATCCATAGAACAGTTTACTCGGATAGGCAGAAAATGAGCGGATTTGGTTAAGCGATCCACAATCACCCAAATCGCATCAAATTCCGACCTAGTCCTCGGTAAACCGGTCACAAAATCCATTGCGATTCCTTTCCACTTCTACTGAGGAATCTCAAGAGGCTTAGCATTCCTGACGGTTTTTGATGCTCTATCTTCACCTTCTGGAAAGTTAAACACTTGGATACCACTGTTACTACATCGCTCTTCATCCCAGGCCATTAGAACATCTTCTTCAAGTCGTAATACATCTTCGTACTTTTGGGATGAATAGAAAACCAACTGTTGTATGAATTGATTATAATTTATGGGTCATACTTTTGCTTTACCTTATTACTTAGTGTCTCATTAATTAACAAAGTTTGATAGTTGATGAAAATTTTTTTAGCAAGTGACTTTATTTTAGTTTAGCAAAAAGTCTTACCAATTGTATGAATGTTACTTTTTTAATTTCATTAATAATATCATTAATCTTTAAATGATATGACTTTTGAAAGTTTATTATCTTAATATGGTGATAATTATATTGCATTGTATTGTAGTTTTTTATTAATAGAATTTTGTCATTCTTTTATAATTTTATTAGTAAATGACATAACAAATATTTTTTGTTATATTAAGGTAATAATATGTTCATTAAAATTTTAATTTTATAGTTAAATTTTTTACGAGACTTTATTATTAAATTGTTTTGTTCACAATTTTATTATACAATTATATTAAATTTTGTTTATTATAATTAAATGATATTTTTTATTTTTTCTTATAAACTCTTGTATTCTTCTAAAAAGTAAAATCATAGATCTTTATTTTTATGATGCAATTTAGTATAAAAGGTCCATATTAAATACATAATATAACAGTATGTTAAATTCTTAATTATTAAACTTATCATATCTCGGTATCACACAAAACACTTTATTAGTAGTAATATTGAAAAACCAACTTTTTATTTTAAAAGTTGGATTTAGATCGTCTAAAGTTTGAATTTCACTTTAGAAAATAAAATGTGATCTCTCACAATTTATTTCATAGGTGGGATTGAAAATAAATTTGAAAGAAAAATTATTCAAAAGTAGAAAATTACACTCTACTTTTTAAAATGAAATTCAAATTTTAAAAGATCCAAATCCTCAAAAAGTCACATTCATTATAGACAATAAAGAGTAACAAATTATTATCATACCTGTGTATCGCACAAAACACTTTACTAGTAGTATTAAAAAATTAACTTTTCATTTCAAAAGTCACATTCATTATGGACAATAAAGAGTAACAAATTAAAGATAGAGAATAAGGATACAGACTATTTGAAATAGAATATTCTCATTCGGGTATGTCTAAAACGAGCTCAACAATTATGTGCTTATTGAATGAGCCACACTTATATAAGCTATTAGATTTTATTAGATAAAAATCAAAGGTTAATATAAAAGAAGAGTATTGATGGACTCTAATAAATATAGAATATCCTAGTACATAAATAAATACTTTAAATGACAATACTTTAATACACAATACTTTAAACGGCAACAAAATCTTTTATTTTTAAATAATTAAATATAAAATATATAAGTATTTTTTATTTATTAAAATTAATTATTATGCAAATTTTCTTATAATATTAAAATAATATTTTAAACTATAACTAACATAAAAATATAAAATAATTAAAATTTTATTTTATATTACTTGACAAATAATTAGATTATTATATTTAAAATTTATTAACTAACTACGTTTATTAAAGATATTATTATATAATATAATTTTTTATAAAAATATTTTAAAAATATAATTTATTTAAAATATTATATATAATACATAAAAATATTAATTTTTTTAATTTTTTTTATGAAAATAGAATAAAAATATAATTTTAAATACATACCTAAATAAAAAGTTAATATTATCATGTATTATATATAACTTTTTAAATAAATTTTACTTTTACAAATATTTTGATAAAAAATTATGTGATATAATAATATATTTAACAAAGTAATTAGTTAATAAATTTTAAATATAATAATCTAATTATTTGTCAAATAATATAAAATAAATTTTAATTATTTTATATTTTTATATTGTAGTTTAAAATATTATTTTAATATTATAAAAAAATTTTGCATAATAATTAATCTTAATGAATAAAAAATTTATATTTTTTGTATTTATTTAATTTATATTTTTTAGAAAAAAAAGTTTCTACATTTATATAGTAAAATATGTGATCATCTTCTTAAAAAATTTGAAACCTGCCGAACTCGCTAAAAAGGGTGGGTCGGTCTAGGATTTGAAACCTGTCAAATTAAAAAAATTTGCCAAACTCGCAAAATTTTTATGCAAAATTTTTTTATAATATTAAAAAATTATATTAAAATGATATTTTAAATAGTTATAATGTAACAGATTTAATATGTTTTCTGATTTCAATGTTATTATATGATTATAATTATTTAATATATAAAAAAATTACTAGATAGTATATATATTAGGGGTGGCAATGCAGGCCGGCCCACCCCCGCCAACTAAAGTGGATACAAAATGCTATCTGTTTGACTTTGTTTTTTTTTTAAATAAAATTAATTAAAATTAACTAAAAAATAATAATTAAACAATTAAATCAAATAAAAAATAGTCAAATTATAATATAATTTTTTTACTATCTTTTTTTTAATTTTTAACTTCAATAAAATTGTTCAAAATAATATTTGTCAATAGAACTATTTTTATTTTAAAAAATAAGTCACATAATTTGAACATATATACGAAATTGTAAAATAAAATAAATAAAGTCACATAATTGGAACACATATACATAATTTGGTGAATTTTTTTAATTTGACAGGTTTCAAATTTTAACCCAACCTACCTTTTTTAATGGGTTCGGCGGGTCAGTCCGACGGATTCGACCCATTTTACCACCCATATATATATATATATAAAAGAAGATTATCACATATTTTATTATATAAAGATAGAAATTTTTTGTTCTAAAAAATATAAAATAAATAAATACATAATATATAAGTTTTTTTATTCTTTAAGATTAATTATTATATAAATTTTTTTATAATATTAAAATAATATTTTAAACTACAACATAAAAATATAAAATAAATAAATTTTATTTTATATTATTTGACAAATAATTAGTTTATTATATTTAAAATTTATTAACTAATTACTTTGTTAAATATATTATTATATAATATAACTTTTTATTAAAATATTTGTAAAAATAAAATTTATTTAAAATGTTATATATAATACATGAAAATATTAATTTTTTATTTAAGTATTTATTTAAAATTATATTATTTATTCTATTTTTTTAAAAAAAATAAAAAATAAAAAAATTAATATTTTCATATATTATATATAATATTTTAAATAAATTATTTTTTTAAAGTATTTTTATAAAAAATTATATTATATAATAATATCTTTAATAAAAGTAGTTAGTTAATAAATTTTGAATATAATAATCTAATTATTTATCCAGTAATATAAAATAAAATTTTAATTTTTATATTGTTATGTTAGTTTAAAATATTATTTTAATATAATTTTCTAATATTATAAAAATTTTTTGCATAATAATTAATTTTATTAAATAAAAAATACTCATATATTTTATATTTATATATTTTATATTTAATTATTTAAGAATAAAAGATTCTGTTGCCGTTTAAAATATTGTATATTAAAGTATTGTCATTTAAAGTATTTATTTATATATTAGAATATTCTATATTTATTAGAGTCTATCAATACTCTTCTTTTATATTAGCTTTTAATTTTCATCTAATAAAATTTAATAACTTGTATAAATGTGACTATTCAATAAACACATAATTGTTGAGTTCCTTTTAGACATATCCATCTCATTCTCGTAACCGTAGACCTTTCCTTTCCAATTCTGAAGCCCAAACCCTGAGTTATTGGCAAACCCTAAACCCTCATCACAGACATATTTTCCCAATTTTCCAATTCATTTTCTTACAACAAATACTGCCTTAATCAATAATAATAATAATAATAATAATAATAATAATAATAATAATAATAATAATAATAACTTTTTCATTTTTTCCTCTAAAACTTCAACTGTTTCAATTTATTCGTTGCACTATGTTCAACACTAACTAGACAATTTAAAGTAATTAAAAAAGCCATAATCATTTATTTATTTTAAATATTAGAATTTTAATTTTATTTTTAGAAAAAGTATTTTTAATTATTTAGAAATGTATAATTTTATCATTTTTAAATGATATGAATATTAATTAGTTTATAAATATATATGTTTTAAGATAAATAACATCAATATTAATATTGGTTTCGATGGGTTTATTTGAGTGGAAAAAGTACCTTTTATAAAAAATAAAATAATTATTAAGTTTTAAATACATTTTGATACATCTTTAAACAAGTACTTTTATTAAGAAAAACAAATTATTTGTTATTTTTAAAGGTCAATGATACCTTACTTAAAAAAAAAACAAAAGCAAAAAATGTTTAATACTTCAATTTTTTTAAAAATCTATCGAAATGTAAAATAGCTTTTATCTATAATAAAAAGATATTTTTAAAAAATGATAAAAAAAATAAATACTTTTTTAAAAAACAATCCAAATTTACTTTTAATGTGTTTAATATAAAAATAAAATATTTGCAAACTATGTATATTTCCAAAAACTTAATGCTTTAATTATATCTTTAAATTATATGTATATCTTAATTTTGCGCTAAATAAATAACTATGTAATATTATAAATACGTATAGATAAATATATGTCCTAATTCATGTGTTTAGATTATTTTTTAACTTTTACACATTGTATGTAAAAGAATTTTACACGATCATCTAAATGTATAAATATGATTGAATAATCATACAAAGTTAAAAGTAGTATCAATTTGTTTGCAATATATATATAAAATAAATTTATATATTATATAAAACCCAAAGCTTTAATAATCTTAATTGCGATAAACTACACGCTCGAAATCATTAATAAGAGATAAATGAATAACCCAAAAATAGTATAAATATAATAAAAAAATCAATCAACAAGGTAAATAAATAACGACTTTAATTTCCTTAATAAAAAAATAAAAATTTGTTAAACCATGTATAAATCCTAAAGATTAAATTTTAACTTTATTCTTAATCATATAACTTTTTTCATTTGATAAATGAATGACTTGATTATATAAATATACAACTTCTAGAAAACTTAAATTAATATTGATGTGTTTAACGCGTTTAACGTACGTAACAAAAGTGTTTTATTTCGAACTAAATATAAATTTTAAAAAACTTAAAGCTATCATAAACCATGCACTCTAAATTTATAGATATAATTCAAAACATATAAATACTATGAATTTATTTAATATAACAAAAATGTTTACGAACAAAATTTATACAATAAAAATTAAAATTAAAAAAAGCTAAATTACACGCCCTCGCTATAAAGTAAGAAAGGAATAGTTCAAAATTAACTAAAACCATTATGAATTTGTTAAATATTAAAACAAACAACCTTAAATCTGCGTTTTAAATACTAAAGTTTCAATTTTATCATAAATCTTATACCATAATTATTTAGAAATTAATAATTATGCAATATTGTAACATAACTCATACATCGTAAATCCTAAAATCATTGATATTGCTTTAAACTTTACAAATTAAATTTTATAAAACAAAATCTATACCCAAAATTCTTAACAGTAAATCCTTAATTTTGATCTATCAACCATAAAATAAATTATAAATAATATTAAAACTAAAATATATAGAATATAATTTGCATTGTTACTACCCTAAAATATATAGAATACCATTCTAAATTATAAATTTATAAAACTAATATTTAATTAAAAATTCTAAATACTTAAGGTACATTTTAAAATATTTGTAAAGTAACATCTACATAAAACAAACACAAATAACTAAGTGATAGTGCATTATATTTAAACTTATATTTTTTTTTGGTGACTATTTAAACTTATATTTGTATTAACGAAAGAAATGATCTAACAACTAACAAATCAATTAGTGACAATAATGATATTTTTAATAGCTATTAAGTAGATAAATATCGAATATTTTTAAAATAATTTTTAATATATTAATATTAATAAACCTTAATTTGTTGGATAAAATAAATAATTTTATAATAACATAATATAAATATTAAACACAAAATTATGAAAATTGGTATTAATTTATACATTTTAAATATAAAATTTAGTAACTAATTTTATATCTTAACTAAATCCTCAAATTTTAACTCTATCTCAAAAAGCACTTTAAAGTATAAATTCTAATAAATAAATGATTTTATAATATTATAAGTTTAATTACAGAGAAATTGTTTAAGATAAATCCAACGAATATTTGTTAAATAAAAAGTTAAGTGATATATATATATATATATATATATATATATATATATATATATATATATATATATATATATATAAGTAATAATATAACGTTACACCTAAAGTTTTAACCCTAATCATAAGTCTTTCACATTAAAATTTTTCTTATGAATAATTAATTAAGTAATATTATGTACAATTTACAAAATGCATCAAAATAAAAACGATAACTATATAATAGTGTAGTTATAATTAAAAATAGTAATCATAATTAAATATACATTGAATATTGTTAGAAGGGTACGTAACAAAAGAATAATGAATATATGTATTAGTTATTACTATATAATTATCTAGAGAATATAAACAATACATTTATTTTATTGATTACTTAAAACGCTTACAAAGGAATAATTTGTATATCCATTTATTAATATAATTAACCAAAAAAATAAATAATAACTGTATAATTTAATAATATAATAAAGAAAATTAATTCAATTTAACATAACGTCATACAAGTATGGCCTTGTTTCTCTATATATTGCTGGTATATAAAAAATTCAATGACATCATCACTCAATAGATTATGTTTTTTAAATTAGTGACAATAAAATTTTTTCTCAACTATTTTTCGAACAATGAAAATTTTTCTTTCCGATCCACTACTCTCTCACTCATCAACTTTACCCAATACTTCTTTTCTTGGTTTTCGGCTTCCTACCAAACGAAAGAAGTTTGTAATTATCCAAAAGATAGAAGTCCATTCAACCATTCTTTTAAAAACTTGGGTCAACTATGCACATTAGCTACGTAACCGTGCCTTAATTAGTTATGGCTTTGCAGTCTCCAAACATTCAACTGTGCTCTATCTTTCTATGTGTAATTGACAAAGCATCCTTTGAATATAAGAAAACTGTAGGTTGCAATCTCTCCAACACTAAATAATTATAAAGAGAATCCTAATTCTTAAACAAATCACAACTATTCATATTATTTTAATTTACATCTCGAGAGACCACATGATTAGAATTTCAAACTTTCAATAAAGTAACTGCCATACCTGAAAGTTTTCCTATATAATATTAGTATATTTACATAAGAAGTCTATAAAAAAATTTTTTCGCGTCATCGTACACATACACATCATCTGTTAAGACAAATGACAAAAATGGGTCAAGAAACAATAAAACTTTAATGTCCAAAAATAATATAATATTTGACGTGACAAGAAATAAAAATTATCAAAGTTGGATAAAAAATTGAATAATATAGAAAAATATGGTACATATATATATAATTAACTATATGATTAACAGTGATGTCAACCTAAAAGAACAGAAATAAAATAAAATTCTCTCTTTTAAGTCAAATCTTCTACCAGAAATATTTTAACAGTGAAGGAAGATTAATCCAGTTCGAATAACTAAAGAATTGAGAGTTAAGCCTCTTAGTTCCTGAGATTGACGAGTTGTACTGATTTAGTCCTTGAGATCTTGATTGTACTAAATTAGTCCTCCAGATTTAAAAAAATGCACCACGTTAGTCCTTTTCCTATTTTCTGTCACCGGAATATTGACGCCGTCAGTGACATAGTCAATTCTTGTTACGCTGGACACAGTAACAGTTAGATGACATACATGACATAAAATTTGATTAGCTCCAATTTGGTCATTGTCCCCTTTTATAACCTAAATTGCTTCTGTGACTTTTTCCTCTTCTTCTTCTTCCTATTTTTTTATGGTTCTTCGTCTTCTTACTCCCTTCTGATTTTAGGATCATGATTGCTAGGGAGAGCCAGAATTTCATGTAGTCTAACACAAGGATTTTCAGTCAAAATAGAGCATCGAGTGTTCTATAGTGGTGTGGGTGTGACTGCCGTCCTGTTCTTCGGTAGTCTACAACATAGGTTAACCCTAACAAGCCATTCTTTGGGTGTTCTAACTACAATATTAATAGAAAGAGGTGGTGTGGTTTGTTTATCTAGGCTGACATTGGAGAAGAAGACGTTGGTGGAATGGTAATTTCTACCGAGGATAGTGACCAACTAAGGGTGATTTTGGCTTGGAGAATTAAAAAGTTAGAAGTTAAAGTTAGAACCCAAAAATTATACATGTTATTGTTGGCTCTGTTTGTAACGTTTGTTGCTGTTTTGTAACAACTCGCATTTTCACGCAAAACCGTTTTTATAAAAATAATAATTTTAGTGCTCGGAATAGATTCAAAATTTAGAAGTTTTAATTTGAAAATATAAATGAGAAATTTGATTTCTGTGAATTTTTCTGAGTTGAAAAATGTATTTCTTTCGAAAAGTTTTTGTAAAAATGCGTACTGGCGCTTAAGCCGGTAGTACCGGCTCTGATTTATCCTACTACGTATTTTGGAAAATAATATTTTGAAAAGTGATTTATTGTTTTGAAAGGAGAAAAATAATTTAGAATCGAAAATCGGACACTAATCTTAAAGATTTTGGCCGAAAGTGGGCAAAACGGACCAAAAACACTAACAGGTTGTACCAGACCTAAACCGGGTCCAAGACCCAACATATATAAGCTCATTTAACGAGCTTTGAACACATTTTCCAGCCCTAAGAGAGAGAGGGCCGCCGTTTAAGAGAGAAGGGAGAAGGAAGGGGGTGACACTATTTACCTCCACCTCCTGAGAGCCATAACTTTTGATCCAGAGCTCTGATTGACGAGCCGTTTGCGGCCACGCGAAGCTCTCATCGAGCTCTACGTTTATATATAAAGAAATCTGGTAAAAAACCGAATCTCATACTCTAGTTTCGTGCCCTAGATTTATGCATATTTTGGTTTTGGGGTTTTGAGCAAGTTTTAGTGTTTGTTGCAGTTGGGAATCGGCTAAGGTATAGTTTCGATTTTCTTTATGTAATATGTAATGTTCATGGACACTTAGACTAGTGACCCATAGGATAGGATTGAATTAAATTGGTTGTTGAGATTGTTGTATGATGATGATGTATAATGATTTGAGGATTTGAGTTGTTGAATGATTATTTATGATGAATTATGATGGGTTGATGATTTTTTCAGTATATTGATGGATTATGATGTTGTAATGATAATATGGTGTGAAATATTTAGATAGAGGTGAAATGAGATTGGGTGTGATGCTTGGTATTGGTAGATGATGAATATTGATGAATTATGTTGATGGGTGTGAGATTTAAAAGTGGGTGTTGATGAGTTCATAATAGACTTAGTTAATGTTAGTTTCTGTTTGGTAATGAATATTGGAATTGATGAGAATTTGTAGTGGTTGTTGATGTTGTTGTTGGTTAATGATGATTATGAGTGGTTAAGATGGTTTTGGATGTTGATGAATAAGGATTCCGATGGTGTTAAATGGCGTAATTAGGCTATTATGGATGGTTGTTTTAGGAGGGAAATGGTATGGACCATTTGATGACAAGTCATCTTCTGCTAGTTTTACAAGAATTTTTCATTAGTTTCATTAGGTTTTATGCACTTTCTTGCACAACAAGTAAGTAATTGGAGTGGATTTTCATGATTATTTTGAATCAATCAAACATTATTTATTTTAAACAAAATCATTAGGTTTAGGCAAGAATTAATTGATTTTATGAATAGTGCAAGGACCTTGTGATTTTGGTGAGACTTTGATTGGTTGTTTGATTGCTTGTAGGTGAAGAAATGAAGAAAAAAAGGAAGCAATCAAGGAAGCGTTACGTTCAAATAGAGAACGCCACGCTTAGGAACACAAACAGCTAGCGTTCACTTTGGAAGTGAGCGCCAAGTTCACTTTCTTAACTTTTTCGTGAATTTCAAGCTTGGGGGAGGAAGCTCATGCCATTCGTACACTAGGAACGCTCAAAATTAGAGCGTAGCGCTCATTAAGGCAGCGCTGGGCAGGGAAACTCGCGTACCAAATGGTGCAGCGCTCAAACAAAGGAACGTAACGCTCAATAAGGCAACGCTAGGTGAGGACTGAAGCGCGTCAAGGAAGCACCAAGGGAGATCGCTCAATGAGTGAGCGTAGCGCTCAGTAAGGGAGTGCTAGAGGAGTTGCGTGCGTGAAAGGAGCACCCAGGGAATGAACGTAGCGCTCATTTCATGCACGAAGCGCTCCATTGAAAGGAGCTACAATGCACCCCAACCCAATCTCATTCAAGGCCAACCCAAAAGCCCATTCTAATTGCTTAATGACTGAAAATAAAAAGTGTATAAATAGGATCAAATTTGATTTGAACAGGGATGAGACCTTACCTTTAGCTCACTTTTAATTTTCTTTTAAATTTTCCTTTTGAGAATTTGGGAATTGGGATCAGATCTAAGTTTTCTTGGTTCATTTTCTTTCTTCGGCAACTTCTATTTTCTGTTTTGGGTCTTGGAACTTAGATTGAAGAACTCCACTGAAATTCTTCATCTGAGAATCATCTTTTACTTTTCCTCTTTATAGTTCTAAGAATTTGAAATTGGATCTTAACTTTCTTTTTTGCTTTCATTTTATTTCTTCTATAATTTCTTCTTTACTGTTTGGTCAAGAGAGTAATTGAGATCTAGATTTGCTTTTTGTTCTTGTTACTCTTCTGCACTTGTCAAATTCTTTTTAGGATTTTATAATTGAGTTAAGCTCTCTTGCTGTTTTGATTCTTCTGCAATTTTTCAATTCTGTTTTGGTTCTTCTGCAATTTCTCTTCATCTCATAGTTTTCTGATTTACTTGAATTTACAATTCCAGCTTTGTTTTGAATTCCAATACCCAAATCCCTTTATTCTTCATGCAATTTAAGTTTTCTAGCAATTTAGATTCAGTAATTTATATTTCTTGTACTTTAAGTTTCAGTCATTTACCTTTCTTGCGGTTTAAGTTTAAGCTTGTTTACTTTCTTGCACTTTAAGTTTTTGCAATTTACTTCTTCTGCACTTTAAGATTCAGTCCATTTTCATTCTCCCTTTTATTTTCTTGCAATTTTACTTCTGTTAATCAAGTTTCACTCAAACCATCAAATATTCGCTTAACTAAATTCATCACCTAACTAAAGTTGCTCAATCCATCAATCCATGTGGGATCGACCTCACTCCTGTGAGTTATTACTACTTGATGTGACCCAGTACACTTGCCGGTGAGTTTGGGTAGAATCGTTTTTCCCTTATCAAGTTTTTGGTGTCGTTGCCGGGGATTGATATAGGTTGACAATGATTAAGTAGGGTAATAATATAGATTAAGCATTTTTTTCTTTATTTTTTGTCAAGCACACTAACAGTTTGAGTTTTTGTTTAAGTTAACATTAACCTCACTCTAGCAGTGGAGTGAATTGCTTTTAGTTTCTAGTTTTGTGTGTGTTTTATGTCAGGAGGAAGAAGAGGTGAAACCACATCTTTTGATCCTGAGCCAGAGAGAACACTCTTGAGATTGAGAAGAGAAGCAAGAGGGAAGGGAGTTTTTGGAGAAGAAGAATCAGAGGAAGAGAATCAAGAGATGGAAGGGAATGTCCCTAATCCACCAGATGAAGTGGCTAACAATGGCCAACCCCAAAGGAGAGTTCTAGCCTCCTACACCTTCCCTAATACAAAACACTGTGGAAGTAGCATACTCACTCCAAATGTTCATGCTAACAACTTTGAATTAAAGCCTCAACTAATTACACTGGTGCAGAATGTTCTTATGGAGGAGGTCCCTTGGAAGATCCAAATCAGCACCTAGCCATCTTTTTAAGGATATGTGACACAGTTAAGACAAATGGTGTACACCCAGACATCTATAAGTTGCTGCTGTTTCCATTTTCCTTGAAGGATAAGGCTACTCAATGGTTAGAAGCATTTCCCAAAGAAAGCATCAATAACTGGGAGGATTTGGTGAGCAAATTTTTGGCTAAATTCTACCCACCTCAGAGGATCATAAGATTGAAGACAGAGGTGCAAACCTTCACCCAAATGGATGGAGAATCACTTTATGATTCCTGAAAAAGATACAAAGCCTTAATTAGGAAGTGTCCACCGGAGATGTTTAATGAATGGGACAGACTTCAGAATTTCTATGAGGGATTGACTTTAAAAGCTCAAGAGGCCTTAGATTATTCTGCTAGAGGATCAGTGCAACTAATGAAGACAACTGAGAAAGCTCAGAACTTTATAGACACTGTGGCAAATAATCAGTACTTCTACGCTCATTAAAGACAACGCCAACAAGCTCAAAGGAAGGGGGTATTGGAGCTGGAAGGTGTGGATACCATTTTGGCACAAAACAAGGTGATGCACCAACAGATTCAATAACAAATGGAGATGATGACCAAAAGGATTGATGGTATTCAAGTAGCTGCAGTGAACACTACAAATCAACCATCACCTACATGGGGGCAAAATGAAGAGAGCTGTGAAGAGCAACAGCTAGAGCAAGTTAACTATATGCTTAACCAAGGAACTGGACAAAATGAGCTCCATGGAGACACTTATAACTCATCCTGGAGGAACCACCCAAATTTAAGGTGGGGAGATAACCAAAACTAGCAGCCTTTGCAGAGAAACTCAAACCAGAACAATTCTAGAAACACAAACCATCAAAACCATTAAAACACTAACCAAAACCAATACAGAAAACCACAAAACAATCTGCCTCAACCCAACTACCATCTACCCAATAACCCATCCACTAACCAAAATAACTTTCACCCACCATCCACATCCTATAATCAACCACAACCACCCCAAGAAGCTCAAAGGATCTCTAACTTGGAGATGATGATGGAGAAGATGATGAAGCATCAAGAGCTAGCCAATAAGAACCATGAAGCTTCACTAAGGAATCTGGAAAGGCAAATTGACTAATTGTCCAAGCAAACAGTGGCTGAAAGAGCACCCAATACATTACCAAGTGGCACCATTTCCAATCCCAAAGAAGAATGCAAAGCAATCCAATTAAGGAGTGAAAGAACCTTGAAGAATGACAAAGAAGCTAACAAGAGGCCAGCTGAGAATGATATTGGCAGCAAGCAAGTAGGAGAAAAAGACAAGCAAGACCAAGAGAAGTCCAAACAGAAAGAGGAACAGCCACAAGCTTCAAAGAAAGGAAAGCAAGTCATGGAGGAGCAATCACAAGAACAGAAGAAGATGGTGAAGCCTTGCACCCCTCTTCTGCTGTACCTTCAGAAATTTCAGAAGGAGATCAAAGACCAACAGTTCCCCAAATTCCTAGAGGTTTTTAAGAAGCTGGAAATCAATATTCCACTTGCTGAAGCATTGGAGTAGATGCTTCTGTATGCAAAATTCCTAAAGAAGCTTATCAACAAAAAGAGATGCTGGGATGAAAAAGAGACAGTGATCTTGACACAAGAATGCAGTGCAGTGATCCAAAAAGGGCTCCCACCAAAGCTCAAAGACCCTGGGAATTTTTTTTTCCTTGTACCATTGGTAATATAATCATAGACAAACACTGTGTGATTTAGGATCCAGTATCAACCTAATGCCCTTATCTATGATGAGAAGGTTGTTTATAGAAGAAGTGAAGCCTACACAGATGTCATTGGAGCTAGTGGATAGATCACCGGTAATTCCCAAGGGAGTGATTGAAAATCTCTTGGTCAGAGTAGGGAAATTCATATTTCCAGCAGATTTTGTAATCCTGGACTTAGGTGAAGAAGAGAGTGATTCTATTATATTAGGAAGACCTTTCTTAGCCACAGCAAGGGCTATCATTGATGTGAAATAAGGGGAAATGACTTTGAGGGTACATGATGAAAAGATCACTCTAAATGTCTTTTAGAAAATACAATATACTGTTGAAGAGAAAAGCTACATGAGGGTTGAAGAAGAAGACTTGCATTGGAAAGAAAAACCCAATAAAGCACTCATCAGTTCACCCCCGAAGCAAAAGACAAACAATGTAGAAGAAAAAAAGGGGAATAAGGATGTAAAGAATGAGAAGAGAAGGTAGGAAGAGAGTAAGGAGTTGATCACTAGGAAGACAAACCCTGACATACAGCCTGCTGTCAAGACAGAATGATCACCAAAGAAAGGAAAAAAGAGCAAGAAAAGGATTCCAAAAGGGTGGAAAAACAAAAAAATCCCAACTGAAGGATTCTCAGAAGGAGACAAAGTGAAACTGATATATCAATAGTTGGAGACAGGCCCACAAACTGATGATTACTATATTGTCAATAAAATACTCTCGTTGGAGCACATAGAGATTGACCATCAAAGCACAAGAAGAAAGCTCACAGTGAGAGGGGACAAGCTGAGGCACTATAATCAGCAGCCACCCTAACAAGGATCCAATGTCAAGCTAGTGGCAATAAAAGAGCGCTCCATGGGAGGCAGCCCATGATTTAATATTCTTGCTTTTGTTTTAATTTCAATAATTAATGGTTCTTCTAGCATAAATTTGAGCTCTCATGAGTAGATTTGATAACTGCACACATCATTTTGAAGCATATATTTGATTCCTAAGTTTGGTGTGCCTAAAGGCACTTTAAAATAGCTTTTCAAGCATGTTTGATCACATAAATAATCACGTTGTAAGTATAGTTTCTAAACCAATAGAGAATCCTTTCGTACAAAATTTTTGGTTGTCACAAGTAACAAAACCCAATAAAATTTATAAACGAAGTATTTAAATCTCGGATCGTCTTTCAAGGAATTACAGGGAAGTATGATTTATTATTGGTTATGGAAAAAGGTATATTTTGGGTTTTTGAAATAAGGAACAAGTAATTTAAATGACGAGAAAAATAATTTATTAATTAGAAAATCTCTTGAGAAGGTATGAGAACTGGAAATCCCATCCTAGTTATCCTTATCAGGTGTGATGAGAATTATGTATTGCTCCCATTTAGTTGACCCTTACTAAATAAAGGAAAGTCAAGTGGACTAATTGATGACAAGTCATCATATACCTATTTTTCTATGCTTTTTCATACAATAAATTGATGATTAGTGCTTAAATATTGCATTCTTTTGTGCTTAAATGATATATTTTCTTGATCTTTTAATTTTATAAATCTTGAAGGAAATAAGAAGAAAAAGAAGCAAAGAAGCACAAAATAAGCTAAAAAGGAGAAAAAAAGAGCTTTGGGGTACACTTTGAAGTTGGGGTACACTTTGGAGCCTTAGGCCACGCTTTTAAAAGCGTGGCCCATGACCAAATTGAAGGAAGAAGCAATGACGAATGGATTTTTGACGGTTTAGAATTTCACAAATGAATTCTCGTTGCAAGTATAGTCTCTAAACCAATCGCTAATCCTTTCATACAAAAAGTTGTTTGTCACTAAAACAAACCCCTAAATTTATAAACCGAAGTATTCAAACCTCGGGTCGTTCTCCCTAGGAATTGTAATGAAGTGTCTTGTTATTGGTCATGAGTTATTTTTGGGGTTTTGATGGAGGCATGAAAGATAAATGGCAAGAAAGTAAACTAACAACTATAAAAGGCTCTTAGCAAGGTATGAAAATTAGAAGTTCTATCCTAGTTATCCTTCTCAATTGTGATGAGAATTGTTCATTGCTACCACTTAGTTAACCCTTACTAAAGAAAGGAAAGTCAAGTGGATGAATTGACTTGAGCCACAAGTTCTAGCCAACTCCCAAGGAAAGACTAGCTTTAGTGCACTCCAAACCAATTAGCAATCTCTCCAATTATTAATCAACAAAGGAATTAGATAACTCAAGTGTCACTAATTACTCTACCTAGGCCAAGAGGAACAAAATCTACACTAAAACTAAAAGAGACATTTTAACAAACACATAGAGTGCAATAAAAGTAAACAACATAAATTGAAAGAATTAAAGAGAGATCTAACTACAAAGGCAAGAGATTAACAATGGAAAAGCAAAGAAGAACAATTATTATGAATTACCTCTTATTGAATTGAAAGAAAATGGGAGAAACAAAAGTAGATCTACAACAAAACACAAGAACAACATAAAGGAAATTACAATAAAAGAATAGAAGAAGATGAATGTAACAACAAGTAATTGAAAGGTAGAAGTAGAAGAAGATGAATACAACCTAGATCTAAGAACTAAACCTAATCCTAATCCTAATTCAGGAGAGAAGAGGGAGCTTCTCTCTCTAGAAACTAACTCTAAACTAATCCTAATGAGTGTGTGTTAACTAATGAGTTGGATCCCCCTTTGCTCTTCAACCCTTGGCTTTAAATAGCATCTTTGGCGCCAAAGTTGGTTGAGATTGGGCCCCACAACCCTTCAGGATTCGTTGGCCATGATTTCATTAAAAAATCATAAACCAGCACCGACGCGTACGCGCACATCACGCGTACGCGTCCATGGGGTAATTCGCAGGTGCGCGCGCGCGTCCATGGGCGAGTTCAACTTCTTTTGACTTTTCATGATTTCTCCACTTTGCATGCTTTCCCTCTTCACTCCTTTGATCCATTCCTAGCCTTTTCAATCTGAAATCACTAACAAACATATCAAGGCATCTAGTGAAATCAAAGGGAGATTAAAACCATCAAATTAAGGGTTGAAAAGCATGTTTTCACATCTAAGCACAAATAAGGAGACAATCACAAAACCATGCTATTTTATTGAATAAATGGGGGTAAAAGGTGATAAAAGCTCTTAAAATCAATACAAGATAAACCGTCAAAACGGGGTTTGTCAACTTCCCCACACTTATACCAAGCATGTCCTCAAGCTTAAACCAAGAATGAAGTAAAGGGCATGACATTTATTCAATGGAACTAACTAAATGCAATCTACCTACATGCAACCATCTAAATGAATGCAATTGCTTGATCAAAATAAATAAATTCCCAAGAAGCATATATAAGCATAAGGGCAAAAGGTATTAACAACCATGCCAAACCACAATTGAACTGAGCTATTAAATATTTTTACAAACTTGCATGAAAGGAGATGATCATTGGTGGAAACATGTAATTGAGCATCAAACCCTCACCGGAAGTGTTTGCACTCTATTCGCTCAAGTGTTTAGGGTCGATTCTCTCAATTCTCCCCTGATCATGTTTTCCAAGATTTGTTCTTCTTCTAACAATCAACATATATTTCATGCATGCATACATCTATCATGAGGTCTTTTCTTTGGTTGTAATGGGGCTAGGGTCAAGGTAGGATGCATATTTGGTCAAGTGGACTTTGAAATTTGAATCTTTGATAAGCTTAAACTTCCCACCTAACCTATGACATCCTATACAATTAAGTTCTAATATAACTACCTGGTCGGGCGAAATTGTGAACTATACTTTTTCACAACTCTCATAATCCCTGGTACTGGTTCCAAGAACTTGGTGCGCTTAATACCATGGCATTACACAACTTCGCACAACTAACCAGCAAGTGCACTGGGTCGTCCAAGTAATAAACCTTACGTGAGTAAGGGTCGATCCCACGGAGATTGTTAGTATTGAAGCAAGCTATGGTCATCTTGTAAATCTTAGTCAGGCAAACTCAGATATATATGGTGATGAACGAAAATAACATAGAAGATAAAGATAGTGATACTTATGTAATTCATTGGTAGGAACTTCAGATAAGCGCATGAAGATGCCTTCCCTTCCGTCTCTCTGCTTTCCTACTGCCTTCATCCAACCCTTCTTACTCCTTTCCATGGCAAGCTCGTATAGGGTCTCACTGTTGTCAGCAGCTACCTCCCATCCTCGCAGTGAAAGCTAATGCTCAATACTCTGTCACAGTACGGCCAATCACCGGTTCGGTTCCCTCCCCTACCGGAATAGAATAACTCTTTTGCGTCTGTCACTAACGCCCAGTAGGTTACAGGTTTGAAGCACGTCACAGTCATTCAATCATTGAATCCTACTCAGAATACCACAGACAAGGTTAGACCTTCCGGATTCTCTTGAATGCTGCCATCAGTTCTTGCCTATACCACGAAGACTCTGATCTCACGGAATGGTTGGCTCGTTTGTCAGGCGAGCACTCGGTTGTCAGGCGATCAACCATGCATCGTGCAATCAGGAATCCAAGAGATATTCACTAAGCCTCAGATGCTTGTAGAACAAGAATGGTTGTCAGTCACCTTGTTCATGGGTGAGAATGGTGATGGGCGTCAATCATCACCTTCATCATGTTGAAGAACAAGTGATATCTTGGATAAAGAACAAGCGGAATTTGAATGAAAGAACAATAGTAATTGCATTAATACTCGAGGTACAGCAGAGCTCCACACCTTAATCTATGGTGTGTAGAAACTCCACCGTTGAAAATACATAAGCATAAGGTCTAGGAATGGCCGAATGGCCAGCCTCCCAATGATCTAAGAACTAAAATGTCCAAAGATGATCTAGAGATCTAAAAGTGATAAAAAGATTTCTATACAATAGTAAAAGGTCCTACTTATAAGAAACTAGTAGCCTAAGGTGTACAGAAATGAGTAAATGACATAAAAATCCACTTCCGGGCCCACTTGGTGTGTGCTTGGGCTGAGCAATGAAGGAATTTCGTGTAGAGACCTTTTCTGGAGTTAAACGCCAGCTCTCATGCCAGTTTGGGCGTTTAACTCCAAATTTTATGCCAGTTCCGGCGTTTAACGCTGGAATTTCTGTAGGTGACTTTGAGCGCCGGTTTGGGCCATCAAATCTTGGGCAAAGTATGGACTATTATATATTGCTGGAAAGCCCAGGATGTCTACTTTCCAACGCCGTTGAGAGCGCGCCAATTGGGCTTCTGTAGCTCCAGAAAATCCGCTTCGAATGCAGGGAGGTCAGAATCCAATAGCATCTGCAGTCCTTTTTGGTCTCAGAATCAGATTTTTGCTCAGGTCCCTCAATTTCAGCCAGAAAATACCTGAAATCACAGAAAAACACACAAACTCATAGTAAAGTCCAGAAAAGTGAATTTTAATTAAAAACTAATAAAAATATACTAAAAACTAACTATATCATATCAAAAACATACTAAAAATAATGCCAAAAAGTATACAAATTATCCGCTCATCACAACACCAAACTTAAATTGTTGCTTGTCCTCAAGCAACTGAAGATCAAATAAGATAAAAAGAAGAGAATATGCAATGAACTCCAAAAACATCTATGAAGATCAGTATTAATTAGATGAGCGGGGCTTTTAACTTTTTGCCTCTGAATAGTTTTGGCATCTCACTCTATCCTTTGAAATCCAGAATGATTGGCTTCTTTAGGAACTTAGAATCCAGATAGTGTTAATGATTCTCTTAGTAAAGTATGATGATTCTTGAACATAGCTATTTATTGAGTCTTGGCTGTGGCCCAAAGCACTCTGTCTTCCAGTATTACCACCGGATACATACATGCCACAGACACATAATTGGGTGAACCTTTTCAGATTGTGACTCAGCTTTGCTAAAGTCCCCAATTAGAGGTGTCCAGGGTTCTTAAGCACACTCTTATTTGCCTTGGATCACAACTTTATTTCTTTCTTTTTTTCTTTTCTTTTTTCGAAATTTTTTTTTTCGTTTGCTTCTTTCTTTTTCTTTTTTTTTTCACTGCTTTTTCTTGCTTCAAGAATCATTTTATTGATTTTTCAGATCCTCAGTAACATGTCTCCTTTTTCATCATTCTTTCAAGAGCCAACATTCATGAACCACAAATTCAAAAGACATATGCACTGTTTAAGCATACATTCAGAGAACAAAAATATTGCCACCACATCAAAATAATTAAACTATTATAAAATTCAAAATTCATGCAATTCTTTCTTTTATCAATTAGGCACGTTTTTATTGAAGAAAGGTGATGGATTCATAGGACATTCATAACTTTAAGGCATAGACACTAAGACACTAATGATCATAAGACATAAACATGGATAAACATAAGCGTAAAAATCGAAAAACAGAAGAACAATAACAAGGAAATCAAAGAACGGGTCCACCTTAGTGATGGCGGCTCTTTCTTGCTCTTGAAGATCCTATGGAGTGCTTGAGCTCCTCAATGTCTCTTCCTTGTCTTTGTTGCTCCTCCCTCATGATTCTTTGATCTTCTCTAATTCATGAAGGATGATGGAGTGTTCTTGATGCTCCACCCTCAGTTGTCCCATGTTGGAACTTAGTTCTCCTAGGGAGGTGTTTAGTTGCTCCCAATAGTTTTGTGGAGGAAAATTCATCCCTTGAGGAATCTCAGGGATCTCATGATGAGTGAGATCTCTTGTATACTCCATCCTTTTCTTGGTGATGGGCTTGTCCTCATCAATGGGAATGTCTCCCTCTATGTCAACTCCAACTGAATAATAGAGGTGACAAATGAGATGAGGAAAGGCTAATCTTGCCAAGGTGGAGGTCTTGTCCGCCACCTTATAGAGTTCTTGGGCTATAACCTCATGAACCTCTATTTCTTCTCCAATCATGATACTATGGATCATGATGGCCCGGTCTATGGTAACTTCGGACCGGTTGCTAGTGGGGATGATTGAGCGTTGTATGAACTCTAACCATCCTCTAGCCACGGGCTTGAGGTCATGCCTTCTCAATTGGACCGGCTTTCCTCTTGAATCTTGCTTCCATTGTGCGCCCTCTTCACATATGACTGTGAGGACTTGGTCCAACCTTTGATCAAAGTTGACCCTTCTAGTGTAAGGATGCTCATCTCCTTGCATCATAGGCAAGTTGAACGCCACCCTCACACTCTCCGGACTAAAATCCAAGTATTTCCCCCGAACCATAGTGATATAATTCTTTGGATTCGGGTTCACACTTTGGTCATGGTTCTTGGTGATCCATGCATTGGCATAGAACTCTTGAACCATCAGGATTCCGACTTGTTGAATGGGGTTGGTAAGTACTTCCCAACCTCTTCTTCGGATCTCATGGCGGATCTCCGGATATTCACCCTTTTTGAGTGAAAAGGGGACTTCGGGGATCACCTTCTTCAAGGCCACAACTTCATAGAAGTGGTCTTGATGCACCTTTGAGAGGAATCTATCCATCTCCCATGACTCGGAGGTGGAAGCCTTTGCCTTCCCTTTCCTCTTTCTAGAGGTTTCTCCGGCCTTTGGTGCCATAATGGTTATGAAAAAGCAACGCTTTTACCACACCAAACTTAAAATGTTTGCTCGTCCTCGAGCAAAAGAAGAAAGAAGAGAGTAGAAGAAGAAGAAATGAGGAAGAGGGAGATGGAAGTGTGTTCGGCCAAGAAGGGTAAGAAAGGGTGTTTAGGTTGTGTGAAAATGAAGAGTTGAAGAAGGGTATTTATAGGAGAGAGGGGGTAAAGGTTCGGCCATGAGGGGTGGGTTTGGGAGGGAAAGTGGTTTGAATTTGAAGGGTGAGGTTGGTGGGGTTTTATGAAGGATGGATGTGAGTGGTGAAGAGAAAGATGGGATTTGATAGGTGAGGGGTTTTTGGGGAAGAGGTGTTGAGGTGATTGGTGAATGGGGGAAGAAGAGAGAGAATGATGGTATTGTCCTGTGGGGTCCACAGATCCTGTAGTGTCAAGGAAAAGTCATCCCTGCACCAAATGTTGCTCAAAATCACGTTTTGAGCCATTTATGGCGTTAAACGCCGGGCTGGTGCCCATTCCTAGCGTTTAACGCCAGGTTCTTGCCCTTTACTGGCGTTTAACGCCAGTCTGGTGCCCCTTTCTGGCGTTAAACGCCCAGAATGGTGCCAGACTGGGCGTTAAACGCCCAACAGCTAACATTACTGGCGTTTGAACGCCAGTTTCTTCTCCTCCAGGGTGTGCTATTTTTCTTCCTGTTTTTCATTCTGTTTTTGCTTTTTTCATTGTTTTTGTGACTTCTTATGATCATCAACCTACAAAAAAAGATAAAATAACAAAAGAAAATAGTTAACCATAAAACATTGGGTTGCCTCCCAACAAGCGCTTCTTTAATGTCATTAGCTTGACAGAGGATTCTCATGGAGCCTCAGGAATGCTCAGAACCGTGTGGGAACCTCCCAACACCAAACTTAGAGTTTGAATGTGGGGGTTCAACACCAAACTTAGAGTTTGGCTGTGGCCTCCCAACACCAAACTTAGAGTTTGACTGTGGGGGCTCTGCTTGGCTCTGTTTTGAGAGAAGCTCTTCATGCTTCCTCTCCATGATGATAGAGGGATGTCCTTGGGCCTTAAACACCAAGGACTCTTCATTCACTTGAATGATCAACTCTCCTCTATCAACATCAATCACAGCCTTTGCTGTGGCTAGGAAGGGTCTGCCAAGGATGATGGATTCATCCATGCACTTCCCAGTCTCTAGGACTATGAAGTCAGTAGGGATGTAATGGTCTTCAATCTTTACCAAAACATTCTCTACAAGTCCATGAGCTTGTTTTCTTGAATTGTCTGCCATCTCCAATGAGATTCTTGCAGCTTGCACCTCAAAGATCCCTAATTTCTCCATTACAGAGAGGGGCATGAGGTTCACACTTGACCCTAAGTCACACAAGGCCTTCTTGAAGGTCATGGTGCCTATGGTACAAGGTATAGAAAACTTCCCAGGATCCTGCCTCTTTTGAGACAGTTTCTGCCTAGACAAGTCATCCAGTTCTTTGGTGAGCAAAGGTGGTTCATCCTCCCAAGTCTCATTTCCAAATAACTTGTCATTCAGTTTCATGATTGCTCCAAGGTATTTAGCAACTTGCTCTTTAGTGACATACTCATCCTCTTCAGAGGAAGAATACTCATCAGAGCTCATGAATGGCAGAAGTAAGTCCAATGGAATCTCTATGGTCTCAATTTGAGCTTCAGATTCCCATTGTTCCTCATTGGGGAACTCATTGGAGGTTAGTGCACGCCCACTGAGGTCTTCCTCAGTGGCGTCCACCTCCTCTCTTTCCTCCAGAATTCGGCCATGTTAATGGCTTTGCACTCTCCTTTTGGATTTTCTTCTGTATTACTTGGGAGAGTGCTAGGAGGGAGTTCAGTAACTTTCTTGCTCAGCTGACCCACTTGTCCTTCCAAATTTCTGATGGAGGACCTTGTTTCATTCATGAAACTTTGAGTGGTCTTTATTAGATCAGAGACCATTGTTGCTAAGTCAGAGGTATTCTGCTTAGAACTCTCTGTCTGTTGCTGAGAAGATGATGGAAAAGGCTTGCCATTGCTAAACCTGTTTCTTCCACCATTATTGTTGTTGAAACCTTGTTGGGGTCTCTCTTGATTCTTCCATGAGAAATTGGGGTGATTTCTCCATGAAGAATTGTAGGTGTTTCCATAGGGTTCTCCTAGGTAATTCACCTCTTCCATGGAAGGGTTCTCAGGATCATAGGCTTCTTCCTCAGATGAAGCATCCTTAGTACTGTTTGGTGCATTTTGCATACCAGACAGACTTTGAGAAATCAAATTGACTTGTTGAGTCAATATCTTGTTCTGAGCCAATATGGCATTCAGAGTGTCAATCTCAAGAACTCCTTTCTTCTGACTAGTCCCATTATTCACAGGATTCCTTTCAGAAGTGTACATGAATTGG
The DNA here is from genome assembly GCF_014773155.1 of Arachis stenosperma. Classification (NCBI taxonomy): domain Eukaryota; kingdom Viridiplantae; phylum Streptophyta; class Magnoliopsida; order Fabales; family Fabaceae; genus Arachis; species Arachis stenosperma. The sequence goes on along the minus strand of NC_080378.1, from coordinate 46,136,262 downwards.
TTATTTGCAACCATTTCAATCAATTCTTGAGCTTCTGCAGGCGTCTTCTTCAGATGAAGAGATCCTCCAGCAGAGCTATCCAAGGACATCTTGGATAGTTCAGAGAGACCATCATAGAAAATACCTATGATGCTCCATTCAGAAAGCATGTCTGAAGGACATCTTCTGATTAATTGTTTATATCTTTCCCAAGCTTCATAGAGGGATTCTCCATCCTTTTGTCTGAAGGTTTGGACTTCCACTCTAAGCTTACTCCATCTTTGTGGTGGAAAGAACTTTGCCAAGAAGGCATTGACTAGCTTTTCCCAAGAGTCCAGGCTTTCTTTAGGTTGAGAATCCAACCATATTCTAGCTCTGTCTCTTACAGCAAAAGGGAATAGCATCAGTCTATAGACCTCAGGGTTAACCCCATTAGTCTTGACTGTGTCACAGATTTGCAAGAATTCAGCTAAGAACTGATGAGGATCTTCCATTGGAAGTCCATGGAACTTGCAATTCTGTTGCATTAGAGAAACTAATTGAGGCTTAAGCTCAAAGTTGTTTGCTCCAATGGCAGGGATAGAGATGCTTCTCCCATAGAAATCAGGAGTAGGTGCAGTAAAGTCACCCAGCACCTTCCTTGCATTGTTGGCATTGTTGTTGTTTTCGGCTGCCATGGGTTCTTCTTCCTTGAAGAATTCGGTCAGGTCCTCTAAAGAGAGTTGTGCTTTGGCTTCTCTTAGCTTTCGCTTCACGGTCCTCTCAGGTTCAGGGTCAGCTTCAACAAGAATGCCTTTGTCTCTGCTCCTGCTCATATGAAAGAGAAGAGAAAAAGAAAATGTGGAATCCTCTATGTCACAGTATAGAGATTCCTTGAAATGTCAGAGGAAAAGAGAAATAGAAAGAAGAAGGAGAAGAAGAATTCGAACTTTTATTAGATAAGGTTCGAATTGTACATTTAGAAGGAGTGGTACTCCATAAATAGAAGGATGTGGGAAGGAGGGAAGAGAATTTTCGAAAATTCATTTAAAAGATTTTGAAAACATTTTGAAAATTTGATTGATAGTTTTCGAAAATTGAAAGTGGAAGAGAAATCAAGTGATTTTTGAAAAAGATTTTGAAATTAGAAATTAAAAAGATTTGATTGAAAACTATTTTGAAAAAGATGAGGTTAAAAAGATTTAATTGAAAAGTTATGGTTTTAAAAAGATGTGATTGAGAAGATATGATTTGAAAACAATTTTAAAAGATATGATTTGAAAACAATTTGAAAAGATATGATTTTTAAAAAAATATTAATGACTTGCCTAACAAGAAAAGATAAGATTTAAACATAAAACCTTTCTTAATAGAAAAGGCAAAAAATGTTCAATCAAATCATTAATTGTTAGTAAGTATCTTTGAAAAAGGAAAGAAATTGATTTTGAAAACATTTGATTGAAAAGATATGATTTGAAAAAGATTTGGTTTTGAAAAACTTGAAAAAAATTGATTTGAAAACAAAATCTTCCCCCTAGCACCATCCTGGCGTTAAACGCCCAGAATGGTATACATTCTGGCGTTTAACGCCCAAAATGCTACCTCTTTGGGCGTTAAACGCCCAACCAGGTGCCCTGGCTGGCGTTTAAACGCCAGTCTGCCTTCTTCACTGGGCATTTTTGAATGCTCAGCTTTTTCTGTATAATTCCTCTGCAGTGTGTTCTGAATCTTCAATTCTTTGTATCATTGACTTGAAAAGACACAAATTAAAAATATTTTTGGATTTTTTTTTAATAATCAAAATGCAACAAGAATCAAATAACAATGCATGCAAGACACCAAACTTAGTAGTTTGTGTACTACTGACACTAATGAACTGAAAATGCATATGAGACACACAAAATACTCAAGTCAATAGAATTCAAAGATTAGAACACAAAATATATGCATGGATTCGAAAAATGTAACAAAAACATGCATTTGACACCAAACTTAAGATGAGACTCTAGACTCAAACAAGAAATATTTTTGGTTTTTTATGATTTTGTAAATTTTTTTTGTATTTTTCGAAAATTAAGTGGAAAAAGAAGGTATCAAAATTCTTAATGAGAATTCCAGGAATCAGTGCAATGCTAGTCTAAGACTCCGGTCCAGGAATTAGACATGGCTTCACAGCCAGCCAAGCTTCTAAAGAAAGCTTCGGTCCAAAACACTAGACATGACCAAAGGTCAGCCAAGCCTTAGCAAATCACTGCTCCAAAAGCAAGATTGGTACGAAATCAACAAGCTCTTGTGGTGATAAGTTGAAACCTCGGTCCAATCAGATTAGACATGGCTTCTCAGCCAGCCAGATTTCAACAAATCATCATGAAACTCTAGAATTCATCTTCAAGAATTTCGAAAAAAAATACCTAATCTAAGCAACAAGATGAACCGTCAGTTATCCAGCCTGAACAATCCCGGGCAATAACACCAAAAATTGGATGTTGTTGCCGGATCTTGGCACTGATGTTACCACAGGCTTGCTCAAAACTAGAACAATCCCCGGCAACGGCGCCAAAAACTTGGTCGGGCGAAATTGTGAACTATACTTTTTCACAACTCTCATAATCCCTGGTACTGGCTCCAAGAACTTGGTGCGCTTAATACCATGGCATTACACAACTTCGCACAACTAACCAGCAAGTGCACTGGGTCGTCCAAGTAATAAACCTTACGTGAGTAAGGGTCGATCCCACGGAGATTGTTAGTATTGAAGCAAGCTATGGTCATCTTGTAAATCTTAGTCAGGCAAACTCAGATATATATGGTGATGAACGAAAATAACATAGAAGATAAAGATAGTGATACTTATGTAATTCATTGGTAGGAACTTCAGATAAGCGCATGAAGATGCCTTCCCTTCCGTCTCTCTGCTTTCCTACTGCCTTCATCCAACCCTTCTTACTCCTTTCCATGGCAAGCTCGTATAGGGTCTCACTGTTGTCAGCAGCTACCTCCCATCCTCGCAGTGAAAGCTAATGCTCAATACTCTGTCACAGTACGGCCAATCACCGGTTCGGTTCCCTCCCCTACCGGAATAGAATAACTCTTTTGCGTCTGTCACTAACGCCCAGTAGGTTACAGGTTTGAAGCACGTCACAGTCATTCAATCATTGAATCCTACTCAGAATACCACAGACAAGGTTAGACCTTCCGGATTCTCTTGAATGCTGCCATCAGTTCTTGCCTATACCACGAAGACTCTGATCTCACGGAATGGTTGGCTCGTTTGTCAGGCGAGCACTCGGTTGTCAGGCGATCAACCATGCATCGTGCAATCAGGAATCCAAGAGATATTCACTAAGCCTCAGATGCTTGTAGAACAAGAATGGTTGTCAGTCACCTTGTTCATGGGTGAGAATGGTGATGGGCGTCAATCATCACCTTCATCATGTTGAAGAACAAGTGATATCTTGGATAAAGAACAAGCAGAATTTGAATGAAAGAACAATAGTAATTGCATTAATACTCGAGGTACAGCAGAGCTCCACACCTTAATCTATGGTGTGTAGAAACTCCACCGTTGAAAATACATAAGCATAAGGTCTAGGCATGGCCGAATGGCCAGCCTCCCAATGATCTAAGAACTAAAATGTCCAAAGATGATCTAGAGATCTAAAAGTGATCAAAAGATTTCTATACAATAGTAAAAGGTCCTACTTATAAGAAACTAGTAGCCTAAGGTGTACAGAAATGAGTAAATGACATAAAAATCCACTTCCGGGCCCACTTGGTGTGTGCTTGGGCTGAGCAATGAAGGAATTTCGTGTAGAGACCTTTTCTGGAGTTAAACGCCAGCTCTCATGCCAGTTTGGGCGTTTAACTCCAAATTTTATGCCAGTTCCGGCGTTTAACGCTGGAATTTCTGTAGGTGACTTTGAGCGCCGGTTTGGGCCATCAAATCTTGGGCAAAGTATGGACTATTATATATTGCTGGAAAGCCCAGGATGTCTACTTTCCAACGCCGTTGAGAGCGCGCCAATTGGGCTTCTGTAGCTCCAGAAAATCCGCTTCGAATGCAGGGAGGTCAGAATCCAACAGCATCTGCAGTCCTTTTTGGTCTCAGAATCAGATTTTTGCTCAGGTCCCTCAATTTCAGCCAGAAAATACCTGAAATCACAGAAAAACACACAAACTCATAGTAAAGTCCAGAAAAGTGAATTTTAATTAAAAACTAATAAAAATATACTAAAAACTAACTATATCATATCAAAAACATACTAAAAACAATGCCAAAAAGTATACAAATTATCCGCTCATCACTACCCATTCCTCACTTTTTCACATACTCATGTATTCCTTTTTATTTCACAACACTTATGCATTGACCCTTATTGGGCTTGCTTTGGGGCATTTTGTCCCCTTTTTATTTCTTTCTTTTTCTTCTTTTTCTTTCTTTTTCTATTTTTTTCTTTTCCTTTTCCATATTATTTTTCTTTCCTTTTTTCTTTTCTTTTTCTCATTTTTTTTATATAAAAGAGTATCAATACATAAGGTTTTACATTTGATCAACACATGAGTATGTACCCAATTCCCAATATTTTCAATAACAATACAAAATTACTCTTTTATTCACCCAATGTCCCAAGGTTCCCACACTTGAATGATACTCACACACTCTAGCCTAAGCTAATCAAAGATCCAAATAAGGACATTTATTGTTTTTCGCTTTAAGGCTTGTAATGTGCTAAAATTAAGAACAAGTAGGTTAATCGTAGGCTCAAATTGGCTAACAAAGGAATATAAAAGGTAAGGCTATTTGGGTAAGTGAGCTAATGAAATGATGGCCTCAATCATATAAATGCATGAATACACAAAATAATGGACATAAAGAATCAAACAAATCAAAGATTACATTCATAGAAAGAGAATAATGCACACAAGAAGGAAAATAAGTGGTTATAATATGTAACCACACCATTAGGCTCAAAACTCACTTGCTTGTGTTCTTAGCTCAAAAAAAAACATGATCCACAATATATATATAATTTCAAGCAAGTTCTATGAAAAGTTTTCACTCAAATCAATTGGTATGCCCTATAGATAGAAATCTTGAAAATTTTCATTATTTTGACTAAGCTTATTGTGTATACATATGCAAAAATTAAGAGAATGCAAGTAAAAATCCTAGAATGAAATGCAAAAGTGTTGGATTAGAAATTTGTCACCCAAGATTGCCGAACGGTCGGACGACCTCCCCACACTTAAAAGTTTGCACCGTCCTCGGTGCACTCAAAGATGAGCAAGGGGGTACGACGACTCTCCGGATTGCTACGTGTTCTTAGTCTTGCTTCCGTTATTGCTTGTGGTGCATTCATCATGAAAAACAAAAATATAACACCATAAGGTAGGGTAATACAAAAGCAAGGAAGCATAATTGTTGGAATGAGGTAAATCACTAGAATTGAGTGAGTGAATTAGTGTGACATTAATGACAAATAAGTGTGTGAATTCTAAATTGCGCGGTTTAGAACACACATTAGCATAAAAGATATGTCACAAAAGAAGCATGCACTTTACTCATTCTACTATGCTTGAGATGCTTTAAGTGAACTTGTAAGGTAAAACAAGCGTTAAAGAAGCATGAAAGCATTCAAGCCAAACACATATGGATGCATATAATCATAAAATACAATGCATTAAGGTAAATGCACAACATCATCCATCAAGAGGTTGCCTAATCACAAAATAAGGCTCAAATCACATGGTGGCCAAATCATGTAATTCAAGAAGAGTTACAAGCTCGAAGGCAATTCTCATCACTTGGTATTTTTTTTCAAAAGATAAGCATGAAAAACTCAAGACCAAGTAGCAAAATATAACCTCAATCATAGGATCCAACAAAGATTAACTAAAAACATTAATGCTAAATTAGCATTTAGGCAATAAGGGGGAAGCAATGCATAGGAAACAAAGTCAATAATCCAACACTTATAATGAAAAGAGAGAAAATAAAATGAAAACTAGACTAAGGCTAACTAATCAACTAACTAACTAACTAATTAACTAACTAACTAAAATAAATGGTTATCAATGGTGTTTGGAAGTTTTGGATGAGGGGTAGAAGAAGGGAAGAAGAAATGAGAAGGAAGGAAATGGAAAGGGGGGAAGAAAAGAAATGTGGTGAAGGAAGGAAATCCGCGCGTACGCGCGCATGCCGCGCGCGCGCAGATGGTTTATTTCGAGAGTGGCGCGTACGCGTCATGTGCGCATACGCGTGAATAGGTTTGTGCCTCAGGCCCAATTCCCGCATGGTGCAGGCCTAACTCTCGGGTCAAGGTATGGACGGTGGAACTTCTCAATCCACGCGTACGCGTGTATGGCGCGCACGCGTGGATGGTTTAAAATGCTTGATGCACGCGTACGCACACAGTGCGCGTATGCGTGGATGGTGCTCTGTTTTTCAAAAATTTTTTTCTATGTTTTTACACCAATCTAAGCATTCTAAACCTCCAAACAGCTACCAAAACACCATAAAACCTTATTTAACACACTAAACTACCAAATACACTCAACTAACTAAACAAAACATGAAATTAGACGGATTCTACCAAATATTTACAAAAGAGAAAATGAAAAGAAATTACCATGGTGGGGTGTCTCCCACCTAGCACTTTTATTTTAAGTCCTTAAGTTGGACTTATGGGGAGCTTCTCTCAAGGTGGCTTGTGCTTGTACTCATCTTGGAACTTCCACCAATGCTTGGACTTCCAATAATCTCCATCATTCAAGATTAATATCTCCAAGCTTTGATGGAGTTCTTCACAAACCATGGGCTCCCAATGTTGATCCTCATGTGTTCCCGGATCCCATATTTTGTCTTCACACCCATCTCCGAGTTGATTATCATTAATCCATGTGGGTGGTGAGCAAGGTGAATTCTCAACAAAGTGACCAAACATCCTTCTAGGCCCATGTATTCTAGTTATACACCAACCTTTACAATTAAGCTTTGAGCATGCAACCATAATGAACCTAGAATGATATTTCAAACCACTAACCATCTCCTTTTTACTCTTAAAGCCACAAATATGTCTTAGCTGACCATCCGTCTTAAGCAAACCATATTCAAGGGGAATAATAAAGCTTGAGCATAAGGAATTTACCCACTTGAATGAGAGAGTGGCTGGTGGTGGCTTGGGGAGAGGTATTTCCAATGTGCTAGTAAACTCCACTCCCTTGTTTGCTTCTTTGTCAATCTCCACCTCTTCATAAACTTCTTCTTTCCCAATCCTTTGTTCATCAACTTCCTCTAACTCTTCTCCATCACTCAAGTCATAAATGGGAGGTTGAGAGAAATCTACCTCCATATCACTTTCAAATTCATTGGGAGGAGGTTCTTCAAATTCAAAGGATTCTTCACCAAGAAGATTGGATACATGATCTTCATCACCAAGGGAACTCAATTCTTGCTTCATTCCTTCCAAGTCTTCATTCAAAAATTGTTTTGGAGATTGTGCACTTTCCTCCTCAACATCAAATTCAATCTTCTTGGAGGGGTTTTCTTCAATTCTAAGTTCCCAAGGGGGTTCCGCATCTCCTAAGTCTTCAACCACTTCTTCCTCTTCTTCAATGACCATAGGTTCCTCCAATTGTTCTAACACAAAGTAGCACTCCTTATTCTCCACCGGAGTTTCCAATCTCTCCTTCATGCTATGCTTTCCAATTGATTCTCCACATGTAACCATGGGAGTGCCTTGAGTACTCAAATATTGGGAGACTAAATTGCTTACTACCTTGGTCAAAGTAGCCATAAATTCTAGTGTCTCCCTTTGCATTTCTCCTTGCCCTTGAAGTATGAGGCTAAGGATTTCATCCATTGAAGATTGGGGTGGATAGGAGGGTTCATTGTCTTGGAGAAATGGTTCATTATAGGAAGGTGGTTCTTCTTGGTAAGGTGGTGGTGTGTATTGAGGTGGTTCTTGGGAGTAGTAATCTTGGAATTGTGGTTCCATGTATGGCTCATATGGTTCAAAAGGTGGTTGGTGTAGTGGATATGAATCATGGTCATATGGAGGTGTTTGGTGAAAATAGGCTTGAGAGTGTGGTTGAGGCTCATGTTGAGGATATGACTCATAGGCATATGGTGGTGGTTCTTGAAAGTCACAAGGAGATTCACCATAGCCATTTGATTGGTATGCATCATGGAATGGCTCTTCTTCATAGTTCATTGGTGGAGGTTGTTGCCAAGAAGATTGATCATATGCATATGGCTCCTCCCACCTTTGATTGTCCCATCCTTGATACATTTCTTCATTGTAATCTCCACTTCCTACAACATAGTTGTAACTACACTTATAGCCAATATGAGAATTCATAGTGGAAAGAGAAAACAAAAATCAAAAGATAATAGAAAACAAGAGAAATAAAATTCTACAACTAGCAAATAAAGCAAAGAGCAAGATATTTACACTATTCACATATGTACAATAACCAATAACATAATACCATTGCAATTCCCCGGCAACGGCGCCATTTTGACGAATGGATTTTTGACGGTTTAGAATTTCACAAATGAATTCTCGTTGCAAGTATAGTCTCTAAACCAATCGCTAATCCTTTCATACAAAAAGTTGTTTGTCACTAAAACAAACCCCTAAATTTATAAACCGAAGTATTCAAACCTCGGGTCGTTCTCCCTAGGAATTGTAATGAAGTGTCTTGTTATTGGTCATGAGTTATTTTTGGGGTTTTGATGGAGGCATGAAAGATAAATGGCAAGAAAGTAAACTAACAACTATAAAAGGCTCTTGGCAAGGTATGAAAATTAGAAGTTCTATCCTAGTTATCCTTCTCAATTGTGATGAGAATTGTTCATTGCTACCACTTAGTTAACCCTTACTAAAGAAAGGAAAGTCAAGTGGATGAATTGACTTGAGCCACAAGTTCTAGCCAACTCCCAAGGAAAGACTAGCTTTAGTGCACTCCAAACCAATTAGCAATCTCTCCAATTATCAATCAACAAAGGAATTAGATAACTCAAGTGTCACTAATTACTCTACCTAGGCCAAGAGAAACAAAATCTACACTAAAACTAAAAGAGACATTTTAACAAACACATAGAGTGCAATAAAAGTAAACAACATAAATTGAAAGAATTAAAGAGAGATCTAACTACAAAGGCAAGAGATTAACAATGGAAAAGCAAAGAAGAACAATTATTATGAATTACCTCTTATTGAATTGAAAGAAAATGGGAGAAACAAAAGTAGATCTACAACAAAACACAAGAACAACATAAAGGAAATTACAACAAAAGAATAGAAGAAGATGAATGTAACAACAAGTAATTGAAAGGTAGAAGTAGAAGAAGATGAATACAACCTAGATCTAAGAACTAAACCTAATCCTAATCCTAATTCTAGAGAGAAGAGGGAGCTTCTCTCTCTAGAAACTAACTCTAAACTAATCCTAATGAGTGTGTGTGAACTAATGAGTTGGATCCCCCTTTGCTCTTCAACCCTTGGCTTTAAATAGCATCTTTGGCGCCAAAGTTGGTTGAGATTGGGCCCCACAACCCTCCAGGATTCGTTGGCCATGTTTTCATTAAAAAATCATAAACCAGCACCGACGCGTACGCGCACATCACGCGTACGCGTCCATGGGGTAATTCGCAGGTGCGCGCAAGCGCCAGGTGCGCGCGCGCGTCCATGGGCGAGTTCAACTTCTTTTGACTTTTCATGATTTCTCCACTTTGCATGCTTTCCCTCTTCACTCCTTTGATCCATTCCTAGCCTTTTCAATCTGAAATCACTAACAAACATATCAAGGCATCTAGTGAAATCAAAGGGAGATTAAAACCATCAAATTAAGTGTTGAAAAGCATGTTTTCACATCTAAGCACAAATAAGGAGACAATCACAAAACCATGCTATTTTATTGAATAAATGGGGGTAAAAGGTGATAAAAGCTCTTAAAATCAATACAAGATAAACCGTCAAAACGGGGTTTGTCAAGCAACCAGCACGCACATTGCCCTGCTCTTGCCAAGGGCAGGGCAATATCATGATGAAACAAAGTGAGGTTGGAAGCAAATTTTCGCTAAGGTAAAATCTGGGCGATCACAGCATGACCATGCCTCCTTCAAAGGGCTATAACTTGAGCTACAAATGTCCAATTGATGTGCTTCCAGTTGCGTTGGAAAGCTGACATTCAGAGCTTTCCAACGATATATAGCAATCCAATTTGGCGTACAATTGAGGCAGGAACGGAAGGCATCTTTAAGTGCAAAAAATAAGCAAAAATAAACCAATGTGCTTCCACTAAGGTTCGAAGCTGGAGCCTCACCCCAAAGCAAGTAGCGCTCATTTTTCTGCTATGCTCTCTTGGAAAACAGGGCAATGTCGTGCTCTTCATGAAAAATCAAGAAAAATTGCTCTCCCAAATGCTTTCACCAAGGTTCGAACACAAGACCTCCAAGGAAGCCAAGCCTTATGCGTGAATTAGGTGCCAAGGAAACCAAGGAAAAGGAGCAGCGTGTGCCTCCACCAAGTTTCAAACTTGGAACCTCACCTTTTGGCAACATTGCCCTGCCCTCCGCAAGGGCAGGGCAGCAATTCTTGGTGCATGGCACAAAAATTGGCACGGCCAGCTTGCACAATTATCGCGCACCAAAGGAGTTTCGGCCAGCAACAAACGCCCACCATGGCAACTCTGCCCTGCCCACGACAAGGGCAGGGCAGCATCCTGACGCATCACACGCACCAAGCACGCACGCAACGAGGGCCGCACGCACCATTTCCTGCTCTGCCCTCCACAAGGGCAGGGCAGCCTCCTGGGAGCAACATGGGCCAAAATTCAACCAAAATTTCATTTAAATTCAATTCCTCTCCAAATTGAATCAAGGCCAACCAAACCCATTTCTCCTCAAATCCAAAGCAAGCAAAGCCCACATCATCACTCAAAGGCACATGGATCAATTAAATTAGGATTTTCATTTTTGTAATTTGTTTTAATTTCATTTTCATTTTTCATTTTGTAAAGCCTATATAAAGGCATCAATTCCATCTCACTAAGAGGAAGGTTGGCTCCATTAGGGAGTAGTAGATAGCTCTCTCTTTTAATTTTCCTTTCTGCTTAAATTTTGGATCAAGAATTGAAGGAATTCTGTTTCAATTCTCCATCTGAAATTCATTTGTGTTCTTCTGCATAATTGAGGACATTGAGAAATTGGATCTGAAGTTTCTTTTACTGCTTTCATCTTTCTTCTCTTCTGCAAGTTGTCTTCTACTTTGATCAAGGAAGGAATTGAGATCTAGACTTGTTTTCTAGTCTCTATGATTTCCTGAGATTTTCAATTTTATTATGCACTTAAGCTGAACTTAATTTCTGTTTGCTCCTTCAAGAAATTTTGCCTTGCTGTTTACATCTGCTGCTTTTATTTCATCTGCATTTTTACCTTTCTGTTTCTATTGCTTCTAATTTACTTTCAAGCACTTTAATCTCCCTGCAATTGTTCTAAGCTTGGATCTACTGCTCTTATTTAATTCCCAGCACCCCAGCCCCCTTTACATTTGATGCAATTTAGAATTCTTGCAATTTAAGTTTCAGCTATTTTACTTTCTTGTTCTTTAAGTTACTTGCAATTTTACTTTCTGCACTTTAATTTTCCTTTCTATTTATTTTCTGTTGGCTACACTTCATCCAAATTCACTTCAATGTTAGCTTGACTAAACTAATCACCCACTAAAGTTGCTTGATCCATCAATTCCTGTGGGATCGACCTCACTCTTGTGAGTTATTACTACTTGATGCGACCCGGTACACTTGCCGGTTAGATCTATGTGTTTGGAAAATTCGTTTTCCGCAAAAACACTATCAAGTTTTTGGCGCCGTTGCCGGGGATTGATTTAGATCAACAATGATTAAGTGGGTGAGAAGTCTAGATCAAGCATTTTTTTGTTTTTTTCTCTGTTTTAAATTGATAGCAAGGTGTTTGAGTTATTGCCTCACTAAGAAATTCTTTCTCTTTGACATGAATTTCAAATTTCATTGATGTTTACAAAATACAAATGGAGTTCAACTCATCTTATGGTCAAACAAAATTTTATGGGATATCACCCACCATCACCAATCTCTAATGGTGTTGGGAATATCACCAAGAAAATACAAATTCTAAGCACTCCAATCCATGGAAATTTGCTTCACAGACACAAGATGAGCAAGAAAACCATATGGGATATTTCCCTCCACCACAAAATGATGCAAGTCATAATTCCAATGGTGGCCGGGAAAGGAATTCTAATGCTCCATATGATATTCATCCAAAGATATCATCACTTGACCATGCTTCAACAAAAAGCCCCTTTCAAAACTTACCACTCACACAAACTTCCAATAGCCAAAGAATCTCAAAGCTTGAGTCCATGCTCAAAAGATTTGCGGAGGAGAAAGAGAAGTACCAGAAAGAACAAGAGAACTCCCTCAAAAATATGGAAGTGCAGTTAGGCCAATTGTCGAAAGCATGGAAGGAGAAAATGGAAAAACAAAAACAAAAGGTTCCTATATCAAGTGAAATTGCAAAGAAGGAAGAGGTGGTGGAAACATTTGAACCTAAAACTGCACTTGAGATGACAAGAGAACCTGAACACTCACAACCTCCTCAAACTCCCCTGGACCAAAGATGCTCAACACTGATCAAAAAATATGAAGAGGAGATGAAGAAAGCTTGGGAAGATCAACAAATCTCCTCCATGAAAGAGCTATTAAAGCAAATGTTGAGTGTAAAAGAGGAAGTGGAAGAACAAGCTAGTGAGGAGGATAATCAAGAACGTCCAAACTCAAGGGAAACAGAGAGGCACATGAAGGACAAGCTCATTGAACCACCAATTCAAAAGGCTCTGGATGAAGATCAAACTCCAAAAATCACACAGCAACCAATTCATGAATCCAAAGAAGTGAAGGCAACTAGCAAGAACACCAATTCTGTCCCTAATCCAGCAAGCAAAATCAATCAAGACATTTGCAAAAGAAAGCTTGCTGAGGAAAGGCCAAGAGAAGGGACAATAGCTGAAACTTCTCCCCCATTGAGGTCATTCCTCTTAACAAACTGGAAGAAGAGGAAGAAAGTGAAGAACAATATGTCAAGCTAATGACACTAAAAGAGCACTTGTTGGGAGGTAACCCAACCGTAGGTATAATTTCTCTTCTCTACTTTGTTTTCGTTCTTTGCTTTGTTTAAATTCAATAAATTGGCATATGGTTACATTCTAAGTTTGGTGTTGTCATGCAACACATTGCTTTCAATCTTTTTGGATGATTGCATCAAATCAAAAAAATGAAAGTGACACACCAAGATTCTAAGTTTGGTGTGCCACCTATTTTTCTATGCAAATCATTCAGCAATACCATTTGTCTGCATAACCATAATGTCTTTGCAGTGTTAATTTTCTTTTGGTTTGATATTTTGTTATTCTGTTTACTTTAGTTAATTCTTTGTTTTTAATGCTTTCATTTTAGTTTGCTTATTTACTGTGTTTGTTAATACATTACCAAGAGAGCTTTATTAATGACAGATTCTTGGCTTGGTGATTGTACCTAATAAATAACAGTTTCATTTGCTTGGTTTTAATTCAAATAAGTGGACATAAGATTGCATTCTAAGTTTGGTGTTTCTATGCAACACAATTTGCTTCAAATATTTACTGGATACTTGCATTGATTCCAAGTGAAAGTGTCACACTAAGTTTGGTGTGCCACTTATCTTTTATGCAATGTATTGTGCACACCTTCTTATCTATGCAATCAAAATGTCTTTGTCCCTTGTGCCTTGATTGTTATCTTTAATTTTACTTGCTTAAAACACATGTGCTACTAACATATCATTGTGTAAGACATTCATGATCCATCTTAGCCCCATAGCCATTGTTCTAATTGTTGCTTGAGGATGAGCAAGCATTCTGAGTTGGTATGGGAAGGAGAAGAATGGGAGGAAAACGACAACAATAGTGAAGATGAACTACAAGGTTGTAGAGTTCCTTTTCTTCTCATTTGTTTCCAGCATTTAAATTTCATGATTGTCTTTATCTTCTCTGTTTACATGTGTGTATGAATAAAGCATAGCGTGAATCTTGATTTGTAATATGTTGCTGTGGCATTATAACTACCAACTTGAATTCTGTGAGTTCAAAAGCAATAAAGCATCATGATCATAAACAAACAAGGAATTAAAGAAGAATTTAGCATGTGCATACAAGTATTGGAAAGCTAGAATGATTGATTGTTGCTCAATTGCATTGGATTTTATTTAATTGAAGTTTTCATCTAGGACATTTTGTGAAATCTTTTGAAATCATGAAAACCTTGAAGAAGCAAATACAATTAAAGCAAGAAAAGAAAAAGGGAAAGAATGAGAAAGCTGAAGGCTCTGAGTACCAATGACAATTTATTTGTTAAGTGCTTGTGGTGTTTATGTATCAAGCCAAATGCTTGAAAACAAAACACTTAGAAGTCAAGGCTAGGCTCAAGTGCAAAAGCACTCCCTCAAAGCTCAAGGTTCTGAGCATCAATGATTAGAGAGTCAAGAAAAGAAAAAAAATGAGCTTAATGAAGTCCTCTAATTAAATGCTTGTGGTGCTTATGTATCAAGTGGTAATACTTGAAAACAAAGCATTTAGAAGTCGTAGCTTTGTTATCAACTCATGGGGCAAAGCACCCAAAAGGAGAAGCTAATAAAAAAAAAATCAAAAGCTTGTTTCAAGGAAGAAATATAAGGAAAAGATTTCATAAAATGAGCTAGATAGAAGCATCAATCATTTACATTTCTTTTGTGATTGTAGCATGCTTAGAAAACTAGCTTACCATGAACATTGAGTTGCTATTCTTCTTACCTTGGATTGTCAATCTTTATTGCATGATTCTTTTCTTGCTTGGGGACAAGCAAAGTTTAAGTTTGGTGTTGTGATGACAAGTCATCATATACCTATTTTTCTATGCTTTTTCATACAATAAATTGATGATTAGTGCTTAAATATTGCATTCTTTTGTGCTTAAATGATATATTTTCTTGATCTTTTAATTTTATAAATCTTGTAGGAAATAAGAAGAAAAAGAAGCAAAGAAGCACAAAATAAGCTAAAAAGGAGAAAAAAAGAGCTTTGGGGTACACTTTGAAGTTGGGGTACACTTTGGAGCCTTAGGCCACGCTTTTAAAAGCGTGGCCCATGACCAAATTGAAGGAAGAAGCAACCAGCACGCACATTGCCCTGCTCTTGCCAAGGGCAGGGCAATATCATGATGAAACAAAGTGAGGTTGGAAGCAAATTTTCGCTAAGGTAAAATCTGGGCGCTCACAGCATGACCATGCCTCCTTCAAAGGGCTATAACTTGAGCTACAAATGTCCAATTGATGTGCTTCCAGTTGCGTTGGAAAGCTGACATTCAAAGCTTTCCAACGATATATAGAAATCTATATTTGGCGTACAATTGAGGAAGGAACGGAAGGCATCTTTAAGGGCCAAAAATAAGCGAAAATAAACCAATGTGCTTCCACCAAGGTTCGAAGCTGGAGCCTCACCCCAAAGCAAGTAGCGCTCATTTTTCTGCTCTGCTCTCTTGGAGAGCAGGGCGATGTCATGCTCTTCATGAAAAATCAAGAAAAATTGCTCCCCCAAATGCTTTCACCAAGGTTCGAATACAAGACCTCCAAGGAAGCCAAGCCTTATGCGTGAATTAGGTGCCAAGGAAACCAAGGAAAAGGAGCAGCGTGTGCCTCCACCAAGTTTCAAACTTGGAACCTCACCTTTTGGCAACATTGCCCTGCCCTCCGCAAGGGCAGGGCAGCAATTCTTGGTGCATGGCACAAAAATTGGCACGGCCAGCTTGCACAATTGTCGCGCACCAAAGGAGTTTCGGCCAGCAACAAACGCGCACCATGGCAACTCTGTCCTGCCCACCACAAGGGCAGGGCAGCATCCTGACGCATCACACGCACCAAGCACGCACGCAACGAGGGCCGCACGCACCATTTCCTGCTCTGCCCTCCACAAGGGCAGGGCAGCCTCCTGGGAGCAACATGGGCCAAAATTCAACCAAAATTTCATTTAAATTCAATTCCTCTCCAAATTGAATCAAGGCCAACCAAACCCATTTCTCCTCAAATCCAAAGCAAGCAAAGCCCACATCATCACTCAAAGGCACATGGATCAATTAAATTAGGATTTTCATTTTTGTAATTTGTTTTAATTTCATTTTCATTTTTCATTTTGTAAAGCCTATATAAAGGCATCAATTCCATCTCACTAAGAGGAAGGTTGGCTCCATTAGGGAGTAGTAGATAGCTCTCTCTTTTAATTTTCCTTTCTGCTTAAATTTTGGATCAAGAATTGAAGGAATTCTGTTTCAATTCTCCATCTGAAATTCATTTGTGTTCTTCTGCATAATTGAGGACATTGAGAAATTGGATCTGAAGTTTCTTTTACTGCTTTCATCTTTCTTCTCTTCTACAAGTTGTCTTCTACTTTGATCAAGGAAGGAATTGAGATCTAGACTTGTTTTCTAGTCTCTATGATTTCCTGAGATTTTCAATTTTATTCTGCACTTAAGCTGAACTTAATTTCTGTTTGCTCCTTCAAGAAATTTTGCCTTGCTGTTTACATCTGCTGCTTTTATTTCATCTGCATTTTTACCTTTCTGTTTCTATTGCTTCTAATTTACTTTCAAGCACTTTAATCTCCCTGCAATTGTTCTAAGCTTGGATCTACTGCTCTTATTTAATTCCCAGCACCCCAGCCCCCTTTACATTTGATGCAATTTAGAATTCTTGCAATTTAAGTTTCAGCTATTTTACTTTCTTGTTCTTTAAGTTACTTGCAATTTTACTTTCTGCACTTTAATTTTCCTTTCTATTTACTTTCTGTTGGCTACACTTCATCCAAATTCACTTCAATGTTAGCTTGACTAAACTAATCACCCACTAAAGTTGCTTGATCCATCAATCCCTGTGGGATCGACCTCACTCTTGTGAGTTATTACTACTTGATGCGACCCGGTACACTTGCCGGTTAGATCTATGTGTTTGGAAAATTCGTTTTCCACAAAAACACCATCACTAATCAACTTGATTCCTCAAGTCCTAGTCAACTCCTATGGAAAGACTAGCTTTAGAGGGATCCAAATCAACCAGCAAACTTCAAATATCAATCAACAACTGAGTTTGATAATTCAAGTGTCACCAATTACTCCACCAAAGCAAGGGGGAGAAAAATCCAAATTATTTATATCCTAAATAGAAGAAAGCAATCATAAATCTGAAATACCTCAAATTATATTAAATATAAAATCAAATCTAACATGGGAATTCATAAATCAAAGTAATAGAATAAATAAAAATAGAAGAGAAACCAAAGTAAATGAACCATGAATTTGGAATAAAGAAGAAGTAAACCTAACCTAAGAGAAATCCTAAATCCTAAATCCTAAGAGAGAGGATAGAGCATCTCTCTCTAGAAAACTACATCTCAAACTAAAATTGTGTGAATGTTGAATGAATGGATTTATTCCCCCACTTTATAGCCTCTAATTTGTGTTTTCTGGGCCAAAAACTAGGTCAAAAATAGCCCAAAAATCGCCCCCAATGATTTTTGATACGTTCAGCACGCGGCAAAGTCACGCGTGAGCGTGGATTGGATTTTTGCCAGGTCACGCGTGCGCGTGATCTACGCGTGTCGTCGCCTATCTTCGGAGAAGCTATGGGAAATTATATATCGTTATGAAGCCCAGAATGTTATCTTTCCAACGCAACTGTAAATGCATCATTTGGATCTGTGTAGCTTAGGTTATGGTTGATTTAGTACCAAGAGGTCAGGCTGGACAGCTTTAACAGTTCCTTCAGTTTCTTGTATTTCATCCACTTTTGCATGCTTCCTTTCCATTCTCTAAGCCATTCCTGCCCTGTAATCTCTGAAAATACTTAACACAAATATCACGGAATTGAATGGTAATAAGAGGGGATTTAAACATAGCAAATTTAAGGCCAAATAAGTATGTTCTCAATCATAACACAAAGTTAGGAAGGGAAAATGTAAAATTATGCAAATAGTATGAATAAGCGTGCAAAGGCTTGATAAAAACCACTCAAATTAGCACAAGATAAACCATAAAATAGTGGTTTATCAATCTTTCCACACTTAAACATTAGCATGTCCTCATGCTAAGCTCAAGAGAAGCTATAAGAGTGAAAAGGAATGGTAAGACTTATGAAATGCAATGCAACCTATGTATATGAATGCAACTATATGCTGAGATGTTTCTATCTACTTGGTTAAAAGTAAATAAGTTCTCCAAGACAAACATAAATCAAATTCCACTAATTCAAATCATACAGTAAAGACAAGTAAACTTGTAAGAAGATAGCTCATAAAAGCAGGGAACATAGAATCAAGCATTGAACCCTCACTGGTAGTGTATATGCACTCTAATCTCTCAAGTGTCTAGGGTTTGTCACTCTACTCTTCTCTAGTCATGCTTTCTAAAACTTTGTTCTTCATCTAACCAATCAACAAATATTTAATGTACTAATGCAAACATCATGAGGTCTTTTTAAGGTTGTAATGGGGCTAAAGTAAAGGTGAGGATATATATATGTATGGCTAAGTGAGCTGAAATATGAATCTTTAATTAACCTAAGCTTTCACCTAACAAACACACATACTCTATATAACTCTAAAATCATGCCTAACTACCCAAAATTCCCACTTTTGCATTACATACTCATGTATCAACTTTTCTTTAATTTTATCACATATGCATTGATCTTTTATTAACTTAACATTGGGGTAATTTTGTCCCCTTATTTATTTATTTATATTATATATATATTTTTCTCTTTTTCTTTTTCTCTCTTTTTTTGTTTTTTTTGTTTTTTTTGTTTTTGAATTAAAAATATAAAAGTAAACATAACATATCAATGCACATGAGTTTTTAATTTTTTCTGGTCTCACATGAGTAGGTACCCAAATTCCTAATATTTTATCAATAGAATTCAACACTTTCCTATCAACCCAAGTTTCCACGGTTCCCCACACTTAATTGATACACAATCTCTATCTTAAGCTAACCAAAGATTTAAATCAGGCAATTTAATTATTTTTCCGCTTAAGGCTAGTGATGTGGTAAGATATAGAATAAATGGGGATTAAAAGGCTCAAAGTGGCTAATGAAGGTGAATGAAAGGGTAGGCTATTTGGGATAAGTGAGCTAGTAATCAAATAATGGCCTCAATCATATACATGCATTTAAATACACTAAACATTGGACATATAGAATGGATTAAAATATAGATTACAATCATAGAGAAGAAAACACACAAGAATAAAATATTATGGTTAAATAATGTAACCATGTAATTAAACTCAAATCTCACAGGGTTGTGTGTTCTTAGTTATAATTCATGTTCCAAATACAACTTCTAACAAGTACGAAAATTTTGATTTAAATTAGTGAAATGCTATAAAATGGGTGTCAAAAAAAGAAAATATTACTTCAACCAAGTAGTAGTAGAAGAACATTCACAAAATCAAACAAATATGAAATCAAACATGCAAACACAACAACTAAATTAACATAGAAAATTGAATATTGGTGTTGAGAAGAAAATAACTAACCCACGGAAGTCGGTATCGACCTTCCCACACTTAAAGATTGCACCGTCCTCGGTGCATGCAAAGCTGTGCAGGTGGGCGGGGGTTGTGGTTCCTCAGCTGGTGCTCTTTGTAGAGGCTTTCTCTTTACCCTTCCTGGTGGCCATCCTGAAAAGAGAGAAGAGAAAGGGACATGAATTCAAAGGGATAGAGCAAGGAAGAGGGCAGTACGAGTGATAATCATGCCAAAGTAAAGAAGAATGTCATTAACACATGGTCGCGACTCCATGCAATTAGGACATCAATGGAAATATAGCATGATAAATTGAGGCAATTAAATGCAAGATGTTTATTGGCATGCTGGCAAAGGCATGAGTAGCGTAGATCAAGCATTAAAAGCCAATATGTATTATCAACTCTTTCAAACTAACAATCTATTTGTATTGACAATTATATTTAATCAATAAAATTTTGGAAGGGTTTTGTGAAAAACAGGCATTAGAGTGAAAGGATAGAATAATTAAGAATTCATAATGCTATATGGACTTTTCACAAACACTTAGCATGCATGGTAAATATGTTATTAAAAGTATTAAATTTGAACATGCAAACAATCCAAAAATAATTAAGGATAATTGTCAAACAACTTCTTAATAATCCACAAGCAATTATAGAAGAAAACAATCACCCAATTAGATTTCTAACACCAAGTAAAATAATGTAAAAATAAATAAATAATAAGAAGAGAAGAAAGAAAATAGAAAGAAAAAAAACCTTGAGAACAAGGGGACAAAGAGAGATAACGGAGAATGTGAGGTGAAGAAGATATGATGGAATGGGGAAGAAGAAGAAAAAGTAAAGGAAGAAGAAGGAGAAAAAGAATAGATAATAAAGAAGAAAGAAGAGAAAGAAAGAAGAAAGTAATAAGGATTAGAAAAGAAAAGATAAGAAAAGTGGCGGTGTAGGGATCTGGTGGAGTTGCGCTAGTGACGCGAACGCGTATGCGTGGGTCGTAAAAATTGGAAGGTGATGCGTGGGCATCGGTCACGCGTACGCACAACTCTCTATTTGTCTTGGGGTGTGTGCCAAAATAACATGTGACGCGTGCGCATCATTGACGCTTACGCGTGAGTGGTCTGAATTTGAAAATGGCGCGTACGCGTCAGGGACGCGTACGCGTGCGTGAATTTGTGCCTTGGGCACAGTGCCCGCACCAGGCCAGCACAACTTTCGGTCTGACACCTCTTTATGCCGATTTTCCTAGGTCATGCATGCGCATCATTGACGCGTACGCGTGAAGTGCCAAATGTTCAAAATGACGCGCATGCGTGAGGGACGCGTGCGCGTGGTGATGCTTGTGCGATTGGCACACTTTTTGCATTGCTCCCATGCAACTCTCTGCCACTTTTTTTCTTCTTTTTTTTATGCAATATGCAGATGCAAATGCAGAATGTAGGTCAATATGCAGAAATTATGAATGAACACTAGTAAAAATAAAATAAAATAAGATTAAGAATAAAAAGGAACGACTATACCATGGTGGGTTGTCTCCCACCTAGCACTTTTAGTTAATGTCCTTAAGTTGGACATTTGGTGAGCTCCATGTCATGGTGGCTTGTGCTTGAACTCATCTTGAAATTTCCACCAATGCTTGGACTTCCATAAAGCTCTATCTATTCCAAGTAAATTCCTCAAGCTTTGATGGAGTTCTTCACAAGCTTTGAGCTCCCAAAATTGATCCTCATATATTCCTGGATCCCAAATCTTGATTCTACACCTATCTTCATGTTGATCATCAGTGTTCCATCCGGGTTGTAAGCAATCTGAATTCTCACTAAGGCATCCAAACAGCTTCCTAGACACAGTCATCCGAGCTCTACACCAACCCTTGCATTTAGATTTTGAGCTCCCAACCACAATGAACCTAGGATTATGTCGACAACCACTAACCATCTCCCTCTTACTCTTAAAGCCACAAAGAGCTCTAAGTTGACCATCTGTCTCAAGTAAACCATATTCAAGTGGGAAAGTAAAGGTTAAGGATAGAAGTTTTACCCACTTGAATGTTGTATTGGATGGTAATGGCTTTGGGAGAGGTGTTTCCAGTGGTCTTGCAAGCTCCACTCCCTTGTGCTCTTCTTTGAATTCTTCCACCTCTATGCAAGCTTCTTCAATTTCAACCTCTTCCTCTTGGTAGCATTCTTCCAATTCAATCTTTTCTTTATTACTTACCAAGGGCATGGGAGGTTGTGCTTCTTC
This sequence comes from Arachis stenosperma, assembly GCF_014773155.1. NCBI lineage: Eukaryota > Viridiplantae > Streptophyta > Magnoliopsida > Fabales > Fabaceae > Arachis > Arachis stenosperma. The sequence goes on along the minus strand of NC_080378.1, from coordinate 46,114,426 downwards.
TTCTTGAATCTCCATCTCTTGATCAACCTCTTCCAAGTCTTCAACCATGATATGCCTTGGAGGTTGTACACCCTCCTCAACATCTAATTCAACCGTCTTGGAAGGAGGCTCCATGAGTTGAGGTTCAAATGGAGGTTCCGCATTTCCTAAGTTCTCAACCACTTCCTCTTTAACTATTGCGGCTTCGTCCAGTTGTTTTAGCATAAAATTGTATTCCTCCTTGATGATTTCCTTTCCATGACAACTCCCTTCAACTACTTCTTCATCTTCAAGGGTCTCTCCTACTTCCACATTTTGGGCCTCCTCTTGCTCTTCTGGAAACAAGGCTGCGTGCAACCGATCCATTGCGTCCCTAAGACGATCCCATCTTTCTCATTCTATGTCAATAGCATCATTGGGATCATGTTGCTCATGGATTGATGGATGTGGGTGCTCTTCCATGGAGGGTGGTGATGGGATGGACAGATCATTATGTGGTTAAAAAGGAAGTGCACTAGAGCTTGAGAGTTGAATATTAGAGGTAGAGGGGTGGTCCATACGGGATATAAGATTTTGGAGTTTAGAGGTGAGACCAGTGATAGAGGCAATTATGGTATGAAGCTCTGTTTTCCCTTGGTGAATAGCACCAAGGGTGCTGTCATCCAGTGGAGGTTGGGGTGGATAGGAAGGTTTATTATTTTGGAGAAAGGGTTCATGGTAAGAAGGTGGTTCTAAGTATGGTTCATAAGGTGGATGAGGGTTAGGGTCATATGAGGGTGTTTGGTAGTAAGGGCTTGTGAGTTTGGTGGTTCAAACCCATGTTGAGGAGGGAGTTCATAGACATGTTTTGGTGGGTATTGAGGGTCACGAAAAGGTCCACCATAACCATTGTCTTGGTATGCATCATGGAATGGTTATTTCTTGTAGTACATTGGAGGGGGGTTGTTGCCAAGAGGGTTGATCAAATCCTTGTGGCTCCTTCCATCTTTGATTGTTCCAACCATGGTGCATGTTGGCATTATAGTCTCTTCTTCCTGTAACATAGTCATAACCACACTCGTAGCCAGAGGGGTGAGAAGTCATAGTAGAAAAGAAAAATAAAAACTAATAAAAAGAAGCAACTAAGTCCTAAAACTAACAAAAACTATCAAACAAGCAAAAAGAAAATATTTACAATAACCAATAATAAGGCACACGTTTGCAATTCCCCGGCAACGGCGCCATTTTGACGAATGGATTTTTGCCAGTAAAGAAATTCATAAAAATAATCACGTTGTAAGTATAGTTTCTAAACCAACAGAGAATCCTTTTGTACAAAAGTTTTGGTTGTCACAAGTAACAAAACCCAATAAAATTTATAACCGAAGTATTTAAACCTCGGGTCGTCTCTCAAGAAATTGCAGGGAAGTATGATTTATTATTGGTTATGAAAAAAGGTATATTTTGGGTTTTTGAAATAAAGAACAAGTAATTTAAATGACGAGAAAAATAATTTATTAATTAGAAAATCTCTTGGCAAGGTATGAGAATTGGAAATCCCATCCTAGTTATCCTTATCAGGTGTGATAAGAATTGTTTATTGCTCCCACTTAGTTGACCCTTACTAAATAAAGGAAATTCAAGTGGACTAATCAACATGATTTCTCAAGTCCTAGTCAACTCCTATGGAAAGACTAGCTTTAGAGGGATCCAAATCAACCAACAAACTTTAAATATCAATCAACTGCTGAGTTTGATAACTCAAGTGTCACCAATTACTCTACCAAAGCAAGGGGAGGAGAAAAATTCAAATTTTTTATATCCTAAATAGAAGAAAGCAATCATAAATCTGAAATACCTCAAATTATATTAAATATAAAATCAAATCTAACATGAGAATTCATAAATCAAAGTAATAGAATAAATAAAAATAGAAGAGAAACCAAAGTAAAGGAACATTGAACTTGGAATGAAGAAGAAGTAAACCTAACCTAAGAGAAATCCTAAATCCTAAATCCTAAGAGAGAGGAGAGAGCCTCTCTCTAGAAAACTACATCTCAAACCTAAAATTGTCTGAATGTTGAATGAATGGATGCATTCCCCTACTTTATAGCCTCTAATATGTGTTTTCTGGGCAAAAAATTGGGTAAAAAATAGCCCAGAAATTGCCTCCAGCGATTTCTGATACGTCCAGCACGCGGCAAAGTCACGCGTGAGCGTCGTCCACGCGTGAGCGTGGATTGGATTTTTGCCAGGTCACGTGTGCACGTGATCTATAAGTGCGCGTCGCCTATCTTCAAAGCAGCTATAGCAAATTATATATTGTTGCGAAGCCCCGGATGTTAGCTTTCTAACACAACTAGAGCCACGTCATTTGGATCTCTGTAGCTTAAGTTATGGTCGATTTAGTACCAAGAGGTCAAGCTGTACAGCTTTAGCAGTTCCTTCAGTTTCTTGTATTCCTTCCACTTTTGCATGCTTCCTTTCCATTCTCTAAGCCATTCCTGCCCTGTAATCTCTGAAAACACTTAACACAAATATCACAACTTCGAATGGTAATAAGAGGGGATTTAAACATAGCAAATTTTAGGCCAAAGAAGCATGTTCTCAATCATAGCACAAAGTTAGGAAAGGAAAATGTAAAACCATGCAAATAGTATAAATAAGTGTGCAAAGGCTTGATAAAAACCACTCAAATTAGCACAAGATAAACCATAAAATAGTGGTTTATCATGACACACTCTCAAGAATCATTTAATAGATTGTCCCTACAACAAGCCAAGCAAGGAGAGTACATCCAAAATCTTTATCAATGGAAGAATATATATCATACAATTGGAGAGCATAGGAACTTGGACAGGATGGAGTATGATATAGAAACTCAAGCAAAGTTAGACTATGTATTCTGTGGCATGCCAATATTGAACCGAGAGATCAAGCAATTTGTTCAATGCCAAGAATTGGTAGACCATCAGAGAGCTAAAGCCAAGAAAAATGCAGCACACATGCAACAAAGATTGAAGGATGCTGGGCTCTGGGATCAGGTAGACCACATTTGGGATTGTAGGTGCCCTGTTGAAGAACCCCAAGAAATAAACAAGAAGCGGAAGAAGAAAGGGGGATCCAACAAAGGAAAAGAGCACAACAACTAGAGGTGGTGAAGTTCCTTTTATAGTTTTAATTAAATAAGGATGATGCATATCTGAAACATGATATGCCTCTAATTATTTTATGTTATGCACTTTCATGTCTTAGTAGATTTCTTATTAGGATCTGCATTATGCTTGTTATCACTCATCTGCATTAAATTCTGTCTTGTTTCCTCTGAATCAATAAGAGATAATGTTTGAAATAGAAAGTAATTGTCCAATGTGGTAGGAATTAGAATGAAGATCAGTGGTGGTAATTACTTGATTGGATGATTAGCTCAATAATAACAGCTGCAGAATAGAATGTCCTTTGTAATGTGAACTTAGTTGCTGTGATAAAACCTTTAATTAATGAACATCCTTGGAAAATGAAGAAAAGTAAGAAAGAAAAAAAAAGAAAAGCCAAGGATTGGCAACAAAAATGAAAGAAACAAATAATAAGGCTAGACACCAATAGCTTGGACCTTAGGACATATGCTTGTGGTGCTTCTTGTACTAGGATCTGCTTGGACAATTAGGTTCTGAGGAGTCTTTTAAAACTTGGTAACTTGGATTAACTAATCTGGGATTACCAACCGAAAGTCCATTATCAAGAGCAACCTAGTTACAAAGCATTTAGTAACCCAAAGAGGTGTTGGGCATCAATGTTCCTAAGAAGAATTATGAGCCAAGTGTCTGTAGTGAAAAGGTGTTGAGAAAAATTGAGTCGAAAGGCTGTTGCAACACTTAACACTGAGCTATCATTGCGAAATAAGCTTTCTAAGCAAAAGAAAGAAGAAAAAATCTAACAGGGATCAATCAAAGAGCAAGGAATTATAGTAGCAACTCTAGTGAATCCTTAAAGAGACATTTCATATCTGACAGCTAAGAATAATTGAGCTGCATCTTGTCTGCATAAAACCCCATGAACCAAATTCTATTAACTGCTAAATATGGAAAAATATACTTCTCTGTTTTGTTTTATTTCTTCTCATGTTTAGTGCTTGCTTGGGGACAAGCAAGGTTTAAGTTTGGTGTTGTGATGACAAGTCATCTTATGCTAGTTTTACAAGCATTTTTTGTTAGTTTCATTAGGTTTTATGCACTTTCTTGTACAACAAGTAAGTAATTGGAGTGGATTTTCATGATTATTTTGAATCAATCAAACATCATTTATTTTACACAAAATCATTAGGTTTAGGCAAGAATTAATTGATTTTATGAATGGTGTAAGGACCTAGTGATTTTGGTGAGACTTTGATTGGTTGTTTGATTGCTTGTAGCTGAAGAAATGAAGAAAAAAAGGAAGCAATCAGGGAAGCGTTACATTCAAATAGAGAACGCCACGCTTTGGAACACAAATAGCTAGTGTTCACTTTGGAAGTGAGTGCCACGTTCACTTTCTTAACTTTTTCGTGAATTTCAAGCTTGGGGGAGGAAGCTCGTGCCATCCGTACACTAGGAGCGCTCAAAATTAGAGCGTAGCGCTCACTAAGGAAGCGTTGGGCAGGGAAACTCGCACACCAAATGGTGCAGCGCTCAAACAAAGGAACGTAGCGCTCAATAAGGCAGCGCTAGGTGAGGACTACAGCGCGCCAAGGAAGCACCAAGGGAGAACACTCAATGAGTGAGCGTAGCGCTTAGTAAGGGAGCGCTAGAGGAGTTGCGCACGTGAAAGGAGCACACAAGGAATGAACGTAGCGCTCATTTCATGCATGGAGCGCTCCACTGGAAGGAGCTACAATGCACCCCAACCCAATTTCATTCAAGGCCAACCCAAAAGCCCATTCTAATTGCTCAATGACTGAAAACAGAAAGTGTATAAATAGGATCAAATTTGATTTGAACAGGGACGAGTCCTTACCTTTAGCTCACTTTTAGTTTTCTTTTAAAATTTTCTTTTGAGAATTTGGGAATTGGGATCAGATCTAAGTTTTCTTGGTTCATTTTCTTTCTTTGGCAACTTCTATTTTCTGTTTTGGGTCTTGGAACTCAGATTGAAGAATTCCACTGAAATTTTTCATCTGAGAATCATCTTTTACTTTTCCTCTTTATAGTTCTAAGAATTTGAAATTGGATCTTAACTTTCTTTTCTGCTTTCATTTTATTTCTTCTGCAATTTCTTCTTTACTGTTTAGTCAAGAGAGTAATTGAGATCTAAATTTGCTTTCTATTCTTGTTACTCTTCTGCACTTGTCAATTTATTTTTAGGATTTCATAATTGAGTTAAGCTCTCTTGCTATTTTGATTCTTCTGCAATTTTTCAATTTTGTTTTGGTTCTTCTGCAATTTCTCTTCGTCTCATAGTTTTCTGATTTACTTCAATTTACAATTCCATCTTTGTTTTGAATCCCAATACCCAAATTCCTTTATTCTTCATGCAATTTAAGTTTCCTAGCAATTTAGATTCAGCAATTTACATTTCTTGCACTTTAAGTTTCAGTCATTTACCTTTCTTGCAGTTAAAGTTTCAGCTTGTTTACTTTCTTTCACTTTAAGTTTCTACAATTTACTTCTTCTACACTTTAAGATTCAGTCCATTTTCATTCTCCCTTTTATTTTCTTGTAATTTTACTTTTGTTAATCAAGTTTCACTCAAATCATCAAATATTCGCTTAACTAAATTCATCACCTAAGTAAAGTTGCTCAATCTATCAATCCTTGTGGGATTGGTGCACAAAATTGTGATCTCTAATAATGGCATTCAACTTGGTATGCGAGTTTATAACTCAACACTTTCTTCACAACCTCGCACGACTAACCAGCAAGTGCACTGGGTCGTCCAAGTAATAAACCTTACGTGAGTAAGGGTCGATCCCACGGAGATTGTTGGTATGAAGCAAGCTATGGTAATCATATAAATCTCAGTTAGGCGGATAATAATTGTTTATGGAGTTTTCGAATAATAATAATAAATAAACTGAAACTAAAGATAGAAATACTTATGTAGATCATCGATGGGAATTTCAGATAGGCGTATGAAGATGCTGTGCTCCTTTAGAATCTCTGCTTTCCTACTGCCTTCATCCAATCCTTCTTACTCTTTTCCATGGCAAGCTGTATGTAGGGCATCACTGTTGTCAATGGCTACATTCCATCCTCTCAGTGAAAAAGGTCCAAATGCTCTGTCACGGAACGGCTAATCATCTGTCGGTTCTTGATAATGTCGAAATAGAATCCCTTGATTCTTTTGCATTTGTCATCACGCCCAAAAATTGCGAGTTTGAAGCTCGTCACAGTCATTCAATCCCGGAATCCTACTCGGAATACCACATAAAAGGTTTAGACTTTTTGGATTCTCATGAATGCCACCATTAACTCTAGCTTATACCACGAAGACTCTGATCTCACAGAATGGAGGGCTCGATTGTCAGGCGAGGGCAACCATGCGTCGTGCATCAGGAATCCAAGAGATACACACTCTAGCTTTCGCTTGTAGAACGGAAGTGGTTGTCAGGCACGCGTTCATAGGGACGGATGATGATGAGTGTCACGGATCATCACATCCATCAGATTGGAGTATGAGTAGTATCTTAGAATAGAAATAAGATTGAATTTGAATAAAAGATAGTAGTAATTGCATTAAAACTCGAGGTACAGCAGAGCTCCACACCCTTAATCTATGGTGTGTAGAAACTCCACCGTTGAAAATACATAAGTGATGAAGGTTCAGGCATGGCCAAATGGCCAGCCCCCAAAACTTGATCAATAGTCTCCTAAGGTGAATAATAAATTAAAACCGAGACCAAATATGTAACGTGGTCAAAAGACACTGAATACAATAGTAAAATGTCCTATTTATACTAGACTAGCTACTAGGGTTTACAGAAGTAAGTAATTGATGCATAGATCCACCTCCGGGACCCACTTGGTGTGTGCTTGGGCTGAGCTTGAGCTTTACATATGCAGAGGCTTCTTTTGGAGTTGAACGCCAAGTTGTAACGTGTTTTTGGCGTTCAACTCTGGTTCATGACGTGTTTCTGGCGTTTGACTCCAGAATGCAGCATGGAACTGGTGTTGAGTGCCAGTTTATGTCGTCTAATCATGAATAAAGTATAGAATATTATATATTGCTGGAAAGATCTGGATGTTTACTTTCCAACGACGTTGATAGCGCGCCATTTGGAGTTCTGCAGCTCCAGAAAATCCATTTCGAGTGCAGGGAGGTCAGAATCCAACAGCATCAGCAGTCCTTTGTCAGCCTTTTATCAAAGTTTTGCTCAGGTCCCTCAATTTCAGCCAGAAAATACCTGAAATCACAGAAAAATACACAAACTCATAGTAAAGTCCAGAAATGTGAATTTAGCATAAAAACTAATGAAAACATCCCTAAAAGTAACTAGATCCTACTAAAAACTACCTAAAAACAATGTCAAAAAGCGTATAAATTATCCGCTCATCACAACACTAAACTTAGATTGTTGCTTGTCCCCAAGCAATTGAAAATCAATTAGGATAAAAAGAAGAGAATATACTATAAATCCCAAAATATCAATGAATATTAATTCTAATTAGATGAGCGGGACTTGTAGCTTTTTGCTTCTGAACAGTTTTGGCATCTCACTTTCTCCTTTGAAATTTAGAATGATTAGTATCTATAGGAACTTAGAATTTTAGATAGTGTTATTAATTCTCCTAGTTAAGTATGTTGATTCTTGAACACAGCTACTTTTATGAGTCTTGGCCGTGGCCCTAAGCACTTTGTTTTCCAGCATTACCACCAGATACATAAATGCCACAGACACATAGCTGGGTGAACCTTTTCAGATTGTGACTTAGCTTTGCTAAAGTCCCCAATTAGAGGTGTCCAGAGTTCTTAAGCACACTCTTTTTGCTTTGGATCACGACTTTAACCACTCAATCTCAAGCTTTTTCATTTGGACCTGCATGCCACAAGCACATGGTTAGGGACAGCTTGATTTAGCCGCTTAGGCCTGAATTTTATTTCCTTGGGCCCTCCTATCCATTGATGCTCAAAGCCTTGGATCCTTTTTACCCCTGCCTTTTGGTTTTAAGGGCTATTGGCTTTTTCTGCTTGCTTTTTCTTTTTCTTTCTAATTTTTTTCGCAAGCTTTTGCTTTTTCACTGCTTTTTCTTGCTTCAAGAATCAATTTTCATGATTTTTCAGATTGTCAATAACATTCTCTTTGTTCATCATTCTTTCAAGAGCCAACAATTTTAACATTCATATACAACAAGATCAAAATTATGCACTGTTCAAGCATTCATTCAGAAAACAAAAAGTATTGTTACCACATGAATATAATTAAACTAAATTCAAGGATAAATTCGAAACTCATGTACTTCTTGTTCTTTTGAATTAAAACATTTTTCATTTAAGAGAGGTGAAGGATTCATGGAACTATTCATAGCTTTAAGACATAGTTACTCAATACTAATGATCATGAAGTGGAGACACAAAACATAAACAAACATAAAGCATAAAAAAACTAAAAAATAGAAAAAATAAGAACAAGGAATGAGTCCACCTTAGTGAGGGTGGCGCCTTTTGAAGGACCAATGGTGCTTTTTGAGCTCCTTTATGTCTCTTCCTTGCTTCTGTTGCATGATCCCTAGTGATTTTGGTGCTCCTATCCTTAGTTGCTCCCAATAATTATGTGGAGGAACATGTATCCCCTGAGGTATCTCAGGGATTTCTTGATGAGGGAATTCCTCATGCTCTCTTGATGTGCAGTCAAATGCTCTATTACAGAGCTATGGACCCTTGAGATGAATCTCTCCATCTCCCATGGCTCAGAGGTGGAAGTAATTATCTTCCCTTTTCTATTCTTCTTTTTTTTGAGGTTTCTCTGGGCTTAGGTGCCATCAATGGTTATGAAAAAACAAAAATCTATGCTTTTACCACACCAAACTTAAAATATTGCTCGCCCTCGAGCAAGAGAAGAAAGAATAAATGAAGAAGAAGAAGATATGGAGGAGAGGGAGAGAAGGTTGTGTTTCGGCCAAGGTGGAGAAGAGAGGGTTGTGTTGTGTGAAAATGAAGAAGAATGGAGGGGTATTTATAGTGGAGGGAGAGGGGTTAAGGTTCGGCCATATTGGGTGGGTTGGGTGGGAAAGTGATTTTGAATTTTGAAGGTAGGTGGGGTTTATGGGGAAGAGTGGAAGGATGTGAGTGGTGAAGGAAGGTAATTGAAAAGAGAGATTGAGGTGATTGGTGAAGGGTTTTTGGGGAAGAGTATTTATGGGGAAGAGAGGATGAATGTGTAGAAGAGGAGAGAGGGTGAGTTGAGGTAGGTGGGGATCCTGTGGGGTCCACAGATCCTGGGATGATTCTGTGGGGTCCACAGATCCTGAGGTGTCAAGGATTTACATCCCTGCACCAATTAGGCATGTAAAACGCCTTTGCATCCAATTCTGGCGTTTAAACACCGAAGTGATGCTTATTTTGGGCGTTCAACGCCCAATTGCAGCATGTTTCTGGGGTTGAACACCAGTTCCATGCTTGTTTCTGGCGTTCAGCGCTAGCTCTCCTCAAGGTATATTCCTGGTGTTCAAATGCCAGAATGCTGCTTGTTTTTGGCGTTCAACACCAGATCCATGCTCTGTTCTGGCGTTGAATGCCAGCCAGATGCTCCTTACTGGCGTTTGAACGCCAGTAAGTCCTTCCTCCAAGGTGTGATTTTTCTTCTACTATTTTTGATTCTATTTTTAATTTTAGTATTTCTTTTGTGACTCCACATGATCGTGAACCTAATAAAACATAAAAGAACAATAAAAGAAAAATAAAATTAGATAAATAAAAATTGGGTTGCCTCCCAATAAGCACTTCTTTAATGTCACTAGCTTGACCGTCGGCTCTCATGGAGCCTCACAGGTGATCAGGTCAATGTTGTAGACTCCCAACACCAAACTTAGAGTTTGGATGTGGGGATTCAACATCAAACTTAGAGTTTGGATGTGGCCTCTCAACACCAAACTTAGAGTTTGATTGTGGGGGCTTTGTTTGACTCTGTATTGAGAGAAGCTTTTCATGCTTCCTCTCCATGGTTGCAGAAGAATACCCTTGGGTCTTAAACACAAGGTAGTCCCCATTCAGTTGAAAGACTAGTTCTCTTCTGTCAGCATCAATTACAGCTCCTGCTGTGGCTAGGAAGGGTCTTCCAAGGATGATGCATTCATCCTCCTCCTTCCTAGTGTCTAAGACTATAAAATCAGCAGAGATGTAAAGGCCTTCAACCTTTACTAACACGTCCTCTACCGATCCATAAGCTTATCTTACTGACTTGTCTGCCATTTGTAATGAGAATATGGCAGGTTGTACCTCAATGATCCCCAGCTTCTCCATTACAGAGAGTGGCATAAGATTTATACCTGACCCCAGGTCACACAGAGCTTTTTCAAAGATCACGGTGCCTATGGTGCAGGGTATTACGAATTTGCCCGGATCTTGTCTCTTTTGAGGTAAAGTTTGCTGAACCCATGTATCTAGTTCACTAATGAGCAAGGGAGGTTCACCTTCCCAAGTCTCATTACCAAATAACTTGGCATTCAGCTTCATGATAGCTCATAGATATTGAGCAACTTGCTCTCCAGTTACATCTTCATCCTCTTCAAAGGAAGAATAGTCTTCAGAGCTCATGAATGGCAGAAGGAGGTTTAATAGAATCTCTATGGTCTCTATATGAGCCTCAGATTCCTTTGGGTCCTCAATAGGGAACTCCTTCTTGCTTGAGAGACGTCCCATGAGGTCTTCCTCATTGGGATTCACGTCCTCTCCTTCCTCTCTAGGTTCGGCCATGTTGATTATATCAATGGCCTTGCACTCTCTTTTTGGATTCTCTTCAGTATTGCTTGGGAGAGTACTAGGAGGAGTTTCAGTGATTTTCTTACTCAGCTGGCCCACTTGTGCCTCCAGATTTCTAATGGAGGACCTTGTTTCACTCATGAAACTTAAAGTGGCCTTAGACAGATCAGAGACCAAGTTTGCTAAGTTAGAGGTGCTCTGTTCAGAATTCTCTGTCTGTTGCTGAGAAGATGATGGAAAAAGCTTGCTATTGCTAAACCTGTTTCTTCCACCATTATTAAAGCCTTATTGAAGCTTTTGTTGATCCTTCTATAAGAAATTTGGATGATTTCTCCATGATAAATTATAGGTGTTTCCATAAAGTTCACCCATATAATTTACCTCTGCTATTGCAGGGTTCTCAGGATCATAAGCTTTTTCTTCAGAAGATGCCTCTTTAGTACCGTTGGATGCATTTTGCCATCCATTCAGACTTTGAGAAATCATGTTGACTTGCTAAGTCAGCTTTTTGTTTTGAGCCAATATGGCATTCAGAGCATCAATTTCAAGAACTCCCTTCCTTTGAGGCATCCCGTTATTCACGGAATTCCTCTCAGAAGTGTACATGAACTGGTTATTTGCAACCATGTCAATAAGTTCTTGAGCTTCTGTAGGCGTTTTCTTGAGGTGAATGGATCCACCTGTAGAATGCTCCAGTGACATCTTAGAGAACTCAGATAGACCATAATAGAATATATCTATCATGGTCCATTCTGAAAACATGTCAGAAGGACATCTTTTGGTCATCTACTTGTATCTTTCCCAAGCTTCATAGAGGGGTTCACCATCTTTTTGTTTGAAGGTCTGAACATCCACTCTAAGCTTACTCAGCTTTTGAGGAAGAAAGAACTTAGCCAAGAAGGCCGTGACCAGCTTATCCCAGGAGTCCAGGCTATCTTTAGGTTGAGAGTCCAATCATGTTCTAGCTCTGTCTCTTACAGCAAAAGGAAAAAGCATGAGCCTGTAGACTTCAGGATCTACTCCATTAGTCTTAACAGTCTCACAGATCTGCAAGAACTCAGTTAAGAACTGGTAGGGATCTTCTGATGGAAGTCCATAAAACTTGCAGTTTTGTTGCATTAGAGCAACTAATTGAGGTTTCAGCTCAAAATTGTTTGCTCCAATGGCAGGAATTGAGATGCTTCTTCCATCAAACTTGGAAGTAGGTGTAGTATAATCACCAAGCATCCTCCTTGCATTATTGTTGTTGGGTTTGGCTGCCATATCCTTTTCTTGTTCGAAAATTTCAGCAAGCTTGTCTCTGGATTGTTGTAATTTAGCTTCTCTTAGTTTTCTCTTCAGAGTCCTTTCAGGTTCAGGATCAGCTTCAACAAGAATTCCTTTTTCCTTGTTCCTGCTCATATGAAGGAGAAGAGAACAGAAAAAGAAGAGGAATCCTCTATGTCACAGTAAAGAGGTTCCTTATTGTTAGTAGAAGAAGAAAGAGAATAAAGAAAGGAGAATCCAAACACAAAGGTGAGGATAGGGGCAGAGATTTGAGATGAAGAGAAGTGTTAGTGACTGAATAAATAAATAAGATGAGAGACAGAAGTTTTCGAAAATAATTTTTGAAAAGGAGTTAATGATTTTCGAAAATTAAGATAAGAAATAAAATTAAAATTAAAATTTAAAACAATTAATTAATTAAAAAGAATTTTTTGAAAAAGAGGGAGGTATTTTTGAAAATTTGAGAGAGAAAAGTTGTTAGGTGGTTTGAAAAAGATAAGAAACAAACAAAAAGTCAAATAGTTAGAAAAAGAATTGAAAATTAATTTTGAAAAGATAAGAAGATAAGAAGTTAGAAAAGATATTTTAAAATCAAATTTTTGAAAAAGATAAAATTTTGAAAAAAAGATATGATATAAAAGATATGACTAAAAAGATATGGTTAGAATAGATTTAATTTTTAAAATTAAAATTAATTACTTAACTAACAAGAAACTAAAAGATAAGATTCTAGAATTTAAAGATTGAACCTTTCTTAACAAGAAAGTAACAAACTTCAAATTTTTGAACCAATCACATTACTTGTTAGTTAAGTTTCAAAAATTTTGAAATAAAATTAAGAAAAGATTTTGAAAATAATTTGTGAAATTTTTGAAAATCATAAAAGAAAAATGAAAAAGATTTGAATTTTGAAAAAGTTTTAAAAAGATAAGATTTTTAAAATTTGAAAATTTGACTTGACTTATAAGAACTAACTAATTTTAAAAATTTTTGACTAAGTCAACTCAAATTTTCAAAATTTTGAGAGAAAAAAGGAAAATATATTTTTTTGATTTTTTTGAATTTTTAATGATGAGAGAGAAAAACACAATTATGACCCAAAACATGAAAATTTTGGATCAAAACACATGATGCATGCAAGAACACTATGAATGTCAGGATGAACACCAAGAACACTTTGAAGATCATGATGAACATCAAGAACATATTTTTGAAAAATTTTTGATGCAAAGAAAATATGCAAGACACCAAACTTAGAAATCTTTCATGTGTAGACACTATGAATGCAAAAATGCACATGAAAAACATCATACAACACAAAACAAGAAAATTTAAAGATCAAACAAGAAGACTTACCAAGAACAACTTGAAGATCATGAAGAACACTATGAATGCATGAATTTTCGAAAAATGCAAGAACAATACAATTGACACCAAACTTAAAACATCACACAAGACTCAAACAAGAATCACAAAATATTTTTGGTTTTTTTTATGATTTTATGATTTTTTTTGTATTTTCTTTTATTTTTTTCGAAAAACATATAGGGAAAAGAAAATAAGAAATTCAAAATTTTTAAGAAGAATTCCAGGAATCTTTCAATGTTAGCCTAAAGCTCCAATCCAAGGGTTAGACATGGCTTAATAGCCAGCCAGTTTTAGGATGGCATTACATGCATTGAGGTGATTAGTTGAAGTCTCATTCCAAAAGGATTTGGATATGGCTTTATAGCCAGCTAGAATTCAATATGCTTCATGAAACTCTAGAATCCATTCTTAAAAATTCTGAAGCCATAGAATAATTTATTTTTAATTAACATATTTTTTTTCGAAAATAGGGATAAATTTTTTTTGAAATTTTTTTTTTGAAAATAAAACAAAAAGAAAATTACCTAATCTGAGCAACAAGATGAACCGTCAGTTGTCCAAACTCGAACAATCCCCGGCAACGGCACCAAAAACTTGGTGCACAAAATTGTGATCTCTAATAATGGCATTCAACTTGGTATGCGAGTTTATAACTCAACACTTTCTTCACAACCTCGCACAACTAACCAGCAAATGCACTGGGTCATCCAAGTAATAAACCTTACGTGAGTAAGGGTCGATCCCATGGAGATTGTTGGTATGAAGCAAGCTATGGTCATCTTATAAATCTCAGTTAGGCGGATAATAATTGTTTATGGAGTTTTCGAATAATAATAATAAATAAACTGAAACTAAAGATAGAAATACTTATGTAGATCATCGATGAAAATTTCAGATAGTCGTATGAAGATGCTGTGCTCCTTTAGAATCTCTGCTTTCCTACTGCCTTCATCCAATCCTTCTTACTCCTTTCCATGGCAAGCTGTATGTAGGGCATCACCGTTGTCAATGGCTACATCCTATCCTCTCAGTGAAAAAGAACCAAATGCTCTGTCACGGCATGGCTAATCATCTGTCGGTTCTCGATCATGTCGAAATAGAATCCCTTGATTCTTTTGCGTTTGTCATCACGCCCAACAATTGCGAGTTTGAAGCTCGTCACAGTCATTCAATCCCGGAATCCTACTCGGAATACCACAGACAAGGTTTAGACTTTCCGGATTCTCATGAATGCCGCCATCAATTCTAGCTTATACCACGAGACTCTGATCTCACAGAATGGAGGGCTCGGTTGTCAGGTAAGGACAACCATGCGTCGTGCATCAGGAATCCAAGAGATACACACTCTAGCTTTCGCTTGTAGAACGAAAGTGGTTATCAGGCACGCGTTCATAGGGATGGATGATGATGAGTGTCACGGATCATCACATCCATCAGATTGGAGTATGAGTAGTATCTTAGAATAGAAATAAGATTGAATTTGAATAAAAGATAGTAGTAATTGCATTAAAACTCGTGGTACAGCAGAGCTCCACACCCTTAATCTATGGTGTGTAGAAACTCCACCGTTGAAAATACATAAGTGATGAAGGTTCAGGCATGGCCGAATGGCCAGCCCCCAAAACGTGATCAATAGTCTCCTAAGGTGAATAATAAATTAAAACCGAGACCAAAGATGTAACGTGGTCAAAAGACACTGAATACAATAGTAAAATGTCCTATTTATACTAGACTAGCTACTAGGGTTTACAGAAGTAAGTAATTGATGCAGAGATCCACTTTCGGGGCCCACTTGGTGTGTGCTTGGGCTGAGCTTGAGCTTTACACGTGCAGAGGCTTCTTTTGGAGTTGAACGCTAAGTTGTAACGTGTTTTTGGCGTTTAACTCTGGTTCGTGACGTGTTTCTGGCGTTTGACTCCAGAATGCAGCATTGAACTGGCGTTGAGCGCCAGTTTATGTCATCTAATAACGAATAAAGTATAGACTATTATATATTGCTGGAAAGCTCTGGATGTCTACTTTCCAACGCCATTAAGAGCGCGCCATTTGGTGTTTTATAGCTCTAGAAAATCCATTTAGAGTGCAGGGAGGTCAGAATCCAACATCATCAATAGTCCTTTGTCAGTCTTTTAACAGAGTTTTGCTCAGGTCCCTCAATTTCAGCCAGAAAATACCTGAAATCACAGAAAAATACACAAACTCATAGTAAAGTCCAGAAATGTAAATTTAGCATGAAAACATCCCTAAAAGTAACTAGATCCTACTAAAAACTACCTAAAAACAATGTCAAAAAGCGTATAAATTATCCGCTCATCAGGGATCGACCTCACTCCTGTGAGTTATGACTACTTGATGTGACCTGGTACACTTGCCGGTGAGTTTGTGTGGAATCATTTTTCCCTCATCACCTTTATTTTATTTTGGTATTGTCTGGGTTGTGCTTGGTTTGGTTTGAATTGGGAATTTTGATAAATTTGAGGTTTTGAGGCTTTTGGTAAAAAATGGATTTTTGGTGAACTTTTCCTAATCATAACATTTGCCTCGATTTTCAAAATTTATTGAAATTTGATTTAAATTAAAGCTTATTGAAAACCCTTCAAATTGATATAAAGTTTTTAAAATTTGGAATTTTGTAGAGGGAGTTATGATCATTCAAAGTTGGTGTTGAAAATCTGAAATTCTGCAGAATTGCAGAATTTCAAGATTTTCTGATATGTGCGCACGCACAACCCTTCAAAAATTCTATTCTGTGCGGATGCCCAGACCTGTGCTTACGCACAGGTAGGGGAAAGAGCTCAGGTAGCAATGCTAGTACAGCTTGTGCGCGCATACATCAATGAAGAATTACGACCTCTGCGGACACACAGCCCTATGCGCACACACAAGTCGGGAAAGGACGTCTGTTAGGGGCGCTCGCACAGCTTGTGCGAGTGAACATGCTTTATATATTTTAGTACCTGTGCATACGCACACCCCTGTGCGTATGCACACTTTCAAAATCTTCCTAGGCGTGCGCACGCACACCCCTATGCGGAAGCACATGCCCAGTTTCATAATTTTAAACTTTGGTTTCAACTATTTCACCTTCTCAACAAGGTTGTAAGCTTCCTTAACACCACTTTAAGGCTCTTGGGCTTATTTTTGGGCATTGCAACAAAGGAAAAGGTTTTAGGAGAATTATTTGGGTTTACCTTGAGAAGTTAGAGGACGGAGGCTTAGGTTTCTGATATATTGCTGATGAGTTAGTTGAGAGAGAAGGAAGAGTGGTGAACTTGGTGATTGCTGATGATGAATTGAGAACTAAGGAACTAATGAGTTTGGAATGGAAATGGTGAATGGCTAAGGTTGATGGAATGAGTATGAGTGGAAGTATGTTATAAGGTGTGGCCTCTGAGATTGAATATGTAATTATACTATGCATTGCTCTCCGTCGTAGGGGCTATGGCAGAATCCCGCCTACGTTTGGATGTGAGAGTTGAAGCTGGGCTTCTCACTCATACTTTTCGCAACCAGAGGAAGGTGGTAGGGCACGTCCCCTCGGAATACTTCACTCTGAAAGGAGAAGGTAGTAGGGCACTTGGCCCTCGGAATTATTCCTCCTGAAAATGCGACTTCTCTCTGATTGCAAGGTGGTAGGGCACTAACCCACAGAATCATGCGATAACCAGAGGAAGGTGGTAGGGCACGTTCCCTCGGAATATTTACCTCTGAAAGGAGAAGGTGGTAGGGCACTCTCCCTCGGAATTTTCCTCCTTATACGCAATAGAGAGACTAATCCGGGAGTTGTCGACCGAATTTGCTGTCGGGTTTGGCACAATTACCGACATGTGATATCACAGCCAATAGGGTAGACATTCATCATGTGCATCTTCTTTTTGCTTGCTTGCTCTGTTTACTTGAGTTTGCCTAATTGTATAACATGCTTACTTGCTTCTTGAATTACTTGTTGTATATGAATATTATCTGTGTTTTACTTGCTTTCACTAATTGTGATTGTCTGGTGCTGAGGAGGTTAGGTAGGCGGTGGCGATGGGATCGCACGGAGGGTAGGTTGGCGAGGCCTGTGGGATATAGCAGTGTGACTAGTTTAGTTATAATTCCCCTAAGTTAGATAACCCGGTTTATGGTTTAAGTTCTTTATTTATTTATATCGTTAAGCTTGAATATTCGTATGTGATGTGAAGTTCTAGGATTGCCTTCGGTGTCCTAGGGCCTTACTGTAACGACCCAACTCCCAGTATGCCATGGTCATACAAGAAGCTAAGTGTTACTAACTTATCCTTCCTAATTATTAACTATTATTTAATATAGGAGCCTATTCCTTGTTAGAACGATGCCAATTTTACGAGTAACTTTTTTTTTTATTCGTTGCGGTGAAGAGATAAAATAAACAAGGATACATTGAGGGCAATAATAGGAAGCATAGGAAAATATAGAAATATAACAGATAATATATATCATGTACACTATAACAAAACATGTTGCGTTTACACAAGATCAAGTCAGTTTACATCCTCATCATCCTACGTAGCTAATATACACACGACACTCCTAGGGCCTGGCCCATACAAAAAGCCGCTAAACTGGCGTCCAGGCTAGCCTAACCACTATATAGCTCCTAGTTCTTGGGTGTACAAACACAAGTGAGAGACTAACTAACAGATAATGTCAGACTAGAGTGTCATCAAAAGAATGCCCCTTCTACTGTCAAACTATATCTATATGTGGCTGTTCAGAGAATCGCCGTGAGGCTCGTCCATCTCCTCATCCTGCTCTATCTCTATCTCAGGATCCTCCTAAATCACATCAAGAACAACTTTAAATCCAAAACCCTCAACTAACCAAATCTCCCTCAGCACGTTAGGAGGTGATTTCTAACCCTAGACTTGCTGAAAGTCACATTTCTTGGCCCTCAAATCAAGTTAAGCATGATTCCTAAGGAAGAACATCAAGAAAACACATATTTAAGCATGTTTTCTTGAAACCAAATCAAAGGGAGATGGTGCAGTCAACTCACCTTGATTCCAGCCTTGATAAGTCATATGATCATGTAGAGAAAGAAAAGAGGATCATTTTGGTTGGATTGGAATTTTGATTTGAGTTTTAGTTCAGCAGAAATCATGCTTTGAAGATTTGGAACTAAGAACTTTTCTCTCTTTTTCTCTCTTCCTATTTTCGGCCACAAAGAGCAAATGAACCAGCCTTGGGGGGGTTTCGGGGGTGTAAGGTGAGTTGTGATTGGTTGGCTTGGAGCTAGATTAAAATAATATTAAAATATCTCAGGTGTATAACTACTCAAACTAGATGTATCAGAACACTTGTAAAAAGATCTCTAAAAATTATTTTCTAAGCTACTAGCATAAATGACACTAGTAACATATTTATTATGAGAGTAAAACATGTATAATGAGGCCTTAGCATTGCTAAAGTCATCAGAGAATGCTGGTGCTAAGCTGCACCAGTAAACTGTGAACCCGGTTAAACCGATTTTCTGTTTTTAACTAAAACTGATCAGGTAACTTTATAATATCATTCAAGAAGCTTCTAATACTCATATAATGATATTATTAAATTATCATCTCTCTTCTCTCATGAATCGATTCTGATTCATTAAATTGAGGCTATTTACGAAAAACCGAATCAAAACTCCTAACCGATACGGTTCAAAGACTAGGTTCTTCATCACTGCGTTATTGAGCTTGCCTCAAAAAGGTTCTAGCTTAAAGATAACATAATGACAATGAGGATTGAGATACTTGATGATATATCAGAGGTTCTCCCCTTACTGATCTTCCGGAGAAATCCGTACTTTCAGAAAAGGTCTCGCGTACTCGAAAATCAGGGTTGTTACACTTACATCTTACATTATTGGGCACTGTTACCATACTGAGAACCTCCGGTTCTCATTCCACACTTTGTTGTTGTTTTTCAGATGCAGCTCGTAATCTACTTCGGTGAGATTGCGGATATGGTGACAGAGCAGAGTATGATTCGTTCCTTGTTTATTTCTATTCTACTTTCGTCATAACATTCTCCCACCTTTTGTATATTTACACTTATGGCCTTAGAGGGTTATTTGGGAGATAGGTCGTATAAGCTGTTTTAAATTCTAAAACTCTGTATCTTTCTCTTTGTAACTAGTCGGCTTAAACTCCGTGAGCTGCGGCTAGTTCTCTATGATTATTATATTCTTATAGTTATATATGTTTTATTCTCTTGTACCTATACTTTGTATATTATGCGTTTAGTTACTGTGTGTGAATGCTTCACGTATGTAATTCTACATTATGCGACTTTGAACTTTAATCCTTCATCGGGCTTCTAGAATATATTATTTCCTTATATATATATATATATATATATATATATATATATATATATATATATATATGTATATGTATAAGCCATAGAACTATCATAACCTTTGATTAACCTTTGCTTTACGGCTAGAGCTAAAGCTTAGGATAATTGGGCTGTTACATTTAGCGGTATCAGAGCGGTTCGTCCTCGTGAGCCTGAGGGATGGACCGATTGTGCTTCGTTGCACACTCTGGGTCATTTTTCTTTCATGCTATTTAGGTTATCTACTTGATATTTTATTGCATGCTTGTTCGTGAGTGCCTTGTTGGGGTAATTGAAGCACTAGACTTTTGATATTGAGACTGATCACCTTGATATCGATTGTTTGGTGTGGAAAGGAAACCTGAATGGCAACTCACGGATGAGGTTGATCACTTTAACGGAGTGGTAGTGAAGATAACCTAGCCTATGTGTTACGAGCTCAGCATGCTTCGGAAAAGCTTTCTCGTGGAGTTTGCGGCATATCGGCTGATGGGTGCGGCTTAACACTAGTGGCAACGGAAATACCGACTAACGTCCTTGCGGTTTTTAACTATAATTTTTGCCGTTTTAAGATTTAGAGTGATTTTCAAATCTGGTTTGGAGCTTTGGTTTAACTGATTTGGTTTTGAAACTAGGATTTGAACTTTTGATCAAATGACATTATTTAAAAAAGAAAAGTGAGTTCTCCGATTATGTTCATTTGTGAATTTGGTTTCTAAATTATCTTATCGAAAGGAATTCAAACTGAAAAGTTTTTATTTAAAAAAACCATGATTTCAAGTAGTTAACTTTTGAGTAAACGATTTTTGGCTCTTTTGAAAAAGTTTTAACAATGAACTCATTTATATGGAACATGATTTAAAGGTTTTAAAAAGTATTACAAAATTGGTAATTATTTTAAGAAAAACTTCGAATGCGTAATGACAATAATCAGAGTGACACAGCGGAAGTTGTACGCTAAGTTGTCGAAGTGTGAGTTCTGGGAGGAAGAAGTGAAGCTCTTAGGTCATGTGGTGAGCAAGGGAGGAATAGCTATAGATCCTTATAAGGTAGAAACAGTGATGGGATGGAAAAGACCGACAACGGTGACGGAAGTCAGAAGCTTCTTGGGTTTAGCCAGATATTACCGAAGATTCATTGAAGGATTTTCCCGGATTGCATTACCGAATGCGAAGTTGAAAAGGAAGGAAGTGCCTTTTTGGACACTGGAGTGTGAAGAGAGTTTTCAAACGTTAAAGTAGAAGTTAGTGTTAGCACTTGTTTTAATCTTGTTGGAACCGCATGAACTGTCCAAAGTATACTGTGATGTTTTTCTGAAGGGTTTATGTTGCGTGTTGATACAACGCAGGAATGTGGTGGCTTACGCATGGCGTCAGCTGAGACCGCATGAGGTGGACTACCCAACTCATAACATTCTCCCACCTTTTGTATATTTACCCTTATGGCCTTAGAGGCTTATTTGGGAGATAGGTCGTATAAGCTGTTTTAAATTCTAAAACTCTGTATCTTTCTATTTGTAACTAGTCGGCTTAAACTCCGTGAGCTGCGGCTAGTTCTCTATGATTATTATATTCTTATAGTTATATATGTTTTATTCTCTTGTACCTATACTTTGTATCTTATGCGTTTAGTTACCGTGTGCGAACGCTTCACGTATGTAATTCCACATTATGCGACTTTGAGCTTTAATCCTTCATCGGGCTTATAAGAATATAATATATATATATATATACAAAGTCTAGTGCTTCTATTATTTCTTTATATATACTTCTATATATATATGTATGTGTGTGTGTGTGTGTGTGTGTGTGTGTGTGTGTGTGTGTGTGTGTGTATAAGCCGTAGAACTGTCGTAACCTCTGATTAACCTTTGCTTTACGGCTAGAGATAAAGTTTAGGATAATTGGGGTGTTACAGGTTTCATGTTGGTAATTAAAGTTTAAGGATGATTTTGTTTTAATGTGTTTAGGGTTAATGTGTAGTAGAAGAAAGAAAAAGTGTCATTGTCAAATGTTAAAGTTGTTAGTCATGTTATAAACATAAAACAAGTTTTTTTCTGTCATCCAACAAAATTATTGAAAAAATATTGCAAAAAGGAATCTGCAGTAGCATAATTAAAGGTAGAACAATGTGTCACAATAATAATAATATATTACCATAACAATGAGTTTCAAAAAAAGTAACAACGAGTTTTAACAAGTCAAACTCCTGCCATATCAGTGACAACTCTCCCACAAAAGTAAAGACTAGTTCTAAATTCGAAATACACCCAAAGCAAGGATAGAGAGTTCCATCAGATCATATAATGTATCCAAATAGATAAATAGTCTACCGCCATAAACTTAAACCACAAAATAAAAGTATCATTCACAAAAAATTTATAGTATGATTCAAAATGGTTTACTGCCATGAACTACATCTTCATTTCTTCTTCCTTGGTGGCTTAAAGCTGGGCATTGGGACAAATTTCAAGAAGTTGGCCAGTCTGAAAGCTGTGGTTGAGCTTGTTCCTTGCAGTAAATCCATAGTAACCAATCCTAATGGTGGTGAGGACCTCCTTCTGGTATGCAACTTGGATGGCCTTGTAGGTGGATCCTATTTCACTCATAAAGACCCATCTGTTTTCTTTATAGTCTCCGAGGTCCTTATGGAGTAGCACCAAAAACCACTTCTAATTCTCCGTATTCTCCACATCCACAATTGTCCAAGCTATAACATATATGTGATGATTTGCATCCTAACCCACTGCTGATAAAATCTAGCCTCCGATTTGTGTTTTAAGGAATGCCCCGTCTAATCCAATCAGTCGCCTACACTCTACTAACCTATTCTTGCAGCCACTAAGACAAACATACATCTTCTGAAAAATTACCTCTCCATCTAGTTGTGGGATGGTGCCAATTCTCACTGTTGATCCCGGATTACACTTTAGGAGTGTTTCATCGTAGTCCGTCACCATTGCATATTGGGCCTTCTCATCTCCACATACCACAGCTCTAGCATCTGGCAAAACTTTAGAAATGGAATTTCTATTTAACACCAGGTCACACTTAGACTTGAAGTACACAGCTGCTTCATATTGTCTAAAGTTAGGATACTTCCTAACCTTCTTCACTAACTTGCTAGTCAACCAATTCCTATTTGCAGCTCGGTTGATGGCTTCTCTAGGACACGCGTGGTCGTCATTGAAAGTTTTTATCTGCTAACATGTTCCCTTATGATCCCGTGAGGTATAAACCACCCAATTGTACTCCTCAACCTTGCACACAGCCCTACATCTCATAGCATCATTCTTAATAAACTGAATCTGTCTACCTTCTTGAATTGTAAACTCCTTCACTGCCTCTCTGAACTCATACTTTGTATTAAACTTCATTTTCACCTCATGTTTTAGATCGAAAAACCGAATACCATCTCTAAATAATGGGAAAACCTCATCAAGCTCTTCTTCTAAAAATTCATTTTTTGAAGGGGGAAGTCTTCATCTCCTCGGAGTGCCAAGAGTTGGCCCCATTAGACTCTGCTCCAAAGTCCAAAGCATTGTCCAGATCTTCATCTCCTATGACAAGGACTTGTAAGAAACTTAAGTCCACCTCACACTCCACATCATCCACCACCAATACATCATCATCATTAATTAACTTCCTCTTAGACTTTGCAAAAGCCTCTGTAGGTGCATGCCTCAACTTAAAGTCTCTTCTCTTGGCTTGACAATTTTTTCCAATTATGCCATCACCACTTGAACTATCATCTCTCCCAGGTTCATATGAACTGTCCTCTGTGGTGTGTTCATCTTCACAAGAAAACAATATCAGAACTTGTTTTTCCTTGTGTGGTTGCTGGACTTCCTTCACTCTTAAAGCATGCCTTGTGCAATATGCTTTAGTGTTGGATTTGGGTTTGGACACAGAATGTTGGTTGGGCTTGGGCTTGGACACACACTTCGGGTTGGCCTTGGGCTTGGAAAAAGATGTAGTATTGGATTTTGGCTTTGAGTTGGCCTTTGACTTAGGTTTAGTTTTTGGGGAAACTAGAGGAGTCTTGCTAACAGGCTTTGCAGTAATAGCTTGGGTAGGATTAGAGTTGGATGTGGTAGTGGGTTCTTTCTTGGTTCCGTGTTATTGGATGGTGAGGTATTATCAGCAAAGGCAGTGGGCTTATTTGCACCAGGATTTGTTGGTTCATAGTTGTTGGAGAATAGAGTCTCATCAGCAGAGGCAATGGGTTTATATGCATGGTTTGAGATCTTGTTTTATAGGGGTTCATTATCGGGTTCATCACCAACCACTCTAAGCTCATTATGGTCATCATCAACATAAACAAAAATCTCATTCCCGTCAAGAATTTCTGGTGATGACACTACATGCTCAAAGTAAACATCAATTAGTCCATCATTATTTTCAGCCATAAAACATATCTCTCTCAATTCATCATCAGAATTCAGAGCTCTTAAATCACTGTCTAAACTCCTTCTAAGAACATGCCACCAACATTCTTCTATCTTATCATATCCTAGTTCTTTATAATAATTTCTCACCCAAAATACATCTAAAGTATCTACATTAATGTTACCAATGCATGCCTTCTTATCAGGAAAATAAATAGTTATCTTGTTTTCATTTTTCTGAAATTTTCCCCATGGTGGAACATAATATCTAAATGAACATCCATCTGTATGGTTTAAAAGAATTTAGTTTTATCACCAATTACACACAATGATCATTTTAAGATAGTTTTCATCAACTACATTCATAGATGGTACAAAAAATGTCAAAATAAAACACAATTATCAATCATGAGAAGATACTGATTGTTCCACCATCGGAACAAAGCAAATCACCAATATTAGGGACCAAAGTGGGGCTTAACTCAAAGAATTGATAATAAGTTTGTCAGACATGACCTATCAATGAAGTCCGTCATGATATAAAAAATAAAGATGTTAAAAACTACTAGTGAAAAAACCTAACAATTGTTAGTAGGATAAAGGAAAAGGTTAAACAATATATAAGCCCACTTAAATTCATAGGATTGCCAAATACCCATCCCATGGTCTTGTGATTTTTGGCCAAAATCGAGGGTTTGCGTTCATTTAGGTCACTGGGCCGTCGCATTTTTCTAAGAGGGGGTTTCGTCCATTGCGGTTCCCAATGTGTCATAATGACGCTTAGTGGGAGAAGAGAGGTTGCATTTGTATTTTTCCATTTTTCTCTCCACCCTTTCGTTTTTCCTTTTTGAAACCGGGGGGGAGGGAGGGAGGGGAGTTATTTATTCTCATTTCAATCTCTTCTTCTTCTTCACTCCCTTACTTCCTCATAAAACGCTTTCTACAAATTTTTTTGTGCTGTGCTCTATTTGGATTTGTTGGGAGTTTGTGGTGCTATTTCTCCTTGCACTTTTATTGCTGCATTCCTGTCGCTTGCTATCTAAGAACCAGGTTGGTTTTTGTTGCTGTGATCATTTATTTTTGCTTCTATATTTCTATTTTATTCACTATTTCTACATTCTTGCATGCTTCTGTGTTTAGTGATGGAGAAATGTTAATTAGAAAATTGTGTTTGGTGTAATTTTAAGGGGTTTGGTAGGATGTATCCTTTTAATTGCGGATTTAGTATAGATAGGAATTCCCTATATGCTTATGTTTTTTGGTAGTGGGCTGACAGTGAAAAATCCTATTTGGATATAAGTATGGTGCAACAGAGGAGCGTTTAGGGGAGCCCAGGTCCTATCTTCCTGGCTAGGGGTGTGCCAAATCGTTACCACTTGGTAACGTCTGACGTCTCGGGCACGCATTTTCGATTGGATGAGGGGGACCTCTAGAGGCTCTGTGACGAAGGGGCCTTGTTGGGAGGTGGTAAGGTGGTGGGGTAGTATGAGTTGGTGCTTGCCGACGAGAGCGAGAGTGTTTGTTATCTCAACTCGCATTCCATTCGTGTCCTGGACTGGACTTGGGAGCATAAGCCTTTGTTTACTAAGTGGGGGGTTTGGCTATCCTTTTCTGAATTCTAGATGGCTCTCCTAATCCGGGTTTCGCCGGTGCCATCTTAACTGCATCCAAATAGGTGGGCAGCTATTCAGACCTTTGAGTTGGTGTGTGATTTCCTAGAGATATTGGCTCAGGTTGAGGTTTTTTTATTCTTCTTCTTGTGTACCATTCCTCACAAGGAGGTAAAATATAGGAAATGGTACATCTCTTTCTGGGCTCAGACAAACCGCCGACTCTTCGACTTGTTCGAAGATTCGTTTCACAACATCAAGGCGGAGTATTTCAAGGTCCGTCCTGTAACATTCTTACTACTAGAATGTCACGCTTTAACTCTAATAATAAAATAGGAGCCTTTAACTCGAAACTATATTAATTTTCCTTTGAAAACTCGGAAATACTTTTTCTTTCTTTATATAGACATGCATAGATACAAATGAATCACAGGAGTTCCTATATATATACATAATTATAAGAGCTCTTAATACAAGTAAATTACAAATATTACATATCATTACAATGACGACTCATATCTCTCTTTATTAAAAATATAATAATAATGGCGAGGGAAAAATAATAACTAAGCTAATACAACAATAACACATAACCAAAAACGTAGTAATCCCTTTGTAAGCTTCTTCATACCTTTCCTGAAAAGATAAGTCTGTAGGGGGTGAGAACCTAACCACACGGTCTTACCATAGGAGTTTAAAATTGTCATAAGAAGGTATATAAAAGAAAGTTGTTTTCAACCGCAATGATCATTGCTCATCTTGTGAACATTTTTGAAAATCAACAATTACTTATCCAAAATCTAAATTCATATTTTAAATTTATAAAAGCCAATAGAACATAATATCCAAAAGATTTCACTACCTACCAAAGAACCATTTTCACCAAACTTACCAAGACATAAAACTTACCCAATTAGGCCTCTAACCCAAACATAATTAAATCACGTCCTCTATGTGGTCCATCATATAATCAAATCACGGTCTCCGGCCCAACATATAATCAAATCACGGCAATCTGAACCAACCAGTCACAATCACAAGTAATAATGTTTAAACACAATCAAGAGTAATTACAGCAAGTATGGCAGTTAGCAGTAAAATAGAAATATTCACATAGGCAAACCAAATACAATATGCATACCTAAGCAATGTCACATAGATGCATATGATACATGCCTATCCTACTAGTCATTAGCTCACGTGTTAGTTAAATTGCCAAAATCTGACACATCCGGTAGCTAACCCAGACATGGTCTCTCTATTGTGTATCCCCAAGAGGAAAAATATTCCATTCTCAAAGGGTGAGTGTCCTGTCACCTTCTCACTGGAGGTATCATTCTGTCTCAGAGAGAGAGTGCCTTGTCACCTGTCTCAGAGGGAGAGTGTCCTATCACTTTTCAATCAGAGAGAACATAGGCAGAATGACCCATCACATCCCCAAGAGGAACATTTTAAACTTATCACAAGCTGGTTTCAGAGGGAGAGTGTCCTGTCACCTTCTCTTGGGATGTCAATCACTCAAGTGGGATAAGACAACCGTCCTTGCCAATCAATAATCATTTTCAATCTCAAACACGTAAGAAGGATGAAACCTCCATCTTTGCCAATTCAGAATCACATTTCAATTAATCATAATCATAATCACTTACATGTCGCTTGACTTAATCAAGGTTCTCATTCAATCTCGCTATATCTTTCTTGATTTAGTCACTTTGTGGGCTAACAAGCTAAACTTCCATAATCCTCAATTTCAACCTTATTCAAAACCTTTATAAAGATCATTTCTCATCTCTCTAATCAAATTATAATTAAAAACATAATCCTTTAATCTTAAACAATTACTTTCAATTTCGATAAAACACCCAAAACATAATCCTTTTTGATAGTTAATCAAACTCACATTAGTTAATTCTTCAGTTCACTTCTATTACTTTAGATTTTTCTAGAACTCCACAAAAGCATAGCCCTTGAATCAAAATTAATCAAACAAAACTCATTTCCATTTGATCCAAGTACCCAAGACTAATTTTCAACTTCATATCTTTAGTTCAAGACTTTTCCAAAAGACTCAAAAATAATTTCATTTTACTAGTCAAATAGAATTGCTTTTAAATTCACTAAAAACTTCTCAAAACCAATTTCAACTTGTTTTTCAAGCTAAAAAATTTTCCTCAAAAATCATTTAATCTTAAATACCCATTTTTATTACTTTATTTTTCGCTTAAAGCACCCCAAAACATAATTCTTTTCATAATTAACCAAATCAAAATAAGTTCATTCTTATTATTCAGTTTCACTTAAATACTTATAAAATTTTTTACAACATCTCCTCTAAAATTCGAATTTTGTCACCTTTCAAGGGTTCCCTTCAAACCAACATCTCTCAACCATTTCCAATTAGACCATCCATAACACTCAACGATTCTCAATATATATACTAATAAAATCATTTAAAACAACCAACAATTCTCAGCATATACTAATCAAGCATAATCAAAATGTCAACAACCAATCATATTTTCAATAATCAATAAATCAAATCAATCACAGTTCATAACCGCAAACAATCCACTTCATCAGTTAATCTCACAAAGCAGCCATAGTTTATTTGTAATTACTCATTTAAAGCTTATTTCTTAAAATTCAAAATTGCTATCCAGTTCTATTTATTCAAACAAATCAATTTAATCCATAAGACTCACATAATCACAAAAATGCATTTTTTACACCAATATTGATTTATATCAATTCTTGGAAATAAAACTAATGAATCCATATTTGACGATAAATTTTAGTTTGATTGGAGTGGATTTCATCATATAAACCCACATTTATTCATTCAAATAGCATGCTTTTGTGTTCTCTCCCTAAATTGTGCCAAATTGTAAAAACATGCTATTTTCTACTTAATTTAACCAATTTTATTCCACTTTCATTCCATTCAATGCCTTGATGGTTTTGATGAGTGATTTTAGGTATAATAGATTGAAATGACTTGATGAGAGTGGAGGAGAAGCATGCAATAGAAAGAAAACATGAAGAAATCAAAGTAGAAGCACACAGCCATGTGTGCATACGTACAACATCTAGTGCGTACGCACAAGAAGGAAATCAGCATACGTGTGTATGCACAACCCTCTGTGCGCACGCACAAGTGAAAATTCAGCGAATAGGTACCAGCACGTGACTTCATTAATGAAGCACATGACTCGCGATTTTGGGGCTCTTTTGGCCCAATTTTGGAAGGCTGAAGCCATGGTTGGTGTGTTATATTAAGGGGCATCATTCACATATGAAGGGAGAGCTCAACTTTAAGATTTGAAAACACATAGTAGGAGTTGGAGTAGTGTAGTATACAAATTCTCTCTTAGGGTTTTAATTAGGTTTTGAATGTAGCATTTTATAGTTCAATTTTGATCTTGGATTTTGCTATCTCATTGTAAGTATTCCTTAATTTTCTCTTTTATTACACTACTTGTTGTACACTTTCATATATTTTAATTTCTCTTGTCAATATATACATAGTTTTGCAATTTTAAGTTTTGGTTAATGAATTTGATGTTTGATGGTTTTTGTATGTTTATCTGATTGCTATTGTTAATTTTGTTCTTTTGTGGTTCATAGTTTCCACCACTTTTCCAATTTTGTCATGTTTTATGATTATGCCCACTATGTGTTTGATGAAATGCCAATTTTGATTATGGGATAAATTTCCACCCCTTGACTTGGGAAAATGAACTTATGGAATACTAGAGTCATAATGTCCCATATTGAGTGATAATTCTTGGGTTGTTTTTGTTA
The DNA here is from genome assembly GCF_014773155.1 of Arachis stenosperma. NCBI lineage: Eukaryota > Viridiplantae > Streptophyta > Magnoliopsida > Fabales > Fabaceae > Arachis > Arachis stenosperma. Next base: position 46,084,801 of record NC_080378.1, on the reverse strand, counting down.
TTGTTTTCACTAACGCTGGCTTCTTACTAAGGTGATTAGTAAGATAGCTAGGATTTGTGGATTAATAACAATTATGCTCACTGGACCTATCCTTCGATGTTAAGGGTTGACTTATTGAGATTAATCCATCATAATTATCATAGTTGTGGTTATGACAAGGAAGGGATTCCATAACTCATCCCAAATCAAGGTTCCATTTATGTTTTGAAATACTTTTCCATCACTTTATAGCATTACTTGTTCATATTACATACATAGCCCTTTTATTCCTTCATTAGTTTATTAATTACAATTTTGTCTTGTTCTTTTATTTCTTTATTGCTTGCTTCTTTATTGAAAGCAACCCTTGATTCCCACAACCAATTTTATGCACTTGTTGGCTGGTGCACGAAATTGCAATCACACTTTTGCAATCCCGCACAACTAACCAGCAAGTGCACTGGGTCGTCCAAGTAATACCTTGCGTGAGCAAGGGTCGATCCCACGGAGATTGTCGGCTTGAAGCAAACTATGGTTATCTTGTAAATCTTAGTCAGGATATCAGAAATTATCAGGATTGATTGTAAAAAGCAAAAGAACATGAAATGGTTACTTGTATTGCAGTAATGGAGAATAGGCTGGGGTTTTGGAGATGCTCCATCTTCTGAATCTCTGCTTTCCTACTGTCTTCTTCATCAAACACGCAAGGCTCCTTCCATGGCAAGCTGTATGTAGGGTTTCACCGTTGTCAGTGGCTACCTCCCATCCTCTCATTGGAAATGTTCAACGCACCCTGTCACGGCACGGCTATCCATCTGTCGGTTCTCAATCAGGCCAGAATAGAATCCAGTGATTCTTTTGTGTCTGTCACTAACGCCCCGCCTTCAGGAGTTTGAAGCACGTCACAGTCATTCAGTCATTGAATCCTACTCAGAATACCACAGACAAGGTTTAGACCTTCCAGATTCTCTTGAATGCCGCCATCAGTTCTAGCTTATACCACGAAGATTCCGATTAAAGAATCCAAGAGATAACTACTCAATCTAAGATAGAACAGAGGTGGTTGTCAGGCACATGTTCATAGTTGAGAATGATGATGATTGTCACGGATCATCACATTCATCCGGATTAAGAACAAGTATTATCTTGGAATGGAAGCAAGCATGATTGAATAAGAAACAGTAGTAATTGCATTAATCCATCAAGACACAGCAGAGCTCCTCACCCCCAACCATGGGGTTTAGAGACTCATGCTGTGGAAAGTACACAAGAAACGTGTAAAAATATCATGAGGTCATCAGGTACGGATACAATGTCAAAAGATCCTATTAATAGTAAACTAGTCACCTAAGGTTTTACAGAAATGATTAAATGACAGAAAAATTCACTTCCGGGCCCACTTGGTGTGTGCTTGGGCTGAGCAATGAAGCAATTTCGTGTAGAGACCTTTTCTGGAGTTAAACGCCAGCTTTCATGCCAGTTTGGGCGTTTAACTCCAAGTTTTATGCCAGTTCCGGCGTTTAACGCTGGAATTTCTGTAGGTGACTTTGAGCGCCGGTTTGGGCCATCAAATCTTGGGCAAAGTATGGACTATCATATATTGCTGGAAAGCCCAGGATGTCTACTTTCCAATGCCGTTGAGAGCGCGCCAATTGGGCTTCTGTAGCTCCAGAAAATCCACTTCGAGTGCAGGGAGGTCAGAATCCAACAGCATCTGCAGTCCTTTTCAGTCTCTGGATCAGATTTTTGCTCAGGACCCTCAATTTCAGTCAGAAAATACCTGAAATCACAGAAAAACACACAAACTCATAGTAAAGTCTAGAAAAGTGAATTTTAATTAAAAACTAATAAAAATATACTAAAAACTAACTAAAAGATACTAAAAACATACTAAAAACAATGCCAAAAAGCGTACAAATTATCCGCTCATCACAACACCAAACTTAAATTGTTGCTTGTCCCCAAGCAACTGAAAATCAAAATAGGATAAAAAGAAGAGAATATACTATAGACTCCAAAATATCAAAGAAACATAGCTCCAATTAGATGAGCGGGACTAGTAGCTTTTTGCCTCCGAACAGTTTTGGCATCTCACTCTATCCTTTGAAGTTTAGAATGATTAGCATCTATAAGAACTCAGAACTCAGATAGTGTTATTGATTCTCCTAGTTAAGTGTAGTGATTCTTGAACATAGCTAGTGTATGAGTCTTGGCTGTGGCCCAAAGCACTCTGTCTTCCAGTATTACCACCGGATACATACATGCCACAGACACATAATTGGGTGAACCTTTTTAGATCGTGACTCAGCTTTGCTAAAGTCCCCAATTAGAGGTGTCCAGGGTTCTTAAGCACACTCTCTTTTTTTTTGCTTTGGTTCACACTTTATTTCTTTCTTTTTCTCTTTCTTTTTTTTTCGAATTTTTTTTTATTCACTGCTTTTTCTTGCTTCAAGAATCATTTTGATGATTTTTCAGATCCTCAATAACAGTTATCCTTTTCCATCATTCTTTCAAGAGCCAACAATTTTAACATTCTTAAAACAACAAATTCAAGAGACATATGCACTGTTCAAGCATTCATTCAGAAAACAAAAAGTATTGTCACCACATCAAGCTAATTCAACTAGTTTCAAGGATAAATTTCGAAATCCTGTACTTCTTGTTCTTTTGTGATTAAAGCATTTTTCCTTTAAGAGAGGTGATGGATTCATAGGACATTCATAACCTTAAGGCATAAATTTTATTAATTATGAACTAAGAACAAGACTCAAATATAGATATAAGATGAGAATAAAAAAATAAAAATAGAAAACAAAACAAGAAAAACGAAAAAATAGGCTCCTAATGATAGAGGTTTTCACAGAGTTAGGACTCAACAACCTTGATTTTGAGAAGTGGATGCTCCCTCAGCTTGAGAGGAGAGCTTTTGGCGCTTCATCTCTTGTATTTCACGCCCCTGCTTCTCTTGTTCCTTCAGCAATTTGCAGAGCATGCAGTTCTGATTCTGCTGTTCTTCCTTAAGTTGCTCCATAGTCTCTTGCAACTTGGTGATAGATGCTTCCAGGCTGGCCCAGTAGCCAATTTCAGGAAATTCAGGGAGGAACTCATGCGCCCTCCTTTTGATAGAGTTGTCTTGCACTTGTCCTTCCATTGACTTCTTGGTGATTGGGTGTTCAATGGGTATGAATTCATCTACTTCCATCTTCACCCCAGCCTCTTTACAGAGCAAGGAGATTAAGCTTGGGTAAGCCAGTTTGGCTTCAGTGGAATTTTTATTTGCAATTGTGTAGATCTCACAAGCAATCACATGATGGACCTCCACTTCTTTTCCAAGCATAATGCAATGAATCATCACTGCCCTCTTGATGGTGACCTCAGAACGGTTGCTAGTGGGCAATATGGAACGCCCAATGAAGTCTAGCCAACCTCTTGCAATTGGCTTGAGGTCTCCCCTCTTGAGTTGGTTTGGGACACCCTTTAAATTTTCAGAATGATTGGCATCCTTAGGAACTCAGAATTCAGATAGTATTATTGACTCTCTTAGTGTAGTATGTTGATTCTTGAACACAGTTGTTTCATGAGTCTTGGCTGTGGCCCTAAGCACTTTGTTTTCCAGTATTACCACCGGATACATAAATACCACAGACACATAACTGGGTGAACCTTTTCAGATTGTGACTTAGCTTTGCTAAAGTCCCCAGTTAGTGGTGTCCAGAGCTCTTAAGCACACTCTTTTGCTTTGGATCACGACTTTAACCACTCAGTCTCAAGCTTGTAACTTGGACCTGCATGCCACAAGCATATGGTTAGGGACAGCTTGGTTTAGCCGCTTAGGCCTGGATTTTATTTCCTTGGGCCCTCCTATCCATTGATGCTCAAAGCCTTGGATCCCTTTTTTACTCTTGGCTAGTGCTCATGGCTTGTGAATATTTTTTTTTTTGAACTGCTTTTTCTTGCTTCAAGAATCAATTTCATGATTTTTCAGATCATCAATAATATTTTTCGTGTTCCTCATCCTTTCAGGAGCCAATATTCATCAAATTCAAAATACAATTTATGCACTGTTCAAGCATTCATTCAAAAAAACAAAAAATATTGCCACCACATGTAATTAATTATAATTTTTATTATTAAGAACTCGAAAAATATAGATTACTTCTTTATTCTAAAAAAAATCTACTACTTTATTCATGCCTGATGATGATGAGAAAAATAAATTATAGCTTAATTGGAAATAAAATCAAAATAGACATACTAATTACTACTAAATATCTCCTAAGGTGAAATTAAAAAAAAAACGCTATCACTAAGTTAAAGCAGGAAAATTGGAACTCAGCAACCTGTTGTTTTGAGGAGTAGATGTTCTTCTAATCTGTGGAGCACTTTTCAAGGATTAATTTTTGGCGCTTTAGCTCCCTTAGATCACGCCCTTGCTCCTCCTGTTCCTTGAGCAGTTTGCAAATCATGCTACCTTGATTATTCTGTTCTTCCTTTATTTGATCCATAGCTTCTTGCAATCTGGAAATAGAAGCCTCAAGATGTTCCCAATATTCGAATTGGGGCAGTTCTGGGAGGGCCTCTTGTGCTCTCCTCTTGGTTGAATCATCTTGTTGCTGTTGTCTGACCATTGATATTCCAGTAATGGGCTTTTCAATTAGGATATATTCAGTTATTCCCATCTTTACCCCAGCATCTTTGCAAAGCATAGAAATTAGGCTTGGATAAGCCAATTTGGCGTCCTTAGAATTCTTGTTTGCAATTTTATATAGCTCACATGAGATCAGCTGATGGACTTCCACTTCTTTTCCCAGCATGATGCAGTGAATCATGACAGCTCTTTTGATGGTAACTTCAGAACGGTTACTGGTGGGCAATATGGAACGACTAATAAAATCCAGCCAGCCTCTAGCTACTGGTTTTAGATCTTCTCTATTGAGTTGAACTGGGGTGCCAGTCGTACTGGTAGTCCACTTGGCTCCAGGGACGCATATATCTTCCAAGATCTTGTCCAATCCTTTATTGACCCTCATCATTCTCCTATTAAAGGAGTCTGGGTCGTCCTTCAGTTGAGGAATCTTGAAAATCTCCCTGATCTTGTCAGCATTGGTATGAATGATCTTTCCTCTGACTACGGTCTTATGGTCAAAGAGAGCCGCTCCAATGATTCTTTGCCTTTCTGTCTGCCATAGATTAGCATAGAATTCCTGAACCATGTTCCTTCCCACTTTCGTTTCAGGATTGGCCAGAATTTCCCAATTCCTGTTTCGAATCTGCTCTTGGATCTCCGGATATTCATCTTCTTTCAGATCAAATCTGACTTCCGGGATCACTGATCTGTGACTCATTATCTTGTAGTAATGGTCTGAATATTCTTTAGTTAAGAACTTCCCTTGATTCCAAAGTGGCTTTGGATTGCTTTCTTTCTTGCCTCTTGGGTTGGGTTGTTTCCCTTTAGGAGCCATGATCAAGAGACACAATAGTTTTTGTGATCACGGGTAAAACACACCAAACTTAGAGCTTTGCTTGTCCTCAAGCAAAAGAGAAGAAAGAAGAGGGATAGGAGGAGAGCAATGTGGAATGGTGATGATGAGGAAGGCGCCGAATACAAGATATAGGGAGGGGGGTGGGAAATTTTCGAAAAATTAAGAAAGAGATAAGATAGAAAATATGATTTTAAAAGATATATCAGAAAAAGATATAATATTTAAAAGAGAAAGATATGAATATTAATTTTAAAAGATACATTTGAAATTTAATTTTGAAAAAGATTTTAAAAAAAAGAAAATTGAGTTTTGAAAACGAATTTTTAAAAGATTTGGATTGGACTGGAAAGCCATTTGTTCTTTTGGGTTAAGATGTATCTAGAATATTTTCAACATTGGATTTTAGAAATTAGGATAAAAACTTTTGGAATTGAAAGTGATAATTTAAAATATGTTTATGCAAGAAATCATGGATTGAAACATAAAAATAAAAATAAATAAAAAAAATTTGGATTAAAAACGAAATTGTACCTCCTCCCACCATCCTGGCGTTAAACGCCCAAACGATGCATGTTTTGGGCGTTTAACGCCCAATAGTTACTTCTCCTGGGCGTTCAACGCCCATTTGGTGCTTCTTTCTGGCGTTGAACGCCAGGAAGTCCTTCGTCACTGGGCGTTTTTCTGAACGCCCAGGATGCTAGTAGACTGGCGTTAAACGCCCAGAAGGTGCATCTTTCTGGCGTTTAACGCCCAGAAGATGCTCCTTTCTTGCGTTTAATGCCCAGATGGCTACCCTTACTGGCGTTAAACGCCCAGTGGGTGCTTCTTTTGGGCGTTTAACGCCCAAAGTATTTCTTACTGACTTTTTCATGCCAGTGAGCTTCCAAATTTCCCTGTAACTCTGTGACTTTAATCAATTGCTATTTCACCTTTGAAGACTCTTGGACTCAAACCTGTAAAAGAAATTTATTTAATTAGTAAAGAAACTTTGTAAATGGCTGGGTTGCCTCCCAGCAAGCGCTTCTTTAATGTCATTAGCTGGACTATCACTGATCTTCAATTAAGTCTCAGTCTTGAGCATTCTTGCTCGAAAGTACCTTCAAGATAGTGTTTAACTCTTTGTCCATTAACAATGAACTTTTTGTTAGAGTCACTATCCTGAAGTTCTATGTATCCATATGGTGATACGCTTGTAATGACATATGGACCTCTCCACCGGGATTTCAATTTCCCAGGGAATAATTTGAGCCTAGAATTAAATAGCAGAACTTTCTGTCCTGGCTCAAAGACTCTGGATGACAATTTCTTATCATGCCACCTTTTTGCTTTCTCTTTGTAGATTTTTGCATTCTCGAAAGCATTGAGTCTAAATTCCTCTAGCTCATTTAACTGTAGCAATCGTCTTTCTCCAGCTAACTTGGCATCAAGGTTCAGGAATCTGGTTGCCCAGTAGGCCTTGTGTTCTAGTTCCACTAGCAAGTGGCACGCCTTTCCATACACAAGCTGGTATGGAGAGGTCCCTATGGGGGTCTTGAATGCTGTTCTGTATGCCCACAGAGCATCATCCAAGCTTCTTGCCCAATCCTTTCTACGGTTAATTACAGTCCGTTCCAGGATTCTTTTGAGTTCTCTATTTGAGACTTCAGCTTGCCCATTAGTCTGTGGGTGATATGGAGTAGCTGATGTGTGGAAAACGATCCAACACAAAACTCACCGGCAAGTGTACCGGGTCGCATCAAGTAATAATAACTCACATGAGTGAGGTCGATCCCACAGGGATTGAAGGATTGAGCAATTTTAGTTTAGTGGGTGATTTAGTCAAGCGAATCAAGTTTTGGTTGAGTGATTTGTGTTTAACAGAAAGTAAATGACAATAAATGTAAATGGGGAAGGGAAAAGTGCAGTAAATTGAAGAACAGAATTGTAAATTTGCAGAATCTTAAAGAGCAAGAAAGTAAATGACTGAAACTTAAAGTGCAAGAAACTTAAATTGCAGTAACTTAAATGGCAAGAAAGATAAATGGCTTGAATATGAAAGGGAACTGAGGAATGGGATTGCAAGATCTAAACAAAGAGGAAGTAGAGTGCAACAATTAAGGTAGCAGAATTTGAATTAGGAGCAATGGGAATTTAAACAGCAAAGAAATTAAATGCAGCAGAGGTTCCAAGAGGAACCAAGTAAAATTTGGGTCTCAGGTCTCAAGAGACTAGGTAGCAGAGCCTAGATCTCTATTTGCCTTCCTAGATCCAAGTAAACAAAGCGATTGACAAAAAATTAAAGAAGAAGTAATAGATGAACAGAATTTGAATTGAATTATGCAGAAAACAAAGTGCAAAGAGCTTGAATGGGAATTGGGACAGAATTTCCCCAATTTCACACACCCAATACTCAGAAACAGAAGAGTAAAACTGCTAAGGCAAGAATGAGGGAGAAGAGAGATCAATTCCCTCCCCAATTCTCAGAAATCTCCAAGGGAAAACTCAAAGTGAAAATTCAAAAGTAAAGGTCAAAGTGAAATTGGCCAAAGGTCCTAATTACGTCAAACTAACTACTATTTATACACTTTCTATTCTTGGATTTTGGGATTTGGATGGGCTTTTGATTTGGTGAAGAAATGAATTAAAATGGGAATTTAATTTGATTTTTTGGCCCATTAGATTCACTCCCAGGAGGCTGCCCTGCCCTTGTGGAGGGCAGGGCAGAAAAATGAAGCTTGGTGCGGCCATGGTGCGTCTGGCGCGAGTTTGGTGCGCCAAGGAAGAAATTTGGTGCGCGTGTTGGTCGAGTCTGGCGCGGCAATGGTGTGCATGAGGCTGCCCTGCCCGCGCCAAGGGCAGGGCAGAAAAGTTGATGCGCCAAACCTGAGGAGTGCGCGCGCTTGGTGCTGCCAGAAAGAAATTTGGTGCGCCAGGGACGAGCGTGATGCGCCAGAAATGCCAAACGCTGCCCTGCCCGCACCAAGGGCAGGGCAGGAACGGTTTGGTGCTGCCAGGGGATGTTGGTGCGCGCAGTTGGTGCTGCCAAGGGAAATTTGGTGCGCGCGTTTTGCTTCTTGGTGCGCCAAGTCCATACACCATTTCAAATGCTGCCCTGCCCGCGCCAAGGGCAGGGCAAGGTTCCCAATCTTCATGGCCCGTGTTCGAACCTGGTGGCTTGCAAACACGCTACTTTTTCTTTTGATTTCTTGGCACGCTAGTGGGTCTTAGAGCTTGGCTTCCTCATGGTTCTTTGTTCGAACCTTGTGGCTTGCATAGTTGATATTTTTACCTTGATTTTCTTCCTCATGGAGCCCGATCCTGCCCTCCACAAGGGCAGGGCAATGTTCTCTTCTCTTGGCTCCAAGGCACCATTTTGTGCTCTGCCCTTGGAGTGGGCAGGGCAAGGTTGCCTTTTCTTGTTTGGTCACCTAATGTTGCCCTCCTAGAGGGCATTCTGCCCTTGTGGAGGGCAATGTTGCTTCCCCCACCTCAATGCGGCACGCTTCTCTCCTCTTTGGCCACGCTTTCCTTTTCTTGCGTCACGCTTCTTAGGCCACGCTTTTCATTTTCTTTTCTTTTCTTCACCTAAAATAAACCAAACAACCACTCAAAGTATCACTAAATTCAAGAGGCTTATAAATCAATTAAAATTCAATTAAAATGAGCTCAAACCTCAATGATTAACATTAAATTCATGGTGGTTGCTTGATTTAGAGAAGTTATGCATTTTCACTCCAAATCACTTACTTAGGATGCAAGAAAGTGCATAAATGCTAACAAAACAAGTGAAATTAGCTTGAAAAATGGGTATATGATGACTTGTCATCACAACACCAAACTTAAACCTTGCTTGTCCCCAAGCAAGCATCAAAACTAAGAGTAAATGAAATGAATAAGAAAAGAATACACATCCTTATTATGCAAATAGCAGAACTTCAATTTATGGGGCATTTATGCAGACAATGATACTCACTTATTGTTGCTGCTACATAATACATATCTTTCTTCAAAGGCTTGCTAAACTTGCTGTTATAAGACTCACCTTTTTATTCCTCCCTTGCTAACTTTTCTTGGCTTACAATGCTTTAACAAGCTTTTTATTCTTTTAGAGGTTGGGTGTCAAATGCTGCAGCATAGCCTTTGGCTTTATTTTCTTTTCTTTTGCTCAACATCTTTCCACCACAGACACTTAGCTCACTAATTCTTCCTAGGATCATTGATGCCCAGCATCTCTTTGGATCACTAAGTGCTTTGTATCTAAGTTGCTCTTTATTGTGGATTTTCAATTGGCCATCCCAAATCAGTTGATCTAAGTGACCGGGTTTCAAAATACCCCTTAGAATTTACTCATCCAAGCAGATCTTAGTACAAGAACACCACAGACATTTGTCCTAAGGTTCAAGCCATTGGTGTCCAACCTTTATTCTTTGTTTTTCTTGCCACTTTGGCTTTTTCTTTCCTTCTTCTTTCTGTTTTTGTTACCAAGGGTGTTTCATTATTGATAAAAGTCTTTGTAACAGCAAGCTAACTTACAATTGAATGAGAAGGATATTATGCAACACTTATTTCATGAGTCATGCATTTAGTCAAACACATATGCCACCACCAACTTCCATTCATACTTATGCAACATTGGATATTTTACTTTTCAATTCAAACCAAACTCTTTTATTTAGGCATATGGGAAACAAAACAATATTCAAGCTAAGTGATGGATACAAGCATTATGCAGACTTATCATTCTTCTAGCTAATTATTAACTAACTAAAATGAAAAGCAAAGAACAGAAAATGCATAAAGTAAAAGAAATAAATGATGGAGGCATATCATGTTTCAGACATGCATCTCCTTATTAGAAACATGAAAGAGGAAGTACGAAAGAACTTTGCCACCTTCTAATGGTCATGGCTGCCACTTGATTCTCCCTTCTTCTTCTTTCTCTTCCCTGTCTTGGAGTAATCTCGGATCTCTTCACTAGGACATCTTCTACCCCATACAGAATCTAAGAGTCCTCTGAGCCCAAAATTCTCCAATGTGTTAAAGGTTGACTCAGTGTATTGACGAGATTTTGCTTGTTGTTTGGCTAAGAATTCAGGGCATTGCTCAAATGGCTTGATCTCAGGATTGAGTGTTGGCAAATTGTGGGTCAAGTACTCCAACCTTGATTGCATGTTTTCATCATACTCCATTCTTTGTACTTGTCTAGCTTCTCCCAAGGTATGATGAACATTCTTCCATTGATATAGGTTGTGACTATACTCCTCTGCCTTAGCTTGACTGAAATACAGCTTATCATATGATTCCTTGAATTCTTTGTATTGTTCTTTTTGTCCTTCAAGGATCTGTGCTTGAAATTCTTGCTGCTGAGTCAACATTTGTTGCTGCCATTTCTCTTGCTTCTCCTCCATTTGATGCTGCCAAGCTTCTCGTTCTGCTTTTTCTTTCAAGAAGTGCTCCATGAATTCAGGATGGGGCTCTAGATATTTCTCTTGGCTCTCTTGATTTTGGCCTTGTTCGGCCTGCATAAGTTGGTTTTGACCTTGTTGAGCCTGCATGAGCTGCTGAGATAATTCTTCAATTGATCTTTGTAATTGGCTCATATCAATGGCATCATATGCTTGATTTCGTCCTTCCTCTCTTTGTGATCTCCTTTGTCTAGGAACTACTACCCCTTCTTGATCTTCTTCTTCATTAATTCCTTCCATGCTCTTCTTGGTAATTCCTTTTCCTACCTTCACTTTTGTTGTGTCCTCATCTTCAAAAATGACATTAGCTCTGTTACATAGCCTTTGGATGGTGCTTGGATGTCCAAGGCTTTTTGACTTGCTTGTGCTATCGGCCATTTCTTGAATGCTGTCGGCTATGAGTTGTGCAACATTGATCTCACCCCCATGCAAGATGCAGTGTGTCAAGAGAGCTCGTTTGATTGTGACCCAAGATGCATTTCCAGTAGGAAGAATAGATCTCCTCACTATTTCAAACCATCCTTTAGCCACAGGAGTAAGATTAATTCTTCTTATGTGACTTGGGACCCCCTTTGAATCTCTTTCCCAATCTGTATTTTCCATGCATATCCCTTGCAGGATCTCATCAGGGTTGTTTTCCCGTTGCAATCTAGCCTCATAACTAAGCTCTGGATAGGTTATGGTTCTCAACTTGAGAGCTCTTGTGATAGCAGCAGGACTAAAACTCACTTCAACCCCTCTGACATAGCTTGTGTAGGGAGCACTATTTTTGTTTTCTTTGGCAGCATTTGCATAGAACTCCCTAATCATTACTGCACTGATGTCAGTCAGGGGAGCACACAAGAGTTCCCACCTTCTTTCTCTAGTAATTTGCCTCATGATGGGGTATTCTCCTTCCCTCAAATCAAGGCCTTTCTCATAGATGACATTCTTTCCCTCCATGAACCTATGATATCTCCCTTCATGGAATTGGGATCTAAACCTTCTTGCATCAAATGATGGGGGTTCGGTTGCCATAGGTTCGGCTACCATAGGTTCTTTTCCCGGCCTTCTTTTTGAGCTTGAGGAGGCCATTGAAAATTAAAGTGAAAAGAAAGAGGAAGTAAGAGTAGAAGAAAGATGTGTTGTGTTTGGGGTGAACCTTGGTTCGGTTTTAATGTGTGAGGTAAGGGAATTATGTTGGCTTTGGATGTGGAATAGTGTGTGGTTTTAATATGAAAGTGGCTTGAATAAAAGAGAGTGTATGCCGTGTTGGTGCAACGGCTATTTATAGGCCATGTTTCCAAGCTTTTTAACAAAACCACAATGAATGAATGAAGAGGGGACCGTGAGTGTTCATGAAGGGCTGAGATTGGTTTGCTCATTCAAAGAATGCATGAGATGGACGGCTTGCATGCATGGTTGAGGCTTGACGAGGATCCTCCTCCCATTGGCTGCATGCACTTCGGTGTCCAATGTTGCATGCATGCAACTTTTGTTCCCTATGAGCACGTTCTCCTAGGCACATGTGACCTCCCTCACATAGCTCCTCCTAGCCGTGGCCTTCCTTGTGTTTATCTTAAAATTTTTTTTTCCTGCAAGAATCAAAATAGCTAGCTTTAGATCATTAATATGGCCGTTGGCAATTAATTTGTATTAAATGAAAAATTTTTTTTGGTCAATTGTGTCCCTTAATTAAAGATGTTGAAGTTTGGTGAACACCAAACTTATCTTTTATTGAGAGGATGGCCGAACAACTATCAACCATTCTTCACAACTGACATTTTCTTTAGAAATAATTGTGATGCATGATCCTGTTTGTATGCTTTTGATTTCATAAATGGTAAATGATCTTCTGAATTTTGTTGCACTTGCAGACACCAAACTTAGTGTTTGGTCATATGCTTTATTCAAATGAATTATGCATATGTTCTAAAAATGGCTCCCTTTCTTTAAAGGGGAGTTAAGTGTGCCTTAAGGGACACCAAACTTAGAACTCTGACTTATGCTTTAAAATGTGCATTTACCAAATATGAAAGTTCAGAATCATACTTCAGGAAATCATAGCTTATTAAAGAGAAGACAGAAATTTTAAATCATGGGTTGCCTCCCATGAAGCGCTCTTTTATTGTCACTAGCTTGACATTGAACTCCCTTTAAGGTGGTTGATGTTGGTGGTGTCTCAACTTGTCACCTCTCACTGTCAGCTTTCTCTGTGTGATTTGATGCTCAATTTCCATATGCTCAAGAGAAAGAATTTGGTTGACAGTGTAATAATCTTCTGCTCCCTACTGTTGGTATATTAATTGCACCTTATCACCCTTAGAGAATCCTTCAGTTGGGATTTTCTTGTTCTTCCACCCTTTGTGAGCCTTTTTCTTATTCTTCACCTTTTTCTTGCTTGTTGATCTTCCTTTCTTGGCAGTTACTTGAGTTGTGATGCCTTCCTTTTTGCTGATCACCCCTGCTTCCTTGTGAATCCCATTTTCTTCTTGCATCTGTTTGTTTATCTGTTCCACTTCCTTTTCAGTTGATTGCTTTGGAAGGAGATCATCACTCATTTTGCTTGTTTCTTCATTCCTTTGTGATTCTGGGAAGACTTTCAGGATGATGCTCTCCTCATGCATCCTAAGGGTTAACTCTCCTTGCTCTATGTCCACAATGGCTCTAGCAGTGGCCAAAAATGGTCGACCAAGTATTATGGAGTCATTTCCATGTTCTGAAGAATCAAGGATCACAAAGTCTGCCGGATAGATGAACTTGCCAACCTTAACTAAAAGGTTCTCAATCAGCCCCTTAGGATAGACTATTGATTGATCCACCAATTCCAAAGTCATCTCTGTTGGTTTCACCTCCTCTATGCCAAGCTTTTTCACTAGAGAATATGGGATTAGATTTATGCTTGCTCCTAAATCGCACATCCCCTTGTTAATGAATAGGTTCCCAATAGTGCATGGCAAGAAGAAACCTCCAGGGTCTTCAAGCTTGGGAGGGAGTCCCTTTTTAATGAGTGCACTACATTCCTCACTAAGCATCACTGTTTCCTTCTCATTCCAATCCCTTTTCTTGTTGATGAGCTCCTTTAGAAACTTAGCATACAGGGGCATTTGCTCCAAGGCCTCTGCCAAAGGTATGTTGATTTCCAACTTCTTGAAAGTCTCAAGAAATTTGTGGAAGTGCTGATCCTTTGTTTCCTTGTGAAATCTCTGTGGATAAGGTAGTGGTGGTGTTGAGCTCTTCTCCACTTGATGCTGTTTTGGAATTGGTTCTTCCATGATCTTCTTTCCTTTCTTCAAATTCTATGGCTTGTTGTCTTCCTCTGTGAGCTTTTCTGGAGCATTCTTGCTTATCTTGTCTTGGTTGATGGTTTCATCCTTCTTTGTTGGCTCAGTGTTATTCTCCATAAGCTTCTTTGTTGCTCCTTGGTTACTATCTGTTAACACTCTTCCACTTCTCAGTTGCACCACCTTGCATTCTTCCTTTGGGTTGGGAATGGTATCACTAGGTAGTGAACTTGATGGCTTCTCAACAGAGATCTTCTTAGAGATTTATCCAATCTGCCTCTCTAGGTTCTTCATGGAGGCTTCTTGATTTTTGTTTGTCAATTCTTGGCTCTTCATTAGTTTCTCCATGAGTAGCTCTAGATTGGTGATTCTCTGTGAATCTTGTGTGATGGGTTGGTTTTGGGGTGTTGATGGATGAAGATAAGTGTTTTGGTTAGTTGGGTGGTTATTGGTTGGGTATTGGTTAGAGTTTGGGTAGTTGTTTTGTGGTTTTCTGTATGAGTTTTGGTTAGTGTTTGGCTGGGGGTTATGGTTTGTGTTTTTCCAATTGTTTTGGCCTGTGTTTCTTTGCCATGGTTGTTGGTTTTGATTATGGTTGTCTCCCCATCTGAGGTTGGGATGATTCTTCCAAGATGGATTGTAGGTATCACCATAGATTTCATTTGTTCCAGGATTTTGGTTGTGCATGTATTGAACCTGCTCTTGTTGTTGCTCTTCTTGAGTTTCTTCACTTTGCACCCAAGTGGTTGGAGGTTGGCTTGTGGTGCTTGCTGCTGCCACTTGCAAACCATCAATTCTCTTAGCCATTTGTTCAAATTGTTGTTGAATCTGCTGCTGCATCATCTTGTTTTGAGCTAAGATTGAATCAACTCCTTCCAACTCCATGACTCCTCTTCTCTGTGATGGTTGGCGTTGTCTTTGATGAGCAAAGAAATATTGGTTGTTGGCCACCATATCAATGAGGTTTTGAGCTTCCTCTGTGGTCTTCATGAGTTGTAGAGAGCCTCCGGCAGAGTGATCAAGAGCTTCTTGAGCTTTAAGGGTGAGACCTTCATAGATGTTTTGTAGCTTGTCCCACTCAGTGAACATCTCTGGTGGACACTTCCTCAATAGAGCCTTATATCTCTCCCATGCTTCATACAAGCTCTCGGCCTCCAATTGAGTGAATGTTTGAACCTCTGTCTTCAACCTTAGGACTCTTTGAGGTGGATAGAATTTGGCAAGGAACTTGCTCACCAAGTCATCCCAAGTGTTGATGCTTTCTTTTGGAAAGGTCTCTAGCCATTGAGTTGCTTTATCCCTGAGAGAGAATGGGAAGAGCAGCAACTTGTAGCTATCAGGAGGTACACCATTTGTCTTCACTGTGTCACAAATTCTCAAGAAAGTAGACAAATGTTGGTTTGGATCCTCCAAAGGCCCTCCTCCAAAAGAACAATTGTTTTGCACCAGAGTGATGAGTTGTGGCTTGAGTTCAAAGTTGTTTGCATTGACATTGGGGGGAAGAATGCTACTCCCACAATGCCTAGCATTTGCAAATGTGTATGAGGCCAAGACTCTTCTCTGTTGGTTATTGTTGGCTCCTCCTCCTGGTTGACTGGTATCTCCTTCCATATCTTGGAATTCCTCCTCAGATTCTTCTTCTTCTCCAACAATGTTCTTCCCTCTTTCAGCTCTTCTTATTCTCCGAAGAGTCCTTGGATCAATTTCAGAGATGATAGGAGAGGATCTCCCTATACCTGACATACAAACACACAGCAATAAACACACAAACCCAGAAAGCCAATGAAACTTCAATCTATAGCTAGAATGAAGGTTTAGTTAGTTTAAGCAAAGATTCAAACAGTTAGTGTGTTAGTGAGAGTTAGAATAACAGAAAAGAAAAAGTGCTTAATCTAGACCTCCACTTCACTTAATCATTGTCAATCTATTTCAATCCCCGGCAACAGCGCCAAAAACTTGATGTGTGGAAAACGATCCAACACAAAACTCACCGGCAAGTGTACCGGGTCGCATCAAGTAATAATAACTCACATGAGTGAGGTCGATCCCACAGGGATTGAAGGATTGAGCAATTTTAGTTTAGTGGGTGATTTAGTCAAGCGAATCAAGTTTTGGTTGAGTGATTTGTGTTTAACAAAAAGTAAATGACAATAAATGTAAATGGGGAAGGGAAAAGTGCAGTAAATTGAAGAACAGAATTATAAATTTGCAGAATCTTAAAGATCAAGAAAGTAAATGACTGAAACTTAAAGTGCAAGAAACTTAAATTGCAGTAACTTAAATGGCAAGAAAGATAAATGGCTTGAATATGAAAGGGAACTGAGGAATGGGATTGCAAGATCTAAACAAAGAGGAAGTAGAGTGCAACAATTAAGGTAGCAGAATTTGAATTAGGAGCAATGGGAATTTAAACAGCAAAGAAATTAAATGCAGCAGAGGTTCCAAGAGGAACCAAGTAAAATTTGGGTCTCAGGTCTCAAGAGACTAGGTAGCAGAGCCTAGATCTCTATTTGCCTTCCTAGATCCAAGTAAACAAAGCGATTGACAGAAAATTAAAGAAGAAGTAATAGATGAACATAATTTGAATTGAATTATGCAGAAAACAAAGTGCAAAGAGCTTGAATGGGAATTGGGACAGAATTTCCCCAATTTCACACACCCAATACTCAGAAACAGAAGAGTAAAACTGCTAAGGCAAGAATGAGGGAGAAGAGAGATCAATTCCCTCCCCAATTCTCAGAAATCTCCAAGGGAAAACTCAAAGTGAAAATTCAAAAGTAAAAGTCAAAGTGAAATTGGCCAAAGGTCCTAATTACATCAAACTAACTACTATTTATACACTTTCTATTCTTGGATTTTGGGATTTGGATGGGCTTTTGATTTGGTGAAGAAATGAATTAAAATGGGAATTTAATTTGATTTTTCGGCCCATTAGATTCACTCCCAGGAGGCTGCCCTGCCCTTGTGGAGGGCAGGGCAGAAAAATGAAGCTTGGTGCGGCCATGGTGCGTCTGGCGCGAGTTTGGTGCGCCAAGGAAGAAATTTGGTGCGCGTGTTGGTCGAGTCTGGCACGGCAATGGTGCGCATGAGGCTGCCCTGCCCGCGCCAAGGGCAGGGCAGAAAAGTTGATGCGCCAAACCTGAGGAGTGCGCGCGCTTGGTGCTGCCAGAAAGAAATTTGGTGCGCCAGGGATGAGCGTGATGCGCCAGAAATGCCAAACGCTGCCCTGCCCGCACCAAGGGCAGGGCAGGAACGGTTTAGTGCTGCCAGGGGATGTTGGTGCGCGCGGTTGGTGCTGTCAAGGGAAATTTGGTGCGCGCGTTTTGCTTCTTGGTGCGCCAAGTCCATGCACCATTTCAAATGCTGCCCTGCCCGCGCCAAGGGCAGGGCAAGGTTCCCAATCTTCATGGCCCGTGTTCGAACCTGGTGGCTTGCAAACACGCTACTTTTTCTTTTGATTTCTTGGCACGCTAGTGGGTCTTAGAGCTTGGCTTCCTCATGGTTCTTTGTTCGAACCTTGTGGCTTGCATAGTTGATATTTTTACCTTGATTTTCTTCCTCATGGAGCCCGATCCTGCCCTCCACAAGGGCAGGGCAATGTTCTCTTCTCTTGGCTCCAAGGCACCATTTTGTGCTCTGCCCTTGGAGTGGGCAGGGCAAGGTTGCCTTTTCTTGTTTGGTCACCTAATGTTGCCCTCCTAGAGGGCATTCTGCCCTTGTGGAGGGCAATGTTGCTTCCCCCACCTCAATGCGGCACGCTTCTCTCCTCTTTGGCCACGCTTTCCTTTTCTTGCGTCACGCTTCTTAGGCCACGCTTTTCATTTTCTTTTCTTTTCTTCACCAAAAATAAACCAAACAACCACTCAAAGTATCACTAAATTCAAGAGGCTTATAAATCAATTAAAATTCAATTAAAATGAGCTCAAACCTCAATGATTAACATTAAATTCATGGTGGTTGCTTGATTTAGAGAAGTTATGCATTTTCACTCCAAATCACTTACTTAGGATGCAAGAAAGTGCATA
Source organism: Arachis stenosperma (assembly GCF_014773155.1). NCBI lineage: Eukaryota > Viridiplantae > Streptophyta > Magnoliopsida > Fabales > Fabaceae > Arachis > Arachis stenosperma. The sequence continues at coordinate 46,066,607 of NC_080378.1, read as the reverse complement.
AATGCTAACAAAACAAGTGAAATTAGCTTGAAAAATGGGTATATGATGACTTGTCATCAGTAGCCACCCTGTGGTTAACTCCATAACGAACCAGAGCAGCATAAAGCTGTTTATTGCAGAAATGAGTGCCCCCATCACTAATTAACACTCTAGGGGTACCAAATCTGCTGAAGATGTGTTTCTGGAGGAATTTTAACACTGTTTTAGTGTCATTGGTGGGTGTTGCAATAGCCTCCACCCATTTGGATACATAATCCACTGCCACCAGAATATAAGTGTTTGAGTATGATGGTGGGAAAGGTCCCATGAAGTCAATGCCCCATACATCAAACAACTCAATCTCCAAGATTCCTTGCTGAGGCATGGCATAACTGTGAGGTAGGTTGCCTGATCTTTGGCAACTGTCACAATTAAGCACAAGTGCTCGGGAATCTTTATAGAGAGTAGGCCAGTAGAAGCCACTTTGGAGGACTCTTGTGGCTGTTCGCTCACTTCCAAAATGTCCTCCATACTGTGATCCATGGCAATGCCAAAGGATCTTCTGTGCTTCCTCTTTAGGCACACATCTACGGATTACTCCGTCTGCACATCTCTTGAAGAGATATGGTTCATCCCAAAGATAGTACTTTGCATCTGTGATTAATTTTTTTGATTGCACCCTGCTGTACTCTTTGGGTATGAATCTCACTGCCTTGTAGTTTGCAATGTCTGCAAACCATGGCACTTCCTGGATGGCAAAGAGTTGCTCATCCGGAAAGGTTTCAGAGATCTCAGTGAGAGGGGGGACGTCCCTTCCACTGGTTCCAGTCGGGACAGGTGATCTGCTACTTGATTCTCTGTCCCTTTTCTGTCTCTTATTTCTATATCAAACTCTTGCAGAAGCAACACCCATCTGATGAGTCTGGGTTTTGAATCCTGCTTTGTGAGTAGATATTTAAGAGCAGCATGATCAGTGTACACAATCACTTTGATCCTACTAAATAGGATCTGAATTTGTCAATGGCGTAAACTACTGCAAGTAGCTCTTTTTCTGTGGTTGTGTAGTTCTTCTGTGCGTCATTTAGAACACGGCTAGCATAATAAATGACGTGCAGAAGCTTGTCATGCCTTTGTCCCAACACTGCACCAATGGCATGGTCACTGGCATCACACATCAGTTCAAATGGTAATGTCCAGTCTGGTGCAGAGATTATTGGCGCTGTAACCAATTTAGTTTTCAGAGTCTCAAATGCCTGCAGACACTCTTTATCAAAGATAAATGGCGTGTCAGCAGCTAGCAGGTTGCTCAGAGGTTTGGCAATTTTTGAAAAATCCTTTATAAACCTCCTATAGAATCCTGCATGCCCCAGAAAGCTTCTGATTGCCTTAACATTGGCAGGTGGTGGTAATTTTTCAATTACTTCTACCTTAGCTTGATCCACCTCTATTCCCTTGTTCGAAATTTTGTGCCCAAGGACAATTCCTTCAGTCACCATAAAGTGGCATTTTTCCCAGTTTAAAACCAGGTTAGTCTCTTGGCATCTTTTCAGAACAAGTGCTAAATGGTTAAGGCAGGAGCTGAATGAGTCTCCAAATACTGAAAAGTCATCCATGAAGACTTCCAGGAATTTTTCCACCATATCAGAGAAAATTGAGAGCATGCACCTTTGAAAGGTTGCAGGTGCATTGCACAGGCCAAATGGCATCCTTCTGTATGCAAATACTCCAGATGGGCATATGAATGCCGTTTTCTCCTGATCCTGGGGATCTACTGCAATTTGATTATAACCTGAATATCCATCCAGGAAGCAGTAGTATTCATGACCTGCTAGTCTTTCTAGCATCTGGTCTATGAATGGTAAAGGAAAATGATCCTTTCTGGTGGCTGTATTGAGCCTTCTATAATCAATGCACATACGCCACCCTGTAACTGTTCTTGTAGGAACCAGTTCATTTTTTTCATTATGAATCACTGTCATGCCACCTTTCTTAGGGACAACTTGGACAGGGCTCACCCAGGGGCTGTCAGAAATTGGATAAATAATCCCAGCCTCTAGTAATTTAGTGACCTCCTTCTGCACCACTTCCTTCATGGCTGGGTTCAGCCGCCTCTGTGGTTGGACTACAGGCTTGGCGTCACCTTCCAATAGTATCTTATGCATGCATCTGGCTGGGCTAATGCCCTTAAGATCACTGATGGACCACCCAAGAGCTGTCTTGTGTGTCCTTAGCACTTGAATTAGTGCTTCCTCTTCCTGTGGCTCTAAGGTAGAGCTTATAATTACAGGAAAGGTATCATCTTCTCCCAGAAATGCATATTTTAGGGATGGTGGTAACGGTTTGAGTTCGGGTTTTGGAGGTTTCTCCTCTTCTTGAGGGATTTTCAGAGGTTCTATTATCTTCTCTGACTCCTCCAAATCAGGCTGAACATCTTTAAAGATGTCCTCTAGCTCTGATTCCAAACTCTCAGCCATATTGACCTCTCTTACCAGAGAATCAATAATATCAACACTCATGCAGTCATTTGGGGTGTCTGGATGTTGCATTGCTTTGACAACATTCAACTTGAACTCCTCCTCATTGACTCTCAAGGTTACTTCCCCTTTTTGGACATCAATGAGGGTTCGGCCAGTTGCTAGGAAAGGTCTTCCTAGAATGAGAGTTGCACTCTTGTGCTCCTCCATTTCCAGCACCACAAAGTCAGTAGGAAAGGCGAATGGCCCAACCTTGACAATCATGTCTTCAATCACTCCTGACGGGTATTTAATGGAGCCATCAGCAAGTTGAAGACATATCCTGGTTGGTTTAATTTCTTCAGTTAAACCAAGCTTTCTGATAGTAGATGCAGGTATTAAGTTGATACTTGCCCCAAGATCGCATAAAGCTTGCTTGGTACAATTACCTTCTAATGTGCATGGTATCATAAAGCTCCCAGGATCTTTAAGCTTCTCAGGTAAGCTTTTCAGAATGACTGCACTGCATTCTTCAGTGAGGTAAACTTTTTCAGTTTTCCTCCAATCCTTCTTATGACTTAAGATCTCTTTCATGAACTTAGCATAAGAGGGTATTTGCTCAAGTGCTTCTGCAAACGGAATCTTTATTTCAAGAGTCCTGAGGTAGTCTGCAAAGCGGGCAAATTGCTTATCCTGTTCCGCTTGGCGGAGTTTTTGAGGATAAGGCATTTTGGCTTTGTATTCCTCAACCTGAGTTGCTGCGGGTTTATTACCTACAGAAATGGGTTGGGAAGCCTTTTTAGATAGGTCAGTACTTGTATGTGACTGATTCCCCACTGGCATTTGAATGCCAGTGGTGGGAGCTGGAGTGGCGTTAGACGCCACTTCCTTGTTTGTTACTGGCGTTTGAACGCCGGAACCATGCTCCCTTTGGGCGTTCAACGCCGGATTCATGCTTGTTTCTGGCGTTGAACGCCAGGAATGAGCATGGTCTGGGCGTTCAGCGCCAGCTTTGTTCCTCTCTGGGCTCTGATTGTCCTCAGAGGGTTTTTGAGTATCCTCTTGTTCATTTCTTGGTTTCCTGCTGCTTTGAAGTGAGGTATTTAATGTTTTCCCACTTCTTAATTGAGCTGCTTGGCATTCTTCTGTTATTTGTTTTGACAGTTGCTTTTCTGTCTGCTTTAATTGCACTTCCATATTCCTGTTAGCCATTCTTGTTTCCTGTAATATTTCCTTGAATTCGGCTAGCTGCTGAGTTAGAAAATCTAATTGCTGATTGAATTCATTAGCCTGATCCACTGGACTGAGTTCTGCAGTTACTGTTTTAGCTTCTTCTTTCATGGAGGATTCACTGTTGAGGTACAGATGCTGATTTCTGGCAACTGTATCAATAAGCTCCTGAGCTTCTTCAATTGTTTTTCTCATATGTATAGATCCACCAGCTGAGTGGTCTAGAGAAATCTGAGCTTTTTCTGTAAGCCCATAGTAGAAGATGTCTAATTGCACCCATTCTGAAAACATTTCAGAGGGGCATTTTCTTAGCATCTCTCTGTATCTCTCCCAGGCATCATAAAGGGATTCATTATCTCCTTGTTTGAAGCCTTGGATGTTCAGCCTTAGCTGTGTCATCCGTTTGGGAGGGAAATAGTGATTCAGGAATTTTTCTGACAGCTGTTTCCATGTTTTTATGCTGTTCTTAGGCTGGTTATTTAACCACCTCTTAGCTTGATCTTTTACAGCAAATGGAAACAGTAATAATCTGTAGACATCCTGATCTACTTCCTTATCATGTACTGTATCAGCAATTTGCAGAAATTGTGCCAGAAACTCTGTAGGTTCTTCATGTGAAAGACGGGAATACTGGCAGTTTTGCTGCACCATGATAATAAGCTGAGGATTCAGCTCAAAGCTACTAACTCCAATGGAGGGTATACAGATACTACTCCCATATGAAGCAGTAGTGGGGTTAGCATATGACCCCAGAGTCCTCTTGGATTGTTCATTCATAGGTGCTTCCATGTTGGATTGAACAATAGAGTTATTTGTTTATAAAGGATTGGGGAATAAATAAAATGGAATATAAAAAAATATTTTGAAAATACTTTGTGAAAATTTTCCGAAAAATTTGAAATTGAAATTTGGATTTTATATTAAAAATTTCGAAAAAGTAGTTTTTAAAATTGGTTAGAAAATAAATTTTTTTTTTTTGAATTTTGAATTTTATGATGAAAGAGAAAAACACACAAAAGACACAAGATTTAAAATTTTTAGATCTAATGCTCCTTATTTTCGAAAATTTTTGGAGGGAAAACACCAAGGAACACCAAATTTAAAAATTTTAAGACCAAGACACAAGAAAAACTCAAGAACACCTAGAAGATTCACAAGAACACCAAGAACAAAAGAAAGAACACCAAACTTAAAATTTTTAGAAAACTTTAATAAATTTTCGAAAATTAAAGAAAACTTAACAAGAAAACACCAAACTTAGAGTTTGGTACAAGATTCAATCCAAGAAAAATTATTTTTGAAAAAGGTTCCAAAGGGTATAACCAATTATCAAGAACAAATTGAAAATCAAGGAAGAACCAAGAAAACTCAACACGAGAATTTTAGAGAAAATATATAATATGCACTTAACACCAAACTTAGAGTAAGACACTAAACTCACGAAAATTAACAATTAATTAAGAGAAAAATAATAATTTTGAAAAGAAATTTTTGAAAAGAAACTATCCTATCAAGATTTAATGACTCTATAACAATAAAAAATAAAAATAAAAATAAATTATTCCTAATCTAAGAAATAAAATAAGCCTTCAATTGTCCAAACTCAATAATCCCCGGCAACGGCGCCAAAAACTTGGTGGACGAAATTGTATCTCTTTATAGAATATGATAATAGAACCTGGTCCAAGATCAACTTCGTTCAACTAACCAACAAGTGCACTGGGTCGTCCAAGTAATACCTTACGTGAGTAAGGGTCGATCCCACGGAGATTATTGGCTTGAAGCAATCAGTGTTTATTTTATTAATCTTAGTCAGGAGGTCAATAGGATTAATTGGATTTTACTTGTAAAAAGCCAAACTACTTAAAATTGTAAGTTGGAATAATAAAGAGTATTAGCGTTACTTGTGTGCAGTAATGGAGAATATGTTGGAGTTTTGGAGATGCTTTGTCCTTTGACTTCAACTCTTCCTTGAAATCCTCTTCTCACACGCAGATTCCTTCCATGGCAAGCTCTATGTAGGGTGTCACCGTTGTCAGTGGCTACTTTCCATCCTCTCAGTGAAAACGTTCCTATGCTCTGTCACAGCACGGCTAATCATCTGTCGGTTCTCAATCAGGTTGGAATAGAATCCATTGATTCTTTTGCGTCTGTCACTACGCCCAGCCCTCAGGAGTTTGAAGCACGTCACAGTCATTCAATCCCGGAATCCTACTCGGAATACCCCAGACAAGGTTTAGACTTTCCGGATTCTCATGAATGCCGCCATCTATCTAGCTTATACCACGAAGATTCTGTTGGGGAATCTAAGAGATATTCATTCAGTCTGATGTAGAACGGAGGTGGTTGTCAGGCACACGTTCATGGATTGAGGAAGGTGATGAGTGTCACGGATCATCACCTTCTTCACAATTAAGCGCGAATAAACATCTTAGATAAGAACAAGCGTGTTTGAATGGAAAACAAAGGAATTGTATTAAATCATCGAGACGCTGCAGAGCTCCTCACCCCCAACAATGGAGTTTAGAGACTCATGCCATCACAAAGTATGTAATTCAGATCTGAAAATGTCATGAGGTACAAGAAATGTCTGTAAAAGTTGTTTAAATAGTAAACTAGTAACCTAGGTTTACAGAAAATGAATAAACTAGGATAATTGGTGCAGAAATCCACTTCTGGGGCCCACTTGGTGTGTGCTGGGGCTGAGATTAAAGCTATCCACGAGTAGAGGCCTTTCTTGGTGTTAAACTCCAGGTTATGACGTGTTTTGGGCGTTCAACTCCGGATCATGACGTTTTTCTGGCGTTTAACTCCAGACAGCAACATGTACTTGGCGTTCAACGCCAAGTTACGTTGTCTATCTTCGCGCAAAGTATGGACTATTATATATTGCTGGAAAGCCCTGGATGTCTACTTTCCAACGCAGTTGAGAGCGCGCCAATTGGGCTCCTGTAGCTCCAGAAAATCCATTTTGAGTGCAGGGAGGTCAGGATCCAACAACATCAGCAGTCCTTTTTCAGCCTAAGTCAGATTTTTGCTCAGCTCCTTCAATTTCAGCCAGAAAATACCTGAAATCACAGAAAAACACACAAACTCATAGTAAAGTCCAGAAATATGATTTTTGCCTAAAAACTAATAATATTTAACTAAAAACTAATTAAAACATGCTAAAATCTACATGAAATTACCCCCAAAAAGCGTATAAAATATCCGCTCATCAGTACCCATTCTGGCGTTTAACGCCCAAAATGCCCCTTACTGGCGTTTTTTCGCCAGTAAGCTCATTTTCTCTGCTTTTTGAGCTGAATTCTTCTGTAACTCTGTGAATTCCTTCATTTTTGATACTTGCCTCTGTAAGAACTAATCATACAACTTCCTAATGACTGGGTTGCCTCCCAGCAAGCGCTTCTTTACTGTCTTTAGCTGGACTTTCACTGAGAATCACTCAAGTCTCAATTTTGAGCATTCCTGCTCAAAATTTCCTTCAAGATAGTGCTTGATTCTCTGTCCATTTACAATGAACTTTCTGTTAGAATCAGTATCCTGAAGCTCAACATATCCATATGGTGAGACTCCTGTAATCACATACGGACCCCTCCACCGGGATTTGAGTTTTCCTGGAAACAGTTTGAGCCTAGAGTTAAAGAGCAGAACCTTTTGTCCTGGCTCAAAGACTCTGGTTGACAACTTCTTGTCATGCCATTTCTTTGCCTTTTCCTTATAAATTTTTGCATTTTCAAAGGCATTGAGTCTGAACTCCTCTAGCTCATTTAGCTGGAGCAATCTTTTTTCACCAGCTAACTGTGCATCCATATTTAGGAATCTGGTTGCCCAGTAAGCTTTGTGTTCCAGTTCCACAGGCAAATGACAGGCCTTCCCATACACCAATTGGTATGGAGAGGTTCCTATAGGAGTCTTGAATGCTGTTCTGTATGCCCACAGAGCATCATCCAAGCTCTTTGCCCAATCCTTTCTTCGGGCTATCACAGTCCGTTCTAGGATTCTCTTTAGTTCTCTGTTAGAGACTTCAGCTTGCCCATTTGTCTGTGGATGATACGGAGTTGCCACTTTATGGCTGATTCCATATCTAACCATAGCAAAGTATAGCTGTTTATTGCAGAAATGAGAGCCCCCATCACTGATTAGTATTCTGGGAACACCAAATCTGCTGAAAATGTTTTTCTGGAGGAATTTCAGTACAGTCTTGGTATCATTAGTGGGTGTAGCAATTGCTTCTACCCACTTAGATACATAGTCCACTGCCACCAGAATGTACGTGTTTGAGTATGATGGTGGGAATGGTCCCTGAAATCAATTCCCCATACATCAAACAATTCTATCTCTAATATCCCTTGTTGAGGCATGGCATATCCGTGAGGCAGGTTACCAGCTCTTTGGCAACTGTCACAGCTACGCAAAAACTCTCGGGAATCTTTATAGAGAGTGGGCCAGTAGAAGCCGCACTGGAGAACTTTAGTGGCTGTTCGCTCACTTCCAAAATGTCCCCCATACTGTGATCCATGGCAGTGCCATAGGATCCTTCGTGCTTCTTCTCTGGGTACACATCTGCGGATCACTCCGTCAGCACATCTCTTAAAGAGATATGGTTCATCCCAGAGGTAGTACTTGGCATCTGAAATTAATTTATTTCTTTGCACTCTGCTGTACTCCTTGGGTATGAACCTCACAGCTTTATAGTTTGCAATATCTGCAAACCATGGAGCTTCCTGAATGGCAAAGAGTTGCTCATCTGGGAAAGTCTCAGAGATCTCAGTAGAAGGGAGGGACGCCCCAGCTACTGGTTCTATTCGGGACAGATGATCAGCTACTTGGTTCTCTGTCCCTTTTCTGTCTCTTATTTCTATATCAAACTCTTGCAGAAGCAACACCCATCTGATAAGCCTGGGTTTTGAATCCTGCTTTGTGAGTAAGTATTTAAGAGCAGCATGGTCCTACTAGGTAGGATCTAAACTTGTCAATGGCATAGACCACTGCAAGTAATTCTTTTTCTGTGGTTGTGTAATTCTTCTGTGCATCATTTAGAACACGGCTAGCATAATAAATGACATGCAGAAGTTTGTTATGCCTCTGTCCCAACACTGCACCAATGGCATGATCACTGGCATCACACATTAATTCAAATGGTAATGCCCAATCTGGTGCAGAGATGACTGGTGTTGTAACCAGCTTAGCTTTCAGGGTCTCAAATGCCTGCAGACACTGTGTGTCAAACACAAATGGTGTGTCAGCAGCTAGCAGGTTACTCAAAGGCTTAGCAATTTTCGAAAAATCCTTTATAAACCTTCTATAAAATCCTGCATGCCCCAGAAAGCTTCTGATTGCCTTAACATTGGCAGGTGGTGGTAATTTTTCAATTACCTCTACCTTTGCCTTATCCACCTCTATTCCCCTGCTTGAAATTTTGTGCCCAAGGACAATTTCTTCAGTCACCATAAAGTGACATTTCTCCCAGTTTAAAACCAGGTTAGTCTCTTGGCATCTTTTCAGGACAAGTGATAGGTGGTTAAGACAGGAGCTAAATGAGTCTCCATATACTGAAAAGTCATCCATGAAGACTTCCAGAAATTTCTCTACCATATCTGAGAAGATAGAGAGCATGCACCTTTGAAAGGTTGCAGGTGCATTGCACAGACCAAAAGGCATCCTCCTATAGGCAAACACGCCAGAAGGGCAAGTGAATGCTGTTTTCTCTTGGTCCTGGGGATCTACTGCAATTTGGTTGTAGCCTGAATAGCCATCCAAAAAGCAGTAATAATCATGACCAGCTAGTCTTTCTAGCATTTGGTCTATGAATGGTAAAGGAAAATGATCCTTTCTGGTGGCTGTATTGAGTCTTCTGTAGTCAATACACATGCGCCACCCTGTGACTGTTCTTGTAGGAACCAGTTCATTCTTTTCATTATGAACCACTGTCATGCCTCCCTTTTTGGGAACAACTTGGACAGGGCTAACCCAGGGGCTATCAGAAATAGGATAAATAATCCCAGCCTCTAGTAATTTAGTGACCTCTTTCTGCACCACCTCCTTCATGGCAGGATTTAGCCTTCTCTGTGGTTGGACCACTGGTTTGGCATTATCCTCCAATAGGATCTTGTGCATGCATCTAGCTGGGCTAATACCCTTGAGATCACTTATGGACCACCCAAGAGCTGTCTTGTGTGTCCTTAGCACTTTAATCAGTGCTTCCTCTTCCTGTGAATTTAAAGCAGAGCTTATAATTACTGGAAAAGTGTCACCCTCTCCCAGAAATGCGTATTTCAGGGATGATGGTAGTGGTTTGAGTTCAGGCTTAGGAGGTTTATCCTCCTCCTGAGGAATTTTCGAAAATTCCTTTGCTTCCTCTAGTTGTTCCTGATCAGGTTGAGCATCTTTGAAGATGTCCTCAAGCTCTGATTCTAGGCTTTCAGCCATGTTGATCTCTTCTACCAGAGAGTCAATAATGTCAGCGCCCATGCAGTCATTTGGTGTGTCTGGATGCTGCATAGCTTTCACAGCATTCAACTTGAACTCATCTTCATTGACTCTCAAGGTTACTTCCCCTTTTTGTACATCAATAAGAGTTCGTCCAGTTGCTAGGAAAGGTCTTCCTAGAATGAGAGTTGCACTCTTGTGCTCCTCCATTTCCAGCACCACAAAGTCAGTTGGAAAGGCAAATGGCCCAACCTTGACAATCATGTCCTCTATTATGCCTGATGGTTGTTTAATGGAGCCATCAGCAAGTTGGAGGCTTATCCTGGTTGGTTTGACTTCTCCAATCAACCCAAGCTTTCTGATAGTGGATGCAGGTATTAGATTGATGCTTGCTCTAAGATCACATAGGGCTGTCTTGGTGCAAGTGCCTTCTAATGTGCACGGTATCAGAAAGCTTCCAGGATCTTGAAGCTTTTCTGGTAAGCTTTTTAGAATGACTGCACTGCATTCTTCAGTGAGAAACACCCTTTCAGTTTCTCTCCAATCCTTCTTATGGCTTAAAATTTCTTTCATGAATTTAGCATAAGAAGGTATTTGCTCAAGTGCCTCTGCAAACGGAATCTTTATTTCAAGAGTCCTTAAATAGTCTGCAAAGCGGGCAAATTGCTTATCCTGTTCCGCTTTGCGGAGTTTTTGAGGATAAGGCATCTTGGCTTGATATTCCTCAACCTTAGATGCTGCAGGTTTATTCCTTACAGAAGTGGTTGAAGAAGCCTTGTTAGAGGGATCACTGTCAGCACTCTTAGGTGTCTGATTTTCCCTTGGCGTTTGAACGCCAGGATTGGGTGGAAAATGGGCGTTTAACACCAACTTTTCCCCCTTTTCTGGCGTTTGAACGCCAGAATGGGGCAAGGAATGGGCGTTTAACGCCAGCTTTCCTTCCCTTTCTGGCGTTTGAACGCCAATAAAATTCCTCTCTGGGCTCTTACTGTCTTCAGAGGGATTTTGAACAGTAGTTTGTTTGTCCTCTGTCAATTGTTCCTTGTCTGGTATTTTACTCTTTTTAGCAGTGTTATTCAAGGTCTTCCCACTCCTCAATTGAACTGCTTGACACTCCTCTGTTATCTGTTTAGATATTTGCTATTTTGCTTGATTCAACTGTAGTTCTATGCTCTTATTAGCAACTTTAGTTTCATGGAGCATCTCTTTAAATTCTGCTAACTGTTCTGTCATCAGGAGTAGTTGTTGATTAAGCTCATTCATCTGTTCTTGAGGATTAGGGTCAGTGACTAATGCCATGACTTCCTCTTTTGGAAGGAATTCATTGCTAGAATATAAGTATTGGTTTCTAGCAACAGTGTCTATGAGCTCTTGAGCTTCTTCAATTGTCTTCCTCATGTGTATAGATCCACCAGCTGAGTGGTCTAAAGACATCTGAGCTTTTTTTGTAAGCCCATAGTAGAAAATATCTAACTGTACCCACTCTGAAAACATTTCAGAGGGGCATTTCCTTAGCATACCTCTATACCTCTCCCAGGCATTGTAAAGGGATTCATTATCCTCTTGTTTAAAGCCTTGGATGTCCAGCCTTAGCTGTGTCATCCTCTTTGGAGGGTAAAAATGATTCAGGAATTTGTCTGACAACTGTTTCCATGTCTTTATGCTTGCTGTAGGTTGGTTATTCAACCACCTTTTAGCTTGATCTTTTACAGCAAATGGAAACAGTAATAGTCTGTAGACATCCTGATCTACCTCTTTATCATGTACTGTGTCAGCTATTTGTAAAAATTGTGCCAGAAACTCAGTAGGTTCTTCCTGTGGAAGACCGGAATACTGGCAATTTTGCTGCACTATGATAATGAGTTGAGGGTTTAGCTCAAAGCTGCTTGCTTTGATGGGAGGTGTACAGATGCTACTCCCATATGCAGCTGTAATGGGGTTAGCATATGACCCCAGAGTCCTCTTGGACTGATTAATTCCACTTAAGTCCATAATGGACAAAAGGGAAATGATAATGATTGCAAAGAGATGAATTTTGTTTATTTTTATTATTTTTTTTTGAAATATCCGAAAAAAAATTAAAATGAAATAAAATAAAATAAAAAAATTCGAAAATCAAAAGGGAAATGAAATCAAAGCAAATTGAGAACTGAATCAATTAGTAAAAGAAAAGATTTTGAAAACAGCAATTAAAAAGATATGATTGAAAAATTTTTATGAAAAAGATTTGATTTTTGATAAGAGGAAAGAGAAAAACACAAAAAGATCCAAACTTAAAATTTTTAGAAAATCAAACACACAGTTTTCGAAAATTTTTAAGGGAAACACAAAGAGGACACCAAACTTAGAATTTTTATAAATCAAAAAGGGACTAAGAACATGCAAAATTCGAAAATTAAAAGAAAAACAAAAGCATGCAATTGACACCAAACTTAAAATATGAAACTAGACTCAACTAAAAGACTCTAAACCAACAAAAATAAAACAGTCCTAATCTAAGCAACAAGATAAGCCGTCAGTTGTCCAAACTCGAACAATCCCCGGCAACGGCGCCAAAAACTTGGTGCACGAAATTGCAATCACACTTTTGCAATCCCGCACAACTAACCAGCAAGTGCACTGGGTCGTCCAAGTAATACCTTGCGTGAGCAAGGGTCGATCCCACGGAGATTGTCGGCTTGAAGCAAGCTATGGTTATCTTGTAAATCTTAGTCAGGATATCAGAAATTATCAGGATTGATTGTAAAAAGCAAAAGAACATGAAATGGTTACTTGTATTGCAGTAATGGTGAATAGGCTGGGGTTTTGGAGATGCTCCATCTTCTGAATCTCTGCTTTCCTACTGTCTTCTTCATCAAACACGCAAGGCTCCTTCCAGGGCAAGCTGTATGTAGGGTTTCACCGTTGTCAGTGGCTACCTCCCATCCTCTCATTGGAAATGTTCAACGCACCCTGTCACGGCACGGCTATCCATCTGTCGGTTCTCAATCAGGCCGGAATAGAATCCAGTGATTCTTTTGCGTCTGTCACTAACGCCCCGCCTTCAGGAGTTTGAAGCACGTCACAGTCATTCAGTCATTGAATCCTACTCAGAATACCACAGACAAGGTTTAGACCTTCCGGATTCTCTTGAATGCCGCCATCAGTTCTAGCTTATACCACGAAGATTCCGATTAAAGAATCCAAGAGATAACTACTCAATCTAAGATAGAACAGAGGTGGTTGTCAGGCACATGTTCATAGCTGAGAATGATGATGATTGTCACGGATCATCACATTCATCCGGATTAAGAACAAGTATTATCTTGGAATGGAAGCAAGCATGATTGAATAAGAAACAGTAGTAATTGCATTAATCCATCAAGACACAGCAGAGCTCCTCACCCCCAACCATGGGGTTTAGAGACTCATGCTGTGGAAAGTACACAAGAAACGTGTAAAAATATCATGAGGTCATCAGGTACGGATACAATGTCAAAAGATCCTATTAATAGTAAACTAGTCACCTAAGGTTTTACAGAAATGATTAAATGACAAAAAAATCCACTTCCAGGCCCACTTGGTGTGTGCTTGGGCTGAGCAATGAAGCAATTTCGTGTAGAGACCTTTTCTGGAGTTAAACGCCAGCTTTCATGCCAGTTTGGGCGTTTAACTCCAAGTTTTATGCCAGTTCCGGCGTTTAACGCTGGAATTTCTGTAGGTGACTTTGAGCGCCGGTTTGGGCCATCAAATCTTGGGCAAAGTATGGACTATCATATATTGCTGGAAATCCCAGGATGTCTACTTTCCAATGCCGTTGAGAGCGCGCCAATTGGGCTTCTGTAGCTCCAGAAAATCCACTTCAAGTGCAGGGAGGTCAGAATCCAACAGCATCTGCAGTCCTTTTCAGTCTCTGGATCAGATTTTTGCTCAGGACCCTCAATTTCAGTCAGAAAATACCTGAAATCATAGAAAAACACACAAACTCATAGTAAAGTCCAGAAAAGTGAATTTTAATTAAAAACTAATAAAAATATACTAAAAACTAACTAAAAGATACAAAAAACATACTAAAAACAATGCCAAAAAGCGTACAAATTATCCGCTCATCATTGGCACTAGTTCCTAAGGAAGATGACCCAAGGTTTGATTACTCTTGGTTAATTCGAATTAGAAATTTTAAACTTTGATTGATGGGATTTAATTGCCGGTTTGGACTATACTATCGACGAAAACATTCTCTTTCTAGTGTGAAATTCCTAACCGGCACTAATCTCAATCATAAAAAACGGTTTTAAGAAAAAGCCCTTACCTCGCCTATTTAAAACCTGTAAGCCATAGAACATGTCAGAATGCTTTTTCTCCCTGCAATAATGACAACTGCAACCACAACTTCTCTACTTTCGCAGCAACAGCAGCAACTTTAATCATGACAGGCAGTAACCGAAACTCGGCCCTACATTACCAAAACCTCATAATCTTTAACAAACTTATAATAGAACATTTTTACACTAGTGGTAAGGGTTTCCAGGCAAGAATGACGTACTGCAGCTAAAGAGAAATAAGACAACAGAATGATAGTAGCTCCGGTTATGTTTTTTGGCGACCAAAATGGAGGTGAAGAGCCCCGACAACGACAAAGTAGCAACAACAACAACAAAGTAACTTCTCCTGTAACACCTTATCACCCTAAGCCTTACCTCTAGCCGTAAAGCGAAGGATAACAAAGTGCCAGGACAGTTTTAAAACTCATACATTAATATATATGGAAAGAAATAATAATAATAGAAGTCCGATGAAGGAATAAAATCTCAAAGTCGCATAAAGCGGAATTACAAAGCGCGAAGCATTCACACCCAATAACAAAATGCGTAGGCAAGATAAGAATAGAACATATAAATATACAACCTTGCATTAAAGCCCCAAAATATAAGGTAGTAGTTAATAAATAAACAAAGTAATATATATATATATATATATATATATATATATATATATATATATATATATATATATATATATATATATATATATATATGTGTGTGTGTGTGTGTGTGTGTGTGTGTGTGTGTGTGTGTGTGTGTGTGTGTGTGTGTGTGTGTGTGATAGATATACAAAAGGAACTAGTCACAGCCTGGGGAGTTTAGGCCGACTAGTCAAAATAGATATAATGGAGTTTTAAAAAGGGTAAGACATCTACATCTTGTCTCTCAAGTCTCTAAGGCAGCAAATTTATATACATACGAAAGATGAGAGAATAACTACAACAAAAATAAAGTAGGATAAAACAAAAGAGAAGCCATCCTCCGCTCTATCATCATGTCCGCAAACTCACCGAGGTGGGTTGCGACCTGCATCTGAAAAATAACAACAACATATGGTATGAGAACTGGAGGTTCTCAATTTGGTAACAGTGCCTAAAATATAAGATATATGGTTCTGGAATGCCAAAGACAATCCTAGAACTTCGCATCAAACATAAGATTTAAACTTAAAGTAACATAAACCATAAAAGGGTTGTCTATCTTATGGGATTTCTAACTAACATAATACCGCTGTCCCACAATCTTTGCCAACCTAATCTCCATGTGATCCCATCGCCACCGCCTACCAAACCTCCTCAATCCCAGTAAAAAGCACAGGTAATACAAACAAGTAAAGCACAAGTAATATACATATACAACAAGTAAAACAAATAGCGAGTAAGCATGTGATTCATTTAGGCATACTGAAGTTAAGCAAAGCAAACAAACATGTAAAAGATGCATGTGAATGATGCTTGTCATATTTGGCTGTAATATCACATTTGTTGGTTATAAGTTGCCACCTGATACATCCTTTTGGATGTAGCCTTTTTGCCATGCCCAGGGATATAGTGCCCTACTTACTATCAGGTGCACCCTGGGATATAGTGCGCTGCTCACTATTGACCCGTGGGTATAGTGCCCAGCTCACTCGCATGCGTAACCCAGGAATATAGTGCTCGACTGACTCTTGTGGTAAAGAAGGTTATACGAGCGGGATAACACCCCAGCCCTCATATTTAAATGTAAGCGGGATTAACCACCATCCTTATGTTGGCGACGCGACCTCAATAAGCAGGATTCACCACCGTCCTTGCCCGAGGCGCATAGCGACATACTAATACTCAGCATCTCAAATAATACAAAATTAGTCCCACTAATCACTGCTCATAAAATTTCTTTAATACTCATTTCATCAAATTCTAACAACCTCAAGCATTTATATCCAAGTTCCAAATCCATCATAATCATCGTCAGTTATCAATACATCCTCATATTGACACTCCACCAAATGCTCAACTTATTCCAACCACAGGACTTCCCAAACCTAAGTCTCCGTCTTCTAAAATCAAAGATAAATCACTTAACTTAAGTTACCTAAGCCACTTCCACTAGTCTCAAAGCCTAATCACTAGCTAAGAGCCTTAAATAGAAGTTAAAGAATTTTGGAAAGCTAGAGGAACCTATAAAAATAAAGAAAAACAAGTTTTCAGCAAAACAAGGGTCATGCATATGCATGCCCCTGTCCCGCGTACGCAGAGTTGCAAAACAAAGGTTGGTCGCGTATGCGACACCCTCCCCGTGTATGCGAGAGTCCCAACCCGAAGGGAATCCCTCTGTCGTGTGTTAAAATTTTTCATATGCATGCCATTGCTCACATACGCGAGAGCACTTGGCAGTGACCAATGCTCGCATCGCGTTCATAGTTCCGCATACGCATGCATTATAAAACTTGGAAAATTTTCAAAAGCTGCAGAATTCAAATTTTCTTACCGAACTTCAAGCGTGCATAACTTTTTTGTTTTAAAACATTGTCCATCTGTTATTTGAATGTCTTAAAGCTCTCGAGCCTAATTTTTATTTAAATCAAGTTTCATCCAAATTGAGGGTCTGGAGGCCAAGTTATGGCTCGTCAAATTTCATCAAAAACAAGGTTTTTACAAAACTTAACAAAATTCTCTAGTTTCCAACACTTCAAAACCAAACCAATTCAATCATACCCAAAACAACCCAAATATCCATAATAAATAATCTCCAACCATTCCTCAATCACATAGCTATCGACATCATTCAATCCTCACAAACTTTCTTAGGTCCTTATCAACATAATGATCACAAAACATCATCAATCATTAGACATTCCATCAAATTCTCATTCCTCAATTCAATCTTCATTAAAACTCACAATCATCATCCAATATCATCACAATCAACAATCATATTCAATACCCTTTATCATAATCAAGATTCTCAACAACCTTCATCAATCAACAATAATTATTAACAACCAACATCAATTCAATCCTATTCTTATGTCCACTAGCCTATGTTTTACGAAACATTATATATTACATAAAGAAAATCAAAATCATACCTTGGCCAATTTCCAATACACACAAATTCCACCAATACCCTCTTTCACAAGCCTTTAAGTCTCCAACAAGATCCACAATTTCTAGCCACCCAGTCCAAATTAGGAAGCACTTAAACTTGTCAAATCCACTCCATACAACATCAAATAAATCTAATTTCTTATAATAATCCAACATTAACACAAGGTTCACAATATCAACTAAACACAAGGGTTTAAAAAAAAATCTTACCTTGTCCCACGAATCTTGTGGTAAAACCCACTAATCACCCAAGCTAGATTACACCTAAACAACAAAATCACAAAGAAACTCAAAACCCAAAAGCCATTTTCGAGTTTTGATATCGGGCAGAGAACTAGAGAGCGAGTTTTGAGTTCTTACTTACTTTGTTTGGCTAGAAATGATGGAAACTAGAATCAGTTGGAAAACAAAGAAATATATACCTTAGAGTGGAAAAGCAAAAGATATAGAATATCAAGCTCCGAGCTTAACCTGTAAAGCCAAGGCCAGCCGGAGAATATCACATATATATATATCCAAAATATCCCAAAATACAGAAAACCAAACTCATGTTTCTCCAAAATTGCCTCTAGGAGGATCAAACACAAGTTATATATACATAGGAGAGTCTATAAACATAAATATATAACCAACAGTCCAAAATATAACATCCCAAAGCTAAACATTGCTTGCTTAGAAACTCCAGACGCCTAGCGAGGTGCTTTAGACCTACAATCTGAAAAAAAACATATGTATGGAATGAGAACTGGAGGTTCTCAGCATGGTAAAGGTGCCCACCTACATAAGATACAAGGTCTCAAAAAGGTCAGAGGCGATCCTAGAACTCTAACACTCAGATTTAGAACTTAGAATTATAAATTAAACTAGAAACAAGGTAAGCTATCTAAGGTACTTAGGTTCTAATCCAATATAACCTAATTCTCGCAATTTTCACTCTCTTCTAACCCTCCAAAACTCCAGTGGAACAACCCTCATCACTCTTCCACCAGACAAAAGATCTTTCAGTTGCATAGATATACAATACTGACAAAGAAAACACAGATAGAATACAGATATAGCAGGTAGAACATCTAGCATTTAGACATAGTAAATCAAATAGGCAAACTCAAGTAATGGAAACTCAAACAAAACAAACAAATGCATATGATATATGCCTGCTCTATGGCCGATGAGTCTCATCTATCGGTTATAAATCCAAACCCGACATGTCTGGTACCTAACCCTGGACAGAACACCACAACATGGAGTAGGTATTACTCGTCTCCCTATGCCGGTGTTTCATCCAACCCAGAATAGGTATTATTCGTCTACTCAAGTGGGTGCCTTAAACCATAACTCGTGTAGGGATTACTCGTCTATCCACAGGGCATAACTTGAATAGGAATTACTCTTCTACCTTCGGATGGAAATTACTCGTCTACCCTCAAAATCACATCATGTATAGGGACAACTCATCTATTCTCAAAGTTATATCTCATATAGGTGTTACACCTCTATCCTTAAATCTATTACTTAATATCTCATTCAGCATAATCAACAACTCATTTATTCGGTTATCACTTTATTGCCTTAACAACTCAACCATTCACTTCTCAATCTCTTTTCAACTTTCCATTTAACTTCTTCAACATGCCCACCCTTTTTTTCAAAGCTTGAAGACTCGTTAGCGTATTTTAAACAGGGGTTAAAAAGGTTTGGAAAGATAGAAGATTGACTTAACACTCAAAAATCTCATTTTTGACTAAAACAGGGGGCTCGCGTATACGAGACTATGTCCGCGTATGCGAGATTTCAAAACAGGGGGGATTCTCGAGTCACGTATACTGCTCGCATACAGAGCGCCTAAATTTTTAGGTCCGCGTACACGAGATATCAAGGCAGTAAATGAATCTCACGTCGTGTGTGCATGCTCGCGTATGTAACTCCTCCTTTTTCTCAAAAAGCTGCTAAGTCACAAAAACTAGTTTTCAATACCTAACTTCCGATGTTCATAACTTTCTCTACAAAACTCTTATATTCACAAACTTTGCACCATTTTAAAGCTCTTGAAGTTATATTTAATTTGAAATAAATTTCATTCAAATCCAAAATCCGAATCTTAAGTTATGATCCATCGAAGTTGGTTAAAAGTCACTTTTTATCGAAAACTCAAAACTCAAGTTTTCCAAACCAAATTCAACCCAATCTAAAAAAAATCATATCAACCATTATCATGACTCATCAAACACTAACTCATTACTCATCAATCATATAGCTACCAAAGGTGCCCACTCTCTTCATTACCAATTCCACATTATATTCATCACATATACACACATATTCAATATTTGCACCAAATTCTACCATTTCACTACTTAATCCAACATCATACCGATTAGATAAGTACATATACATTCATTCTATCAAAAATCCAACCATTCACTATCAATGTAACACCCTAACTTTTAGCACGTCATGATTGTACCAAAAGTAAGGAGTTACTAACCTGTTTTCTTTTATTATCTGTTTAATATTGAGCTTTTACGTCAATATCGTGTTTCAGTATTTAAGAAAATTCCAAAAAATTATTTTAGTAATTAAAATCACATATCAAAGATCTTCAAATAATAATAATCACACCATTATTAATAATAATAGATGCTATACAATTAAATTCAATATGAAACTCGAAAACAATACCTATCTCTCTGGATAAAATAAAAGTTAAAGCAACAAGGGTGAGGGAAATCTATAAAAACAACAGGAATAATAAGTAAATCTACTAATCATCTGCAGCTTCTTACTGAATCTTCAAACCTATGTCACCGAAAGGGTGGAAGATTTTGGAGTGAGAACAAACCACACGTTCTCAATAGAAAATAGAAATGCCGTAAAAGTAAGAAAATAAAATGCAAATAATTAGCCTTACTCAATAAAGCTATTTTTATTAAATTTCTGAAAATACTTTTATTTCTACTTTAGATAAATAATTACTTTTCTTTAAACTTCCAAACTCAAAACATATTTTAATCACAAAATTAGCTATACTAACCATCTCTCAGCCACATAATCGTTTTTCAACCACAACATCTCGTCTAAATACATCCGTGAACTAACAGCACAAGTAAGGGATTCAAACCACCATACAAACAAGTCAAACAGCACAATCACAAAGAAGTAATACAAGCAAACACAACCAAATACAAATGTGCAAGCAACATGATGCATGTCTATTCCTAATACAGGCCATGAGCTCATGTGTCGGTTTCCTACCCACTCCCGACATTACCGGGCACGAGTCCCAGAAATGACTTTCCAGATGCATACAATATCCTTACATAAGTCTTATTGTTAGGCCGCATACAGTGTGACTTTCAGTGTGCTTACATATGGAAAACAGTTCTCACTGTGTGGGCGTTCCACTTATACATTTGGCACTAAGGCCCAAACAAAGTCGCATCTGCTCTCCTGTGGCAAACATTCCTTTACTTAATATATTCATTTAATCTTTGTTCTCTAATCTCCTATGGCAGAGATTCCCTTCTTAAAATATTGAGTTTAAAACATTATACTTTTCTTAATAAATCGAATTGAAAATAAAACACTTTTCATAATCAAAATCAAATAATATTCTAAAATCAGATTTGCTTTTAAATAACACTTTAAATAAAGTCTTAGTTTTATAAAAATTCGGCAATATTTCTTCTAAAATTCGGACTATGCCACCCTTTCAGGGTCCCTACCAAATTATTTTCAATTCTCAAAAATCATTGATAAATCCAACAAATCATATCCATTATCAAAGCATTTAAAAATCTGAAAGCTAACTAGTTTCAATATCAAATTATTTTCAGCTCTCCATTTGTTACCAATAAATCAACTAACGCTTTCTCAAACTCTTTCCAACATTTTTAAATCCAAGTCATTCCTTACTTTAGAAATATAAATCAAACCTTTCAATATAAAACCATTTTCTCGATATGTGTAAATATGTAAACCTATTCTTTTCTCAACATAGAAACATTTTTCAAAATAAGCTTATAAGTCAGATTTTCAAATCAAAATCACCTTTTTGTATATCTTTATAAAAACTTGGATAGGACCGCCTTTAACATTCAAATTCACCACCCTTACGGGCTCCTTTATTCTCTCAACAATTCCTAGATCATTGCAACGGTACTTACTATTATCAAACAAATCTCAAATCATCAATTAAACTAAGAACTTAACATGACTAAAAATTCCAACAACATTCACGGCCTCAGTCCAAACTCAATTCATATCTCAGTTTAACAAAAAACACCAATTAAACACCATTCACAACCACAATTCAACAAATTCACATTAATTAGTAATACTAGATTTTTGTAAATTATTTGTAATTATTCAATAAGCTTTTTAGGCATTCTTAAATTAAAACTTTTAACTTTAAAAATAAACTTCTGACCTCCATATGAAATCAAAATCAACGAAAACTTCAAAAAAATTTTTTGATCGAACTGCAGAAGAGGAAAGTGTCAGAAATCGTGTGTGCCTTCTAGAACTCTAATTGGCCAAACTCAAGAGGAAGAGGAACTACATCATTGTTAACTTTTACCGAACAAAAATAACACCAACACGTAAAAGAGAAAGATACGAACACTTTTATCGAATTAAATTTTTTATTGGAGTTACAGATCGCAAAAAATCAAAACCAGAAATTCGGTGGGGGTTACGGTGCGATATATATATATATATATATATATATATATATACCTATTTCTTTCTTTGGCTTCGGTCATATATACATATAAGTATATGCATGCATAATCTTTATTTAGTTTTTCTTTCTTGCCGTTTGTTTCTTTAATGAAACCGGCAATAAAACTAAAGATAATAATAATAATAATATACTAATGATAATATGGTAAGAATAGTAATGTTAATATAATAATAATAATAATAATAATAATAATAATAATAATAATAATAATAATGATAATAGCGTAATATAAATAATAATAATAATAACAATAATAATAATAATTTTTTTAAAAGTATTTTATTATAATAAAAATTATTTTAAAATTCTAATAAATTTTAAACTCAAAGTATCATAAAATTTAATTTAATTATTTTTAAAAAAAATAATTTTTTAAATAAAATAATAAATCATAATTAACTCATTATTTAATTTTCAGAAATTCGGAGTGTTATAATTAATATCCAAACCATCTCATTATTAAACAACTCCATACATGTTTTTCCAACAAACTCAATCTATATAACCACTAATTATAACACATCCACAACTCACATATCAAATCTTAAATCAACTGCATATATATACACATTTATTCATTAATCACATCAATAACCCAATTCAATCCAAGCTTATCCTATAGTTGTCTAGCCTACGTTTTCATGAAATATTATATATTATATACGAGAAAACAAAGTCATATCTTGACCGATTCCTCTTTGAGCTTGGAATGCCAAAAAAAATCACCATTCTACCAATGCCCAAGGCACCACACGCTCACCAAATAGAAAACTTAGCCTTCAAAATCAAGCTTTCAATACTACCAATTTGGTTCCAACACATATAATCCAATCTAATGCCAAACAATATTACTCAAAATCAACTTAGGGTTCATAGTTATTAATGGTTCACAAGAATTAGATATTTTTCACCTTACCAATGGAAATTTGGGACAAGACCCAGTAAGTCCACAAGCTAATTTGATCCTAAACACCAAAATCACATAATCTCTCAAAATCAAAATCTCAAATTAGAATTTAGGAGAGACTGGATGAGCAATAAATAGTGAGGTACTTACCGAATTGTTTAGTGGGTTTTGTAGAGCTCAACGCGATGGTCGCATGGCCGCAAACGGTGTGGTGATCGAAGCTCAGAATTGGAAGATATGGTGAAATAAAATTGGACCAAGTGTTTGAATATTTTTCCCGTCTCCTCGTGCAAGTTTCGGCATGTTTCATCAAATGGAAGGGGAAGGAAGAGCTGAGCTCTTTCATTAAAAGGTTAGTGGGTTGGGTTTTGGGCCCAATATAAACACGGTTCAACCGGTTTAGCCTGTTTGGCCCAATTTTGGGACAGAACCTTTAAAATTAGTGTTAAAATTCATATTTTAATTATTTCTACTTCTTTAAATAATAAAATTTAATTTTCTAATTTTTTAAATAATAATTAATTTATTGATTAATTATTCACTAATTTTGTAGATTTTATAATGACGACCTTTGGGAGATCCCGACCTCTGAGCCTGGAGGATGGAGGAGGGTAACCACGAAGGGGTTAGTACAGGCGTGGTTACCCCTTGTGTGATAGACAAGTCCTTCGATGCTCCTGGCTTTATTGACCATCATCTGATGCCCGGTACTAACGATTTTTTCAAGGATTGCGATCTTTCAGGCGAGGCTAAGTCAGTATACCGCATTCTTCTTCAATCTGCTGCTTTTATCTGGAAAGCAAAGCCTGTGCTTTTGCAAACTTTCCATTTGGATGGGAAGCTTCGGAAGGCTTAGGAAGATTTAGGCATTCTAAAAGGGCAGCTGGAGGCAGCTGAGGTTGCTTGGGCGAAGGCGGCTAAGGACGCCGAGGATGTAGGTCCCAAGATTTTAAGATTGCTAGAGAGGGAGACCGAGCTGTTGATTCAAGTTACTAGGGCCTATTAGTTGGCTGCCGATGCTGAGCTTGCAACTGCTGCTACCCGTTCCAAGGCAGAGGGAGTGAAGGCCGAGGTAGAAAGCCTAAAGAAAAAGAATGCCAGTCTTCTAACTGATGCTCAAGTCTAGGTTTTGGCTCCAGACATGGATGTGTCTGTGATGGGAGCCTTCCGAATTATGAAGGATGGCCAGATCGTGGACCTGACATAGCTTGCTTCTGTTTTTATGTTTTATTTCATTAGTTTATAAGTCGTTTGTTCGGTGTTTATACTTTTTTCAAAACATTTTTCTTCTTTTCTTTAAGTTTGTAAGCCATTTTCTTGGCTATTTATACTATTTTTTATGGCCTTTTGGTGGGCTTATTTTTCTTGTGCATGAATAGTGGGCCTCCTTTTGGGCTATTTTAGATACTTCTGTTTATATTTGTGGATATCCACATGCATTGGCCTCGATAAAACCTCCCGTCATGGGTAGGAAAGATTGTTCGAAAAAGAAAAATGATAGACAAAACAGAGATGATGATAAGCAAAAAAATCACAAAAAATAAAGGGAAAAAATAAAAAAGGACTTGATCTTACTAAAGGTATCTGGTCATTGGGACGTCGTTACAGGTAGTTGCGTCGTATGTTTGCGGCGTTCCATGACCTCGGTAACTCGGTCCTGTTGAGTCGCTCAAGTTTGTAGGCTCATTTTCCAATAACGGACTTGATTCGATAGGGGCCTTTAAATTGGGTATGAGCTTTCCTTCTTCCATGGTGGGGGGAGGGGGGACCGACGTTGTTTCATCATAGGATGAGGTCTCCCTGTTTGAGGTCCCACTTCACCACACTGTAGTTGTACCTTATGCTTACCCTTTGTTTCAGGGCTATCTCCCGCAGGTGTGATATGCTCCTGACTTCGTTCGTGAGATCCCACTGGAATGAAGAGCTCTAGGTCGTATGTTAACCGATAAGGGTTTCTCCAGTG
This sequence comes from Arachis stenosperma, assembly GCF_014773155.1. NCBI lineage: Eukaryota > Viridiplantae > Streptophyta > Magnoliopsida > Fabales > Fabaceae > Arachis > Arachis stenosperma. The sequence continues at coordinate 46,041,506 of NC_080378.1, read as the reverse complement.
TAGGTTCGAGAAAATGTATTAGAGGACAGATTCGAGTTTGTTGGCCCGTATGCCTTTGGCCTCGTTTAGTCATTTTTTGAGGTCCATTACAATGATCTTGTTGGCCGCTTCTAATTGGCCATTGGTTTGTGGCTATTCTAACGTGCTGAACTACTATGAGATGTCGAGTCCTTCTAGGAATTCCTTGAATCTTTTGTCTGCAAATTGGGTTCCATTATCCAAGATTACAATCTCAGAAATTCTGAACCATGTTATGACTTGCCTCCATAAGAACTTTTAGCATTAGGTGGCCGTGATGGTGGCCAGTTGATAAATTCCGTTTGTAGGGTTTATCTTGTGCTTGATTTAAGGGATTTTATAACATTTTACCCACATTTATCCATTGAAATAGCATGGTTTGATAACTTCTCCTTTAATTATGCTTAACAGTGAAAACATGCTTTTTAGGTCTTAAAATAGCTAAATTTAATTCACCTTGATTCCATTAGATGCCTTGATATGTTTGTTAAGTGATTTCAGATTTAGGAGGCAAAGATTGGATCAAGGGAATGAAGGAAAAGCATGTAAAGATGGAGAACTCATGAAGAAATGTAGGAATCGCAAAAGCTGTCAAGCCAACCTCTTCGCACTTAATCAACCATAACTTGAGCTACAGAGGTCCAAATGATACGGTTCTAGTTGGGTTGAAAAGCTAACATCTGGGGCTTCGACACGATATAGGATTTGCCAAAGTTGCATCGTGCATAGGGGTGCGCACGCGCACGGTATGCGGATGCACCGATGGTGGCACATGATCCACTTAATGCAACTCGTGGCCAGCGATTTTAGAAGCCTTATGGGCCCAATCCAACTCATTTCTGATACTATATATTTAAGCCAAGGATTGAAGAGGGATGAGGAATCTAGTTACCATTAGTTTAGTTTAGCTTAGTTTAGTAGTTAGAGTTAGTTTCTAGAGAGAGAAGCTCTCACTTCTCTTTAGGATTAGGATTAGGATTAGTTCTTAGATCTATGTTTTAATCTTTGCTTTCTTCTACTTCTACCTTTCAATTCCTTGTTGTTACATTCATCTTCCTCTATTCTTTTATTGTAATTTCGTTTATGTTGTTCTCATACTTTGTTGTAGATCTACTTTTGTTCCTCATATTCTCTTTCAATTCAATTAGAGGTAATTCATAATAATTGTGTTCATTTGATTTATTGTTGTTAATTCTTTGCAATTAGTTGTTGTTAAATTTTGTTCTTGTTGTTGAATTACTATGTTTTCTTTTTATGCCTTCCAAGTGTTTGATAAAATTCTTGGAAGGATTTTAGAGTAGAATTTTATACTATTGGCTTGGAAAGGTAACTAGGAAACTCTTGAGATGCTAATGTCCAAGTAATTGATGATTGGGATCCATTGACTCTATTTCTCACTAATTGAATTAGTGAAGAGTTAGGACTTATGGACTAAGATTGATATATCTCATTTAACTTTCCTTTACTACTAGTTAGAGGATGACTTAATGAGATTAATCCTTGCCAATTCTCATATTGTGGTTAGTGATTAGGATAGAGATCCTTGACTACCAACCCTTGCCAAGACCTTTTTAGCCATTAGTTTACTTTTTTGCCATTTATCTTTCATGCCTTTTATCAAAACCCAAAAAATAACTCATAACCAATAACAAGACACTTCATTACAATTCCTAGGGAGAACGACCCGAGGTTCAATACTTCAGTTTATAAATTTTAGGGGTTTGTACTAATGACAAACAACGTTTTGTATGAAAGGATTATTGCTTGGTTTAGAAACTATACTTGCAACGAGATTTCATTAGTGAAATTCTAAACCGTCAAAAATTCAATCATCACCAGTGCCTCTACTTAAATCCACTTGATGTTTATCGGGCTGCTCATCTTGAGGATGGCCCTGCATTTTTTTGGGTTTGCCTCTACTCTTCGTTGTGTGATCATGAAGCTAAGGAATTTCCTAGCTTCCATCCCGAAAGCACACTTCATCGGGTTAAGGTGCATTCGGTTGCTCCTTAAAGTGCCTAGTATGAGTTTGAGGTCAACAATGATCTTATCTCTTGTCTCTCGTATAGACCGCTAGTTCGGTCCCTGAGGGATATCTTTTAAGATCTTTGTGATGAGTCTTTGGTATGTCATCCTAGCATTTTTCAGTCCAAAGGGCATGACTGTGTAGCAGTACGTGCCCTTGGGAGTCACGAAAGCCGTTTTCTCCTCATTAAGTTTGTGCATGGTTATTTAGTTATACCTTGAGTAGAAATCTATGAAGCTGAGGTACTAATGTCCGGAAGCGGCATCCACTAGTCCATCGATGTTTGGGAGAGGAAAGGCGTCCTTTGGACAAGCTTTGTTCAAGTTCGTGTAGTCAATACACATTCGCCATTTACTATTTGCCTTTTTTATTAGCATGACATTGGCTAGCCGGGTCGTATAGGGTAATTCCCGGAGGAAGCCTGCTTTGACCAAGCATCTGACCTGCTTTTTGACTTTGGTTGCTCGTTCTGTAGACATTTTCCTTCTTCTTTGGGCTATTAGTTTGGCTTTAGGGTCCACAGATAACCAATGAGATATCAGTTCCGGGTCTATTCCCAGCATGTTGGCTGGGGTGAATCTGAAGAGGTATCTATTTCGTTTTAGGAGTTCCTTGAGTTTGCTTTTTAGACCGAAGGGTAGATTCTTGTTTATGAACGTGAATTTGTCTTTAGTCTACCCTTTCTGTAGCTTTTCCATGTCTCTGTCGGGTTCTAACTTGGGTTGATCATCTTGCCATGTGTCTGGATCGGCAAGGAAGATTCCTGCCACATTCTACCGTGACCTCCCGGTCGCCGTGTATCATTCTTATGGTGTCGTTGTCGGCTTGGAACTTCATGATTAGGAACTTGGTAAATATGGTGGTGGAGAGGTCGTTGATTGTCTTTCCGCCCAAGATGATATTATAGGTCGTGGAGTCTTTTAAGACCACAAACTCAACAAGTATGATCTTCTTCTGGCTTCCAGTTCCGTTAGTGATTGGTAGCACGATGGAACCGTATAGCATAAGGAAGTTGTCTCCGAGTCCGGTTACTCTGTTGCGATGACTCTACAGGTTTTTGTTTTGGAATCCTAGCTTGTCCAAAGCTACCTTGAAAAGGATGCTGGAGTCGACTTTGGTGTCTATCAGTATGCGTTGTACCAAGCCGGTCCCGACTCTAGAAGATATGATGAAAGGGGCATCTTTTACCAAGGTGCCATTCTGGCAATCATTGGGGGAGAATGTGATTGTTGTTGGAAGATGAGAGGGTCATTTTTTGTCTTTTATGGCCAGCACCCGAAGATCCTTTTTTGGTGTCGATTTGAATTTATCTATTGCAACTTTCCTAGAGATAATGTTCACGATGATTTTTGGGTCGGTTTTCGGACTCTCCTATTTTGCTTGCCTTACCATCTGATGCAAGAAAAAATGTCAGTATAGAATTTCTCAAAGAATTCTCATTGCAAGTATAGTTCTAAACCAACAATGAATCTTCAAATCAAATTTTATTTGTTTGTCACAAGTACAAACCCCAATAAAATAACCGAGAGTATCAATCCTAGGTCGTTCTCCCTAGGAATTACAATGAAGTGCTTTATTATTGACTATGAAGGGATGGTTTTTTTTTTTGGGTTTTTGAAATAAGAAACAAGCAATGTAAATAGCAAAAGAAATAAGCTAATAACTAAGAAAGCCCTTGGCAAGGAATGAGAACTAGAAGTCCTATCCTCATTATCATCATCAATTGTGACAAAAATTGTCCATTGCTCCCACTTGAGTGGATATAATCAACTTGAGTCCACAAGTCCTAGTCAAATCTTAAGGAAAGACTAGCTTTAGTGGCATTCAAGTCAACTAAAAACTAGCAATTATTAATCAACCAAAAGAGTTTGATAACTCAAGATTCTCCAATTACTCAACTCAAGCCTAGAGCATGAAAATCTACACTAAAATCTTACGAAGCATTTTGTCAAACGCTTGGAAGGAATAAAAGGAAAGCATAATAAAATGACAAGAAATATAAAATCCAACACTACCAAATGCAAGGAAATAACAATAATAAGGCCATTAATCAATAAGAAAAATAAAACATAAATTGCATTAAAGGAAATGAAAGGAAACAAGAGTGCTAAAAAAATAACAAAATAAAGGAAATAACAAATAAAACTAAGAAAGCAAGGATGTAGAAACAATAAATTGAAAAGGAAAGTAAATGAAGTCAACAATTAAAACCTAGATCTAAGAAAAATTAAACTAAATCTAATCTAATTCTAGAGAGAAGAGAGAGCTTCTCTCTCTAGAATTCTAACCTAAAACATGATAAAAACTCTCACGCCTCCCTCTCCCTTTGACATATCTTGAATTCTGCATGAAATAGTCTCTAGAATCTGTTGGATTTGGGCCTGGGAAGCTCAGAAATTGCCCCTAGCTTTTTAAATTTAATGAGGTCACGTGCGAGCTACGATGTGTACGCATGGGTCACGTGTACGCATCGCTTGGCATTTTCTTCTCACGCGTACGCGTCTGTTACACGTACGCATCTGTTACGCGTACGCGTCGCCATGCGACTTCATCTCCACGCGCGCTTGTCTGTCACACGTGCGCGTCGATATGTGCACTTTAAATCCTTGATTTTCCATGAATTCTCCACTTTTCATGTTTTTCTCTTCACTCCTTTGATCCATTTCTAGCCTTTTCAACCTGAAATCACTAACACACATATCAAGGCATCTAGTGAAATAAAAGGTGAATTAAAATTAACCAATTAAGGGCCTAAACAAACATGTTTTCACACTTAAGCACAAATTAGGAGAAAGTGATGAAACTATGCTATTTCATTGAATAAATATGAGAAAAGTTGATAAAATCCTCTAATTTAGGCACAAGATAAACCCTAAAAATGAGGTTTATCAACCTCCCCACACTTAAACCAAGCATGTCCTCATGCTAGAATCAAGAAAGAAACAAAGGGTATCAACATTTATTCAATGCAAACTAATTAAATGCAACCTATCTACATGCAATCTATCTAAATGAATGCAACTACTTGGTCAAAATAAATCAACTTCCAAGAAAGCATATATGCACATGAGGGGTAAAGCAATCAGAACCAAATAAAACCCACAATTGAATTGAGTTATTAAAAGATTTTTTCAAACTTGCAAGAAAAGTGATGATTCTAGGTGAACACATGTAATTGAGCAATCGAACCCTCACCGGATGTGTATCTGCTCTAGTCACTCAAGTGTATAGGGTTGATTTACTCAATTCTCTCCTAATCATGCTTTTCAAGATTTATTTTTCATCTAACAATCAACAATTATTTCATGCATGCATACAAATATCATGAGGACTTTACATAGGTTGTAATGGGACTAGGGTCAAGGTAAGATTGTATATGGTTAAGTGAACTAGAAATTTGAATCTTTGATTAACTTAAACTTCCCACCTCACCTATATAACAACCTATAAAATTCTAAATAAACCTAACTACCCATAATTCTCACTTTTTCACACACTCATGCATTCTCTTTTTTATCACCACACATATGCATTGATTTTTATTGAACTTTACTTTGGGGTATTTTGTCCCCTTTTTATTGCTTTTCTTTTTTTCTTTCTTTTTCTATTTTTTTCTATATATATATATTCTTTTCATTTTTCTTTTGTTTTTCTTTTTTCTTTTTGATGTAATTATATACAAAGGTATCAATGCATATGGTTTAAACATAATTCATACATGAGTATGTACCCAATTCCAAAAAAAAAATTTGACAAAAATATACAAACACACTTTTATCCCAACCAATGTTCCCAAGTTTCTCCACACTTGAATGATAAACACTCTCACTAGCCTAAGCTAATCAAAGATCCAAATTAAGGACATTTATTGCTTTTTCACTTAAGGCTTGTAATGTGCTAAAATTAAGAACAAATGGGTTAAGTATAAGCTCAAAATTGGCTAACAATGGAAGATAAAAGGTAGGCTATTTGGGTAAGTGAGCTACTTAAAATAATGACCTCAATCATATAAATGCATGTATACATGGAATAATGGACATAAAGAATCAAACAAATCAAAGATTACAATCATAGAAAGAGAATAATGCACACAAGAATCGAAAATAAGTGGTTATATGATGTAACCACACAATTAGGTTCAAAATTCACAAGGTTGTGTGTTTTTAGCTCAAAAATCATGTTCCACAATATGTAGTTCAAGAAAGTTCAATGAAAAATGTTTACTCAAATCAATTGGGATGCCAATGCCCTATAGATAAACTTCTTGAAAATTTCATCATTCTAACTAAGCTTATTATATATGCAACTAAAAATCCAAAAAGACCTAAAAATGAAATGCAAAAGTGTTGGAATTAGAAGCTTGTCACCCAAAAACGCCGATTGGTCAGACGACCTCCCCACACTTAAAAGTTTACACTGTCCTCGGTGCATTCGAAGATGAGCAAGGGGGTACGGCGACTTTCCGAGTAGCTACCCTCAGCTGATAGGTCAACCGGTGCCGCGTGTTCTTTCTCCCGCTTCTGTTTCTGCTTATGGTGACTTATCCTAAAAATAGAAGACAGGATAGTAAGATGAGGAATTTCAAAATCAAGGAAGCATATATTGTTGGAATGAGGTAATGATCACTAGAATGGAATGGGTGAATTAGTGTGACATTAATGAAACAAGTGTATGAGTTCTAAGTTTGCGCGCGGTTTAGAACACACACACTAGCATAAAAAGAACTATGTCACAAGTACACAAAAGAAGCATGCACTTCACTCATTCTAATGTGCTTGAAATACTTCAAAACACTTGTAGGTTAAGTCAACCAACCAAGTAATAAAGAAGCATAAAAGCATTCAAGCAAAAATCAAGCAATTGTGAATTGGATAATGAATGGACATTGATTGATGTGCAAGGTAACTTTAATGAACCAAATGAAATAGAGAGCTCACACATCAAACAAAGACACATATTGAAGTTTGTTTACAACACCTAGTGGACATAGAAGTGAAACATGGTTGCTATGCCCTGTAGTAAAAGAGAACTAGAGGTGAAAAGTCAATCACATAGCAAGCATGGTCTATGTAGTTTGAGAATTTCAAAAGGGTGTCCCTAGATGAGCTTCCCATCCAATTTCACAAAAGAACATTATGCTAAAATGACTAGTTTCAAATATATGTAGAGCACATAAGTAAACAATTAATGGTCAATCATGTCATTAAGGCATAAGCATAACATATGGATGCATATGATCAAGAAACACAATGTATTAAGATAAATGCACAATATCCATCAAGAAATTGCCTAATCAAAGAAAAAGATTCAAATCACATGGTGGCCAAATCATGCAATTTAAAAAGATTTAGAATGTTTGAGGGCAATTCCCATTCACTTGGTATTTATAGTTGTTCAACAAAGAAATTCAAAACCAAGTAACAAAGTGTAACCTCAACAAAGAATCCAATAATGAGAATTAGCAACAATGATGTTAAACAACATTTTATTAGTAATCAGCAGCAATAAACAGCAAACAAGATTTATAATCCAACACTTATAATGAAAAATAGAAAATTAAACAAAAATTTAACTAACTAAATAACTAACTAACTATCTAACTAAAAGAAATGGTGTTAGATGGTGATTCATAGTGTTAGATAATGGGTAAAGAAGGGAAAGAAAAGAGAAGAAGAGAGAGGAAAGAAAGAAATGGAAAGAGGAGAAGAAAAGAATGTAGGTTAAACAGGGCAATCCACGCATACGCATAGAGTGACGTGTAAGCGTGGATAGGTGAAATGGGCGCGACGCGTACGCGTGATGGGTTATTTAGAGGGGCGACGCGTATGTGTGGGTTGGTTTCATGCTAAACACACAATTTCAGCTGAAAACTCGCATAACTCTCAGGTTTTTGTATGGGAGGTGAAAATTTTGGATCCACGTGTACGCGTGGGTGATGCGTACACGTGGATGGTCGAAAAGCTTGGGGTGATGCGTACGCGTGGCATGGTGCTCTGTTTTTCAAAATTCTTGCACCAAACCAAGCATTCCAAACCTCCAAACAGCTACCAAAACACCATAAAACCTTATTTAACATACTAAATTCCTAAATAAACTCAACTAACTAAACAAAACATGAAATTAAACTAATTTTTACCAATATTTACAAAAAAGAGAAAGAATGAAAAAGATGTTACTATGATGGGGTGTCTCCCACCTAACACTTTTATTTATTGTCCTTAAGTTGGACATTTGGTGAGCTCATTGTCATGGTGGCTTGTGCTTGAATCCATCCTTGAACATCCACCAATGCTTGGACTTCCAAGAAGCTTCATCATTCATGGTTAATAACTCCAAGCTTTGATGGAGTTCCGCACAAGCTAAAGGCTCCCAAACTTGATCCTCATGTATTCCTGGATTCCAAATCTTGTTTCTACACCCATCTTCAAGTTGATCATCATTAATCCATCCGGGTGGTAAGTAAGATAAATTCTCAATAAAGTGCCTAACTCTCCTTCTAGACCCATCTAATTTAGTACTAGTCCAACCTTTGTATCTCATCTTTGATGTGTTAATCAAAATGAGCCTTGATTTGCAATGCCAACCACAAAACATCCTCCTCTTACGCTTCATCCCACAAAGCGCCCTAAGTTGACCATCTGTTTCAAGCAAGCCACACTCAATTGAGACAATAAAGCTAATAGAGATGAGTTTTACCCACTCAAATAAAGGAGTAGATGATAACCTAGGTAAAGAAGCTTCCAACGATCTTGACAAAGCGTGTTCAACTCCCGTCCTTTTTCTAAGGACTTCTACCTCTTCACAAGATTTCTCAAATTCAATCCTTTCTTCATCAATTTTATCTAATTCTTTTCCCTTACTAAAACCATCATTGGGGGGATGAGAGAAGTCTACCTCCACAACACTTTCGAATTCACTGGGAGAAGGTTCTTCAAGTTCAAAGGATTCTTCACCAAGAAGATTTAATGCTTGATCTTTATTGCCAAGGGAACTCAATTCTTGCTCTATCATGTCCAATTCTTCTATGGAATATGCCTTAGAGGTTGTGCACTTTCCTCCTCAACATCAAAATCAATCTTCTTGGAGGGGTTTTCTTTCACTATATGTTCCCATGGAGGTTCCGCATCTCCTAAGTCTTCAACCACTTCTTCTTCTTCTTCAACATTCATAGCTTCCTCCAATTGTTCTAACACAAAGCAACATTCCTTATTTTCCACCGGAGTTTTCAATCTCTCCTTCATGCTATGCTCTTCATTTGATTCTCCACATGTGGCCATGGGAGTATTTTGAGTGTTCAAACATTGGGAGGCTAATCGGTTTACTACCTTGGTCAAGGCGGCCATGAATTCTAGTGCCTCCCTTTTCATCTCTTCTAGGGTTTCATATATTGGAGATTGGGGTGGATAGGGCGGCTCATTGTTTTGGAGGAAGGGTTCATGATAGGAAAGTAGTTCTTCTTGGTAAGGGTGTGGCGGTTCAACACTCTCTATTTTTTCCACTTGCTGCACAACACACTCCAATCCCTTGCTCTCAAGTTGAAATTCTACGATCTCTTTCATGCTCCTCTCTTCGATTGCTCCTCCACAATCATCCATGGACGTGTTTTTCTTGTGATATGAATCCCATGAGTCCAACTTTTGACGGATGGTTGCTTGAAGCCGATTGATGCACCACTATTTTATGGTGCATCTTGTACTTAATTGAGTGGATTTTATCCATTATTCTCACACTTATTCATAGAATTCGCATGTTTTACATTTTCCTTCCTGATTTTGTGCTATGATTGAAAACATATTTTTTTGTCTTAATTCAGCTAATTTTAATCCTCTCATTACCATTCGATGCCTTGATATGTGTGTTAAGTGATTTCAGGGTTTATAGGGAAGGAATGGCTTACAGGATGGAAAGGAAGCATGAAAAAGTGGAAGGAATACAAAAAGCTGAAGGAACTGCAAAGCTATCAGCCCTGACCTCTTCGCACTCAATCGACCATAACTTGAGCTACAGAGGTCCAAATGAGGCGGTTTTAGTTGCTTTAGAAAGGTAACATTTGGGGCTTCACAACAATATATAATTTGTCATAGTTGCCTTGCTGTTAAGCGATGTGCACGCGTGACGCATGTGTACGCGTGGATTGTGCCACAGACAAGTGACGCGTACGCGTGGACGACACGTACGCATGATAGAGTCGCGACCTGTATGTATCAGAAATCGCTAGGGGTGATTTTTGGGCTATTTTTGACCCCATTTTCGGCTCAGAAAACACATATTAGAGGCTACAGAGTGGGGGAATCCAGTCATTCAATCATACACTTCTCATTCACAATTTTAGGTTTTAGATGTAGTTTTTAGAGAGAGAGGCTCTCTCCTCTCTCTTAGGTTTTAGGATTTAGGATTTCTCTTCTACTTTTATTTGTCTTGGTATTCTAGTTTATTGATTTCCCTTGTTGATTACTTTAGTTTATGAATTCTCATGTTAGATTAATTTTCTATTTAATACAATTTGACTGATGTTTGTAATTGGTTGTTTGGATTTAATATTCCTTGCTAGTTTTCTATGTTTTTATGTTGTGCCCTCCACGTGTTTGATAAAATGCTTGTAAGGATTTTAATTTAAATTTTCACCCTCTTGGTCTTGGTTGAGTAATTAGTAACACTTGAGTTATCAAACTCCTTATTGATTGATAATTGAAAGTTACTGATTGATTTGGATCCCTCTAAAGCTATTCTTTCCTTAGGAGTTGACTAGGACTTGAGGAATCAAATTGATTAGTCCACTTGACTTTCCTTTATTCATTGAGGGTTAACTAAGTGGGAGCAATGGAAAATTCTCATCACAATTGATGAGGATAGCTAGGATAGGACTTCCAGTTCTCATACCTTGCAAGGGTTTTCATGATCATTAGTTTATTCCATTTGCAATTTACTTTTTCTTGTTCTCTTATCCAAAAACCACAAAAAGATACTTTTCTCATAACCAATAATAAACACACCTCCCTGCAATTCCTTGAGAGACAACCCGAGATTTAAATACTTCGGTTATCAATTCTATTAGGGGTTTGTTACTTGTGACAACCAAGTTTTTGTGCGAAAGGATTTTTGTTGGTTTAGAAATTATACTTACAACGAGCTTTTATTTGTGAATTCTAAACCGTCAAAAGTCCTCTTGTCACCAATCCATTGATTCCTTGAGGCGATCCTTTGATTCTTGTTCCGCTTTGCCAACATAAGTAGGATCATATTGCTCTTAGATTGATGGACATGGATATTCTTCCATGGAGGGTTGTGGTGGAAAGTAGAATTCATCTTGTGGTTGAAAATTTGCATGCATTGGAGGTGGTTCATCTTGGTAATAGTATGGAGGAAGTGGTTCTTTGAGGTATTGAGGTTGGAATGGTGGTGGTTCTGTGTGTGGTTCATATGGCTCATATGGTTGTTGGTATGGTGCATAAGAATTAGGGTCATATGGAGGTGTTTGGTAAAAAGGGGCTTGTGAGTATGGTTGAGGGTTATGTTGAAGATGAGGTTCATAGACATATGATGGTGGTTGTTGATAGTCACAAGGATGCCCACCATAGTGGTGCACGAAATTGCAATAACACTTTTGCAATCCCGCACAACTAACCAGCAAGTGCACTGGGTCGTCCAAGTAATACCTTGCGTGAGCAAGGGTCGATCCCACGGAGATTGTCGGCTTGAAGCAAGCTATGGTTATCTTGTAAATCTTAGTCAGGATATCAGAAATTATCAGGATTGATTGTAAAAAGCAAAAGAACATGAAAAAGGTACTTGTTTTGCAGTAATGGAGAATAGGCTGGGGTTTTGGAGATGCTCCATCTTCTGAATCTCTGCTTTCCTACTGTCTTCTTCATCAAACACGCAAGGCTCCTTCCATGGCAAGCTGTATGTAGGGTTTCACCATTGTCAGTGGCTACCTCCCATCCTCTCAGTGAAAATACGTCCCTGATGCTCTGTCACAGCATAGGCTAATCATCTGTCGGTTCTCAATCAGGCCGGAATAGAATCCAGTGATTCTTTTGCGTCTGTCACTAACGCCCCGCCCTCAGGAGTTTGAAGCACGTCACAGTCATCCAGTCATTGAATCCTACTCAGAATACCACAGACAAGTGATGAGCGGATAATTTGTATACTTTTTGGCATTGTTTTTAGTATGTTTTTGATATGATATAGTTAGTTTTTAGTATATTTTTATTAGTTTTTAATTAAAATTCACTTTTCTGGACTTTACTATGAGTTTGTGTGTTTTTCTGTGATTTCAGGTATTTTCTGGCTGAAATTGAGGGACCTGAGCAAAAATCTGATTCTGAGACCAAAAAGGACTGCAGATGCTGTTGGATTCTGACCTCCCTGCATTCGAAGCGGATTTTCTGGAGCTACAGAAGCCCAATTGGCGCGCTCTCAACGGCGTTGGAAAGTAGACATCCTGGGCTTTCCAGCAATATAATAGTCCATACTTTGCCCAGGATTTGATGGCCCAAACCGGCGCTCAAAGTCACCTACAGAAATTCCAGCGTTAAACGCCGGAACTGGCATAAAATTTGGAGTTAAACGCCCAAACTGGCATGAGAGCTGGCGTTTAACTCCAGAAAAGGTCTCTACACGAAATTCCTTCATTGCTCAGCCCAAGCACACACCAAGTGGGCCCGGAAGTGGATTTTTATGTCATTTACTCATTTCTGTACACCTTAGGCTACTAGTTTCTTATAAGTAGGACCTTTTACTATTGTATAAAAATCTTTTGATCACTTTTAGATCTCTAGATCATCTTTGGACATTTGAGTTCTTAGATCATTGGGAGGCTGGCCATTCGGCCATGCCTAGACCTTATGCTTATGTATTTTCAACGGTGGAGTTTCTACACACCATAGATTAAGGTGTGGAGCTCTGCTGTACCTCGAGTATTAATGCAATTACTATTGTTCTTTCATTCAAATTCCGCTTGTTCTTTATCCAAGATATCACTTGTTCTTCAACATGATGAAGGTGATGATTGACGCCCATCACCATTCTCACCATGAACAAGGTGACTGACAACCATTCTTGTTCTACAAGCATCTGAGGCTTAGTGAATATCTCTTGGATTCCTGATTGCACGATGCATGGTTGATCGCCTGACAACCGAGTGCTCGCCTGACAAACGAGCCAGCCATTCCGTGAGATCAGAGTCTTCGTGGTATAGGCAAGAACTGATGGCAGCATTCAAGAGAATCCGGAAGGTCTAACCTTGTCTGTGGTATTCTGAGTAGGATTCAATGATTGAATGACTGTGACGTGCTTCAAACCTGTAACCTACTGGGCGTTAGTGACAGACGCAAAAGAGTTATTCTATTCCGGTAGGGGAGGGAACCGAACCGGTGATTGGCCGTACTGTGACAGAGTATTGAGCATTAGCTTTCACTGCGAGGATGGGAGGTAGCTGCTGACAACAGTGAGACCCTATACGAGCTTGCCATGGAAAGGAGTAAGAAGGGTTGGATGAAGACAGTAGGAAAGCAGAGAGACGGAAGGGAAGGCATCTTCATGCGCTTATCTGAAGTTCCTACCAATGAATTACATAAGTATCACTATCTTTATCTTCTATGTTATTTTCGTTCATCACCACATATATCTGAGTTTGCCTGACTAAGATTTACAAGATGACCATAGCTTGCTTCAATACTAACAATCTCCGTGGGATCGACCCTTTCTTACGTAAGGTTTATTACTTGGACGACCCAGTGCACTTGCTGGTTAGTTGTGCGAAGTTGTGTAATGCCATGGTATTAAGCGCACCAAGTTCTTGGAGCCAGTACCAGGGATTATGAGAGTTGTGAAAAAGTATAGTTCACAATTTCGCCCGACCAAGTTTTTGGCGCCGTTGCCGGGGATTGTTCATGTTTTGAGCAAGCTTTTGGTAACATCAGTGCCAAGATCTGGCAACAACATCAAATTTTTGGTGTTATTGCCCGGGATTGTTCAGGCTGGACAACTGACGGTTCATCTTGTTGCTTAGATTAGGTATTTTTTTCGAAATTCTTGAAGATGAATTCTAGAGTTTCATGATGATTTGTTGAAATCTGGCTGGCTGAGAAGCCATGTCTAATCTGATTGGACCGAGGTTTCAACTTATCACCACAAGAGCTTGTTGATTTCATATCAATCTTGCTTTTGGAGCAGTGATTTGCTAAGGCTTGGCTGACCTTTGGTCATGTCTAGTGTTTTGGACCGAAGCTTTCTTTGGAAGCTTGGCTGGCTGTGAAGCCATGTCTAATTCCTGGACCGGAGTCTTAGACTAGCATTGCACTGATTCCTGGAATTCTCATTAAGAATTTTGATTCTTTTTCCACTTAATTTTCGAAAAACACAAAAAAATTAAAAAATTTTACAAAATCATAAAATTCAAAAATATTCCTTGTTTGAGTCTAGAGTCTCATCTTAAGTTTGGTGTCAAACGCATGTTTTTGTTACATTTTTCGAATCCATGCATATATTTTGTGTTCTAATCTTTGAATTCTATTGACTTGAGTATTTTGTGTGTCTCATATGCATTTTCAGTTCATTAGTGTCAGTAGTACACAAACTACTAAGTTTGGTGTCTTGTATGCATTGTTATTTGATTCTTGTTGCATTTTAATTATTAAAAATCCAAAAATATTTTTAATTTGTGTCCTTTCAAGTCAATGATACAAGGGATTGAAGATTCAGAACACACTGCAGAGGAATTATACAGAAAAAGCTAAGCATTCAAAAATGCCCAGTGAAGAAGGCAGACTGGCGTTTAAACGCCAGCCAGGGCACCTGGTTGGGCGTTTAACGCCCAAAGAGGTAGCATTTTGGGCGTTAAACGCCAGAATGTATACCATTCTGGGCGTTTAACGCCAGGATGGTGCTAGGGGGAAGATTTTGTTTTCAAATCAATTTTTTTTCAAGTTTTCAAAGTTTTTCAAAACCAAATCTTTTTCAAATCATATCTTTTCAATCAAATGTTTTCAAAATCAATTTCTTTCCTTTTTCAAAGATACTTACTAACAATTAATGATTTGATTGAACATTTTTTGCCTTTTCTATTAAAGAAGGTTTTATGTTTGAATCATATCTTTCTTGTTAGGCAAGTCATTAATTTTCAAAATCATATCTTTTTAAATTGTTTTCAATTCATATCTTTTAAAATTGTTTTCAAATCATATCTTCTCAATCACATCTTTTTAAAACCATAACTTTTCAATTAAATCTTTTTAACCTCATCTTTTTCAAAATAGTTTTCAATCAAATCTTTTCAATTTCTAATTTCAAAATCTTTTTCAAAAATCACTTGATTTCTCTTCCACTTTCAATTTTTGAAAACTATCAATCAAGTTTTCAAAATGTTTTCAAAATCTTTTGATTGAATTTTCGAAAATTCTCTTCCCTCCTTCCCACATCCTTCTATTTATGGAGTACCACTCCTTCTAAATGCACAATTCGAACCTTACCTAATTAAAGTTCGAATTCTCCTTCTCCTTCTTCTTACTATTTCTCTTTTCCTCTGACACTTCAAGGAATCTCTATACTGTGACATAGAGGATTCCACATTTTCTTTTTTCTCTTCTCTTTCATATGAGCAGGAGCAGAGACAAAGGCATTCTTGTTGAAGCTGACCCTGAACCTGAGAGGACCTTGAAGAGAAAGCTAAGAGAAGCCAAGGCACAACTCTCTTTAGAGGACCTGACCGGATTCTTCAAGGAAGAAGAAAACATGGCAGCCGAAAACAACAACAATGCCAACAATGCAAGGAAGGTGCTGGGTGACTTTACTGCACCTACTCCTGATTTCTGTGGGAGAAGCATCTCTATCCCTGCCATTGGAGCAAACAACTTTGAGCTTAAGCCTCAATTAGTTTCTCTAATGCAACAGAATTGCAAGTTCCATGGACTTCCAATGGAAGATCCTCATCAGTTCTTAGCTGAATTCTTGCAAATCTGTGACACAGTCAAGACTAATGGGGTTAACCCTGAGGTCTATAGACTGATGCTATTCCCTTTTGCTGTAAGAGACAGAGCTAGAATATGGTTGGATTCTCAACCTAAAGAAAGCCTGGACTCTTGGGAAAAGCTAGTCAATGCCTTCTTGGCAAAGTTCTTTCCACCACAAAGATGGAGTAAGCTTAGAGTGGAAGTCCAAACCTTCAGACAGAAGGATGGAGAATCCCTCTATGAAGCTTGGGAAAGATACAAACAATTAATCAGAAGATGTCCTTCAGACATGCTTTCTGAATGGAGCATCATAGGTATTTTCTATGATGGTCTCTCTGAACTATCCAAGATGTCCTTGGATAGCTCTGCTGGAGGATCTCTTCATCTGAAGAAGACGCCTGCAGAAGCTCAAGAATTGATTGAAATGGTTGCAAATAACCAATTCATGTACACTTTTGAAAGGAATCCTGTGAACAATGGGACTAATCAGAAGAAAGGAGTTCTTGAGATTGACACTCTGAATGCCATATTGGCTCAGAACAAAATATTGACTCAACAAGTCAATTTGATTTCTCAAAGTCTGTCTGGAATGCAAAATGCACCAAACAGTACTAAGGAAGCTTCATCTGAGGAAGAAGCCTATGATCCTGAGAACCCTTCCATGGAAGAGGTGAATTACCTAGGAGAACCCTATGGAAACACCTACAATTCTTCATGGAGAAATCACCCCAATTTCTCATGGAAGAATCAAGAGAGACCTCAACAAGGTTTCAATAACAATAATGGTGGAAGAAACAGGTTTAGCAATAGCAAGCCTTTTCCATCATCTTCTCAGCAACAGACAGAGAGTTCTAAGCAGAATACTTCTGACTTAGCAACAATGGTCTCTGATCTAATAAAGACCACCCAAAGTTTCATGAATGAAACAAGGTCCTCCATCAGAAATTTGGAAGGACAAGTGGGTCAGCTGGGCAAGAAAGTTACTGAACTCCCTCCTAGTACTCTCCCAAGTAATACAGAAGAAAATCCAAAAGGAGAGTGCAAAGCCATTAACATGGCCGAATTCTGGGAGGAAAGAGAGGAGGTGGACGCCACTGAGGAAGACCTCAGTGGGCGTACACCACTCTCCTCTGAGTTCCTCTATGAGGAACCTTGGGAATCTGAGGCTCAAAATGAGACCATAGAGATTCCATTGGACTTACTTCTGCCATTCATGAGCTCTGATGAGTATTCTTCCTCTGAAGAGGATGAGTATGTCACTGAAGAGCAAGTTGCTAAATACCTTGGAGCAATCATGAAACTGAATGACAAGTTATTTGGAAATGAGACTTGGGAGGATGAACCACCTTTGCTCACCAAAGAACTGGATGACTTGTCTAGGCAGAAACTGCCTCAAAAGAGGCAGGATCCTGGGAAGTTTTCTATACCTTGTACCATAGGCACCATGACCTTCAAGAAGGCCTTGTGTGACTTAGGGTCAAGTGTGAACCTCATGCCCCTCTCTGTAATGGAGAAATTAGGGATCTTTGAGGTGCAAGCTGCAAGAATCTCATTGGAGATGGCAGACAATTCAAGAAAACAAGCTCATGGACTTGTAGAGAATGTTTTGGTAAAGATTGAAGACCATTACATCCTTACTGACTTCATAGTCCTAGAGACTGGGAAGTGCATGGATGAATCCATCATCCTTGGCAGACCCTTCCTAGCCACAGCAAAGGCTGTGATTGATGTTAACAGAGGAGAGTTAATCATTCAAGTGAATGAAAAATCCTTGGTGTTTAAGGCCCAAGGACATCCCTCTATCATCATGGAGAGGAAGCATGAAGAGCTTCTCTCAAAACAGAGCCAAGCAGAGCCCCCACAGTCAAACTCTAAGTTTGGTGTTGGGAGGCCACAGCCAAACTCTAAGTTTGGTGTTGAACCCCCACATTCAAACTCTAAGTTTGGTGTTGGGAGGTTCCCACACAGTTCTGAGCATTCCTGAGGCTCCATGAGAGTCCTCTGTCAAGCTAATGACATTAAAGAAGCGCTTGTTGGGAGGCAACCCAATGTTTTATAATTAATTATTTTCTTTTGTTATTTTATCTTTTTTGTAGGATGATGATCATAAGAAGTCACAAAAACAATGAAAAAAAGCAAAAACAGAATGAAAAACAGGAAGAAAAACAGCACACCCTGGAGGAGAAGAAACTGGCGTTCAAACGCCAGTAATGCTAGCTGTTGGGCGTTTAACGCCCAGTCTGGCACCATTCTGGGCGTTTAACGCCAGAAAGGGGCACCAGACTGGCGTTAAACGCCAGTAAAGGGCAAGAACCTGGCGTTAAACGCCAGGAATGGGCACCAGCCCGGCGTTTAACGCCAGAAATTGCTCAAAACGTGATTTTGAGCAACATTTGGTGCAGGGATGACTTTTCCTTGACACTACAGGATCTGTGGACCCCACAGGACCCTACCATCACTCTCTCTCTTCTTCCCCCATTCACCAATCACCTCAACACCTCTTCCCCAAAAACCCCTCACCTATCAAATCCCATCTTTCTCTTCACCACTCACATCCATCCTTCATAAAACCCCACCAACCTCACCCTTCAAATTCAAACCACTTTCCCTCCCAAACCCACCCCTCATGGCCGAACCTTTACCCCCTCTCTCCTATAAATACCCTTCTTCAACTCTTCATTTTCACACAACCTAAACACCATTTCTTACCCTTCTTGGCCGAACACACTTCCATCTCCCTCTTCCTCATTTCTTCTTCTTCTACTCTCTTCTTTCTTCTTTTGCTCGAGGACGAGCAAACATTTTAAGTTTGGTGTGGTAAAAGCGTTGCTTTTTCATAACCATTATGGCACCAAAGGCCGGAGAAACCTCTAGAAAGTGGAAAGGGAAGGCAAAGGCTTCCACCTCCGAGTCATGGGAGATGGATAGATTCCTCTCAAAGGTGCATCAAGACCACTTCTATGAAGTTGTGGCCTTGAAGAAGGTGATCCCCGAAGTCCCCTTTTCACTCAAAAAGGGTGAATATCCGGAGATCCGCCATGAGATCCGAAGAAGAGGTTGGGAAGTTCTTACCAACCCCATTCAACAAGTCGGAATCTTGATGGTTCAAGAGTTCTATGCCAATGCATGGATCACAAAGAACCATGACCAAAGTGTGAACCCGAATCCAAAGAATTATCTCACTATGGTTCGGGGGAAATACTTGGATTTTAGTCCGGAGAGTGTGAGGGTGGCGTTCAACTTGCCTATGATGCAAGGAGATGAGCATCCTTACACTAGAAGGGTCAACTTTGATCAAAGGTTGGACCAAGTCCTCACAGTCATATGTGAAGAGGGCGCACAATGGAAGCAAGATTCAAGAGGAAAGCCGGTTCAATTGAGAAGGCATGACCTCAAGCCCGTGGTTAGAGGATGGTTAGAGTTCATACAACGCTCAATCATCCCCACTAGCAACCGGTCCGAAGTTACCATAGACCGGGCCATCATGATCCATAGTATCATGATTGGAGAAGAAATAGAGGTTCATGAGGTTATAGCCCAAGAACTCTATAAGGTGGCGGACAAGACCTCCACCTTGGCAAGGTTAGCCTTTCCTCATCTCATTTGTCACCTCTGTTATTCAGTTGGAGTTGACATAGAGGGAGACATTCCCATTGATGAGGACAAGCCCATCACCAAGAAAAGGATGGAGTACACAAGAGATCTCACTCATCATGAGATCCCTGAGATTCCTCAAGAGATGAATTTTCCTCCACAAAACTATTGGGAGCAACTAAACACCTCCCTAGGAGAACTAAGTTCCAACATGGGACAACTGAGGGTGGAGCATCAAGAACACTCCATCATCCTTCATGAAATTAGAGAAGATCAAAGAATCATGAGGGAGGAGCAACAAACACAAGGAAGAGACATTGAGGAGCTCAAGCACTCTATAGGATCTTCAAGAGCAAGAAAGAGCCGCCATCACTAAGGTGGACCCGTTCTTTGATTTCCTTGTTATTGTTCTTCTGTTTTTCGATTTTTATGCTTATGTTTATCCATGTTTGTGTCTTATGATCATTAGTGTCTTAGTGTCTATGCCTTAAAGTTATGAATGTCCTATGAATCCATCACCTTTCTTCATTAAAAACGTGCCTAATTGATAAAAGAAAGAATTGCATGAATTTTGAATTTTATAATAGTTTAATTATTTTGATGTGGTGGCAATATTTTTGTTCTCTGAATGTATGCTTAAACAGTGCATATGTCTTTTGAATTTGTGGTTCATGAATGTTGGCTCTTGAAAGAATGATGAAAAAGGAGACATGTTACTGAGGATCTGAAAAATCAATAAAATGATTCTTGAAGCAAGAAAAAGCATTTCAAAAAAAAAAAAACCGAAAAAAAAAAATTTTCGAAAAAAAAAAGAAAAGAAAAAAAAGAAAGAAATAAAGTTATGATCCAAGGCAAATAAGAGTGTGCTTAAGAACCCTGGACACCTCTAATTGGGGACTTTAGCAAAGCTGAGTCACAATCTGAAAAGGTTCACCCAATTATGTGTCTGTGGCATGTATGTATCCGGTGGTAATACTGGAAGACAGAGTGCTTTGGGCCACAGCCAAGACTCAATAAATAGCTATGTTCAAGAATCATCATACTTTACTAAGAGAATCATTAACACTATCTGGATTCTAAGTTCCTAAAGAAGCCAATCATTCTGAATTATAAGGGATAAAGTGAGATGCCAAAACTATTCAGAGGCAAAAAGGTAAAAGCCCCGCTCATCTAATTAATACTGATCTTCATAGATGTTTTTGGAGTTCATTGCATATTCTCTTCTTTTTATCTTATTTGATCTTCAGTTGCTTGGGGACAAGCAACAATTTAAGTTTGGTGTTGTGATGAGCGGATAATTTGTATACTTTTTGGCATTGTTTTTAGTATGTTTTTGATATGATATAGTTAGTTTTTAGTATATTTTTATTAGTTTTTAATTAAAATTCACTTTTCTGGACTTTACTATGAGTTTGTGTGTTTTTCTGTGATTTCAGGTATTTTCTGGCTGAAATTGAGGGACCTGAGCAAAAATCTGATTCTGAGACCAAAAAGGACTGCAGATGCTGTTGGATTCTGACCTCCCTGCATTCGAAGCGGATTTTCTAGAGCTACAGAAGCCCAATTGGCGCGCTCTCAACGGCGTTGGAAAGTAGACATCCTGGGCTTTCCAGCAATATATAATAGTCCATACTTTGCCCAAGATTTGATGGCCCAAACCGGCGCTCAAAGTCACCTACAGAAATTCCAGCGTTAAACGCCGGAACTGGCATAAAATTTGGAGTTAAACGCCCAAACTGGCATGAGAGCTGGCGTTTAACTCCAGAAAAGGTCTCTACACGAAATTCCTTCATTGCTCAGCCCAAGCACACACCAAGTGGGCCCGGAAGTGGATTTTTATGTCATTTACTCATTTCTGTACACCTTAGGCTACTAGTTTCTTATAAGTAGGACCTTTTACTATTGTATAAAAATATTTTGATCACTTTTAGATCTCTAGATCATCTTTGGACATTTGAGTTCTTAGATCATTGGGAGGCTGGCCATTCGGCCATGCCTAGACCTTATGCTTATGTATTTTCAACGGTGGAGTTTCTACACACCATAGATTAAGGTGTGGAGCTCTGCTGTACCTCGAGTATTAATGCAATTACTATTGTTCTTTCATTCAAATTCCGCTTGTTCTTTATCCAAGATATCACTTGTTCTTCAACATGATGAAGGTGATGATTGACGCCCATCACCATTCTCACCCATGAACAAGGTGACTGACAACCATTCTTGTTCTACAAGCATCTGAGGCTTAGTGAATATCTCTTGGATTCCTGATTGCACGATGCATGGTTGATCGCCTGACAACCGAGTGCTCGCCTGACAAACGAGCCAGCCATTCCGTGAGATCAGAGTCTTCGTGGTATAGGCAAGAACTGATGGCAGCATTCAAGAGAATCCGGAAGGTCTAACCTTGTCTGTGGTATTCTGAGTAGGATTCAATGATTGAATGACTGTGACGTGCTTCAAACCTGTAACCTACTGGGCGTTAGTGACAGACGCAAAAGAGTTATTCTATTCCGGTAGGGGAGGGAACCGAACCGGTGATTGGCCGTACTGTGACAGAGTATTGAGCATTAGCTTTCACTGCGAGGATGGGAGGTAGCTGCTGACAACAGTGAGACCCTATACGAGCTTGCCATGGAAAGGAGTAAGAAGGGTTGGATGAAGACAGTAGGAAAGCAGAGAGACGGAAGGGAAGGCATCTTCATGCGCTTATCTGAAGTTCCTACCAATGAATTACATAAGTATCACTATCTTTATCTTCTATGTTATTTTCGTTCATCACCACATATATCTGAGTTTGCCTGACTAAGATTTACAAGATGACCATAGCTTGCTTCAATACTAACAATCTCCGTGGGATCGACCCTTACTCACGTAAGGTTGATTACTTGGACGACCCAGTGCACTTGCTGGTTAGTTGTGCGAAGTTGTGTAATGCCATGGTATTAAGCGCACCAAGTTCTTGGAGCCAGTACCAGGGATTATGAGAGTTGTGAAAAAGTATAGTTCACAATTTCGCCCGACCAACAAGGTTTAGACCTTCCGGATTCTCTTGAATGCCGCCATCAGTTCTAGCTTATACCACGAAGATTCCGATTAAAGAACCCAAGAGATAACTACTCAATCTAAGATAGAACAGAGGTGGTTGTCAGGCACATGTTCATAGTTGAGAATGATGATGATTGTCACAGATCATCACATTCACTACAAGAAAAATACCCATTCAGCCACACTTTTTTTAAGCTACATTTGAAAAGCGTAGCCTATTCTATGAATAGGCTACGCTTTTCTCCGTGTTGCCTTTTTATAAGAGAAAAGGATACACAATTGCAACATCATTTAAAAAGTGTAGCCTTAGGTATTATCGAAATCACTTATAAAGCGTAGCCGTAGATTGATACCTATAGATTCACTTTTCGTATCAAAGGGAACGCTTTTAGAGGGTAGCCTATTTATTAAGTTTTGAGTGCATTTTAAAAGTGATGCCTAATGTATCTAGAACTAAAAACTTAACACTTGTAAATTTTTTTCCTCTTAACACTTGTAAATTTTTTCCCTCTTAACTTTTTATCCAGCTTACACTTAGTGAAAATTTTCCCTCCAAGAGAAGAAAACCCCCATCTATGCTCACAAAGAAAAACCAAGAAATTAAAGAAAAACCCTCAGCTATGCTCACACTCAGCTCACAAAGAAAACCATTTCACTAAAAGAAAACCCTCATCGTCATCACCCTCAGCTCGCTCGTCATCGATCACCCGCAGAAAACCCTCCTGCCTCGCGAATCGGAGCTCACCACTGACCCCCACTCACCACTCACCGCCACACACCACTCAACACTAACCACTGACTGAACGCTCGAAGCTAAGTCGACCTCTTGCACAGATCGTAGCGCGCCGCCCAGACCGTTCATCTACCTTCGTAGTCCCTGCTCTCACCATCACTGGTCACCATCGTCGTATCTGCGCTCATTGTCGCCACTCAACCAAGTTGTCTCTGCTCTCACCGTTGCATGTCACCCTTGTTGTCTCTGTGCCGACCGTCGCCGCGCGCCTATCATCATCGTTCTCTCTGCTCACCATCGTCGAGAAGGTGTGTATAGATTTTCATTTGGTTCTGAATTTGGAGGTTTAGGGTTCCGATTTAGGGTTTTTAATTTGGGGGTTTGGTACACTAATTTCCTGTTATCAGTGAAATCTGAAGTTTGGTTTAGTTCAAGTGATTCAGTTGTTGTTTACTGAAATCTGAATTGAGTAGATCTTGGAAAAGCTGTCCTTAATGGTGCTCTTCTTTGAATTCTGTTGAAGAACTAATTGAGGATATCGTAGGTAGCAATTTATAACTATTCTGTTGTGTTTCATGAATATAGTTTTCCTTTCTTAGAATCAATGAATAAATTAGTGTGATAGAGAATTTTCTGACTAATATGATATAAGTTAGGAATTAAATTATTGTAGTTGGTCTATCAATTTTTCTTGAACTGTTGCCAGATCTTTCTATTCCCATATGCTCTATTTTAATGTTCACTAAACCTCTATGATAGTGATGCTATTAGCATTAGCACTAAGTCATACTTATTATCATTAGTGGAAAATTACAAATTATAATTTTTTCATCTTCATGACCTGCTTCCTTATATATACGCCTGCTGAATAGTGTTATCATGTTTAAAAGCATTCAAACTACATTAAACAGTTGAAAGAAAGATCAAAGAAGTTTGATACGAAATGCAACATAGTTAATTAGTTATTAGATCTCTGCTTATCTGAGACAAAATCCTACTTAGTTTATTGAAATTCGATTGTTTTTAGGTTTTTTTATACTACAACATCTAAGAATATCAATATGTATCATTTCTCCTTTTGTTCATGGTTGGTTTTTTCATTAGCTTATTCATTGATACTGAATCCTTGCCAGAAATATCATTTAAATTTTTTTCCTTTAATCAAAACTCTCAACTTCTAATTCTAGTATCTTTAACATGCAATAGTTAGTTGATGTTAAATTACTAAAATTCTGGGTCAGGTAAGGATCAGGATTCCTAAGATCACAGCATGATCTTTTGCAGAAGAATTACTAACTAGATCCTAATTTTGAATGAGTTCAACCATGGTAAGACTTTGACCTATTGAAGCTTAGTCCATTGTAAGACATCAAGCCACAATTTTTTGAAGTTTCCTAAGGAATGCTTGAGCACAATATTGGTGGCTTTTGATTTGACCAGAGAGGTAGTTCATAGTTGCAAGCTTGATCCTTGTGTTCAGAGAGTTTTATCAGTATGTTAAACTTGTGTTCCATGTGATTGTATTTGTATTTCTCTTACTTGTTTATTTTGAGTTTTTGACCTTAATTATGTGATGAATGTTGCAGGCAAGACGAGCTTTGAGGGCAGTGGTGAGGCTGCAGGCTATATTTCGCGGAAGGCTAGCGAGGAAGCAAGCTGCTGTTACTCCAAGGTGCATGCAGGCTCTTGTTCGAGTTCAAGCTCGCGTCCACACTAGGAATGTGAGGAACTCTCCAGAAGGGAAAGCCGTGCAGACACTATTAGATCAGTACCGCAACCAAGCTGATCCTATCAAGAAGGCTGAGGTATTGTAAAAGCTTTTTAAATTTCTCCCCCCAAAAAAGATTCTATAATGGAGAAAAGTACTCATGTCATCCAAAGATATATACATAACACTCAAGTTAGTCCTGCACTGATCTTAAATGTCATTGTAGTCTCTCTTTTTTGAAATTGATATAAATTTTTAGTTCTCTTAGACATCAATATGTATCATTGCCAACTTACTCATGTCATCAAAGCAAGATCCTTCAATTTTCACTCTTTATACTTGTCTGATTTTGTAGTTGATGGTTTTCCACCTTTTTTAGCAAATTGAGATGAATTTTTTTCCTTTGAAAAATAATCTCCTAAAGATTGGCTCTGTACAGTGATGAGTATAGTTTTGCGCCATGTACTATCTAATTAAGATGCATGCCACTTTATTATTGTGATAACAAATGATTATTGTTTGTCTACTTTAACTTTAATCTTTGTTGATTGAGATTCAAGAAACTGCATGTAATTAAACAGGATTAGATTAAAGAGAGGTTGCATTTATTTCTTTGATCTCTTTAATTATAGTAACAAAAAAAGTCAAAACCCAATGAAATTGAAAATGAATTGAATCTGAATTATTTATGTCATTGTAGTCTCTCTTTTTTGAAATTGATATAAATTTTTAGTTCTCTTAGACATCAATATGTATCATTGCCAACTTACTCATGTCATCAAAGCAAGATCCTTCAATTTTCACTCTTTATACTTGTCTGATTTTGTAGTTGATGGTTTTCCACCTTTTTTAGCAAATTGACATGAATTTTTTTCCTTTGAAAAATAATCTCCTAAAGATTGGCTCTGTACAGTGATGAGTATAGTTTTGCGCCATGTACTATCTAATTAAGATGCATGCCACTTTATTATTGTGCTAACAAATGATTATTGTTTGTCTACTTTAACTTTAATCTTTGTTGATTGAGATTCAAGAAACTGCATGTAATTAAACAGGATTAGATTAAAGAGAGGTTGCCTTTATTTCTTTGGTCTCTTTAACTATAGTAATAAAAAAAGTCAAAACCCAATGAAATTGAAAATGAATTAAATCTGAAGTATTTGACTGAAAAAAGGAAACATTAAAACTCTCTCCGCTTAAAATTTCTTGATTCCTTCAAATTTGTGTGAAAAAATCAGCTTGCATAAAGTTAATTAGAACTGTTTCCCTAAAAATTACTATTATTACAACTCTTTTCATTATTAAAGAACACTCTTTGACAACTGGATATATAGTTGCATTGCTTCCAAGGATACTTTCACATTTTTCAAGAGCATCGTTGTAAAGATGAAACAAGAGAACTTTTAACAAAGGATCTAGATAGATCGATTAATAAGTTATTGATTAGACTTATTGATGACATCTAAAACAAATTAAATAGACATACTCTAAATCCAATGCAGGGTTCTTGGCCACATCGCAGGCGAACACCGGAGAATTCTGTGCCCCAACTCCACTGGAGCTGAAGAACAGAGCCACGAAACAGAGCAAAACAGAGACCTTGGGTGCTCTGTTTTCCGAAAGAGCCATTCCCATTATGGAATAACCAAACAAAGGTACACTAGTTATGAATATCATGAACTATGTATATATATAATATTGATATAACATGCTAGAGTGGATCATAGAGCAGAAGAATATTATTTAATTAAATAATTGGAGTGGTAAGAAGTAATAAGTAATAAAGTGTTATTTTGTTGTAGCCCGTGAATGTGATGGGTGTTTGGTAAGTGGGAAGAAGAGATACCCTATTATTAAGGTGTAGGTGCTATTGTCAGAGAGTAACACAGAACAAATCAAGGAATCTATATACTAGTTTTCTTTTTGAATCAGGACCTCCTCTAAGCTTAAACTAGTCCGTGAAACTCAGCAACCTCTTTTTCTTTTTTTACTTGAGACACTCATTTTGTTTGGATGCTCAACTTGCACCACAGATATAATCCGTGATATTGGTTACATTAAGAGAACTATTATGCATTATTAATTTATCATTGGTTAAAAAGACCTTTCTCCCTAACTGTTTGTGAATAAAAACAACATGTAGAAGGTTATTTATATAAATGTTTTCTTCTGATATTCTCGTAAATTGGAATGGAGGGCACAATTGTGCAAAGGCAGTAATTGCTTCAGAAAGTAAATCACGTGATGCAGGTATGGACACATTCTTTGCAATGTCCTCAACAAAGTCCACCCTCGTGCTGTTTATAAAATAGTTTTACACAATAATATTTTGTATTTTTACTTAATTAGATTGCCGTTATCTGTTAAATGATTTAATTGCTGCTGCTGTTGCTGGGTCCCAAATCTGTTTTATTATATCAATTTAATTCTTGCTAAATGATGATTGTGCTAAATTCGTGGTTAAATGGTTCAATTCTGCATACTCCACATATAAAACAGTAATACTCCATTATATGTAGGACTGGCCAAAAATACTTTGTTTTTAAAATAAAAAGGGGCTTAAGACAATAGTGAAATACATTTTCATTATTATTTTGCTGCTTGAAAAGGGATAATCGGAAAGGTATAAATAAATTAAGGACCTGAATTACCAGATTCTTTTCCAGATTTTTTTCACTATTCTTTTCCAGATTCTTTTCACTATTCTCTAAATGTATTTCATTGTCTGCTGCTGCATGGATGACCCATGTTGTTTGCATGAATGGCTGCCAAGTTCATGGCTTACCAGTTACCAGGATATATTTTGATTAGCTCATGACTTACCATTAAATCGTCTCACTTCTACTGACCTGAATTGAGTTTTGAGAAGCAACATTGCTTCCTTTTATTTTTAGTTACTCAGTTACTCATGCTTTGGATTTGAATTTTGGGCTGTTATCAGATTGCTTTTATTTTCCAAATAAGTTACCGACCTGAATTGATTTTTTTAATTTTTTTCCCCTTACATTTTAATTATATCAGTTTAGAATTTATGAAAATAAATCAAGAGTAAATAATATCATAGTCTAATCTCTTAGAATTTTACTTGGTAACAAACAGATTGAAGTTTTTGGTTAAAGCTCCCAAGTGGATTTTGTCAAAACATTGATCGTGTCATGGCAAGGTACAATGCATACTTTTTTTTTCACTTTATTATTATACTATTAATTCATGTGTAGCTCCACTTTGATTGCTTTATTAGTTATGAAGTTGCAATTTAACTTATTATTTATGTACTATAAATTCTTTGTTTTTCTTAATTTGTTTTGCTTCAGCGAGTTTCTAGTAAAATGTTTAGAGAATTACTTCTAAAGATTAGAAGCCATTTCCTAACCTAACTACAAGGCTATGAAGTCCGTTTCATAACCCATGCCCCTTATATTTCATAACACCCTTCCTCCTCTACTCCTGTTATCTTCACTTTGCGATCCCTTATAAATTTTTCTCCAAAAAAATTTAATAATTATCGATTAGGTTTTGTGATTTGCCGAAGGATTGGATGGATCTACCGAGGTATAGCGAAGAGTATATCAATGGTGTTATTAGTTTCTTAGAGTTTGCATACTCTGAGGGAGAACCGGACGGACAACAAATTCAATGTCCTTGTAAGAGGTGTTGTAACATTGAGTGGTATAGAAGAGATGTGGTGTTTGACCATTTAGTAGCCGACGGATTTGTTAAGGGATATAGAACATGGATTAATCACGGGGAATGGACAATCCCGATGGTGGTTGATGATGACACGGATGATGAAGGTGCACGCGATGACATCGAAGGACTGCTTAATGATGCATTTGGAGATCATGCTGAGGGTGTTACTGTAGGTCCAAATGAAGAGGCTAAAAAGTTTTATAATTTAATAGATGGGGCAAGTCAAGAGTTATACCCGGGCTGCAAGAAATTTTCTACATTATCTTTTACCATCCGCCTGTACTTGTTAAAGTGTTTGCACGGTTGGAGCAATGCCTCCTTCACTTCCCTTCTAGAGCTATTGAAAGAGGCAATGCCTGAAATTAACATACCTCCATCTTTCCATAAGACGAAGGCTATGATAAGAGATTTAGGTCTGGATTATAAAAAAATTGATGCTTGTCCTAATGATTGCCTCTTGTATAGGAAAGAACTAAAGGATGAAACACAATGTCGTGTATGTGGAACATCTCGATATACTGAAAATTCTAGTGATAATAGCGAGAACCAACCTCACAAGAAAGGTCGTCCTATTTCTGCAAAGACTCTGAGATACTTTCCTATAATTCCAAGACTTCAGCGATTATTTATGTGCTCAAAAACGGCAGCTAGTCTGAGGTGGCATGATGAGGAGCGCATTAAAGATGGGACGTTAAAGCATCCTGCTGATGGACTGGCATGGAAGAACTTTGATGAAATGAATGAAGATTTTGCAAAAGAATCACGCAATATTAGACTAGGCTTGTCAAGTGATGGGTTCAACCCATTTCGTAGCATGAATATTTCATGGAGCACGTGGCCCGTAATGTTGATGGTATACAACTTGCCTCCGTGGATGTGCATGAAACCTGAATATTGTATGCTTTCTTTGCTTATCCCTGGGCCACAATCACCTGGCAAAGATATTGACGTGTATCTACAACCATTGATGGAAGACTTGAAGTTGTTGTGGGAAATAGGGGTGGAAACTTATGATGCATCAAAGAATGAGACCTTTCAAATGCGGGCAGCTCTTTTGTGGACAATTAATGATTTTCCTGCGTATGCTATGTTGTCTGGGTGGAGTACAAAGGGAAAATTGGCTTGCCCTTGTTGCAACAAAAATACCTCTTCTCTACAACTAAAACATAGTCGGAAGACAGTTTATATGGACCATCGTGTCTTTTTACCCATGGATCATCCATGGAGAACCAATACAAGGTCTTTTAATGGGAAGCAAGAATTAAGACCCCCTCCACCTGTTATAGAAGGAACGGAAATTTTTGAGATGCTACAAAATGTTGAGAATGTTTTCGGGAAGAAGCAAAGTACATCTAATAGTTTCCCATGGAATTGGAAAAAAAGATCAATTTTCTTTGAATTGCCTTACTGGCACAAGAACCTGCTGCGTCACAACTTAGATGTCATGCACATAGAGAAGAACATACTTGACAGTATAATTGGAACTCTTTTGGATATCCCAGGCAAGACAAAGGATCATCTGAATGCTCGATATGACTTAAAAGATTTGGGGATTTGGAAAAATCTTCAACCAAAGGAGGTGAATAATGGCAAGAGAACAAAGTTGGCAAAGGCATGCTTTTCTATGACTGCTGCAGAGAAGTCAATTTTTTGTGGTGTTTTGAAAACAACAAAGCTACCTGATGGTAGTGCTTCGAATATCTCACAGTGTGTACATCTAGCAGAAAGAAAAATTTCTGGGTATAAGACCCACGATGCTCATTTTTTGCTACACTACTTACTACCAATACCGATTAAAAGCATCCTTCCTGATCACGTAGCCATTCCGTTGATTCGACTCAGTTCCTTTTTTCGTCGCATATGCAAAAAGTTAATCACACTGGAAGAGATAGATCGACTGGAGTCAGAGATTGTGGAAACATTATGCCACTTTGAGAGGATCTTTCCCCCTAGTTTTTTTGACATAATGGTTCATCTTCCTATTCATTTAGCAAATGAGGTGAGATTGGGTGGTCCGGTGCAGTTTCGTTGGATGTATCCTCCAGAAAGGTACATGTGTACATTAAAGTCGTATGTACGCAACAAAAGTCGCCCCGAAGGTTCTATTGCAGAGGCATATCTGGCTGAAGAGTGCTTAACTTTCTGCTCAAGATACTTGCATGGAGGTGTGCGAACAAGACTTAATAAGCGGCCTCGGAATGATGATGATCCTAATGACGATGAAGTTTTTCCTTCAAAGTTATTTTCTAACAAAGGTCGTTCGTTAGGCGTGGGAAATGGAGAACCAATTAATCTCGATGACATATCAAGTGCTCAAGCCCATGTATATGTATTATACAATTGCGAAGAAGTCACAGATTATGTTAGGTAACTTAATATAACTTATGTTTATTCACTAAATCAAGTGCATTTAGATTTTTTCCGATCAAACATAACTATTAATAACTACAGAGAGCATGAGGATGATGTTAACAATCAGCGGGGAACAAAATGGAGAAAAGCAAAAGTGCACAGTAGAACCTTCTCGCAGTGGTTTGAAACTCGGGCGAGGGATCCAGATGTGCCTATTTGGCTAAAAGAATTATCTCGAGGTCCAAGCTCTGTTGCAAGAAGATTTTCTGGATATATAATTAATGGATATAGGTTTCACACTGTGGAGCGTGAGGCAAGGAGAAAAACACAAAATAGTGGTGTCACATTAACTGCTTTAACTTCAAGCTTTGCAAGTGCTAAAGATAAAAGTCCAATTCAAGACACTGTAGCTTATTATGGCAGGTTATTTGAGATAGTAGAGTTAGATTATCTTGGGCGTTTTAAGGTTGTATTGTTTCGGTGTGAGTGGTATGATGCTGGGAGAGACAAGTATGGTCTTATATTTGTTCAGTTCAATAAGAAATGCTACCAGAATGAACCTTTCATACTAGCATCTCAAGCACATCAGTGTTTTTATGTGCAAGATCCATATGAACATAACAAACATTATATTATGGAAACTATCCCAAGAGACTTATTTAAAACAAATGACGAATCTGAGTCTGAGGCCAGTCAAACCTTCTATAATGAACAACACGAGCATATAACAAGTCCTGCCATACCAGCTGATGATGGTGAACTTATTCTGGAGAGGAATGATCTACGACCTACAGTTATTGAAACGGTTCCCCAAGTGACTTCTGCCCAAGAATATGAGGCAGATTTCGTTGGAGATTCTGATTCTGATGGGTCAGCCTAAGCAATTTATTGCTTAATATGTACATATGTATAACTAAGTTTTCTTCACCTTTTTATTTGTAAGTCATATTTTTGTTTTAATTTCTCATTTGTTAGTGTTTCTTATAGGATATGTCATTTTATTGCTTATATTAACTCGAGTTAACTAATTTATTTGTGTAGGAATAAAGAATTTATTGATCTTAAAGCAACATCAAGTAAGAATTTGCTTCGACAATTTGAAGCCAAGAGACAAAGGATTGTAAATGAACGCAAGCAATATGTGATGCAAGGTGCAGCACGTAATGACAAGGAGGAAACTATGCCAAGGTTGGATGTAGTCGAAAGTCAAAAAGAGTTGAGTGCAACCAAAGGAGTGAAGAAGTGTACGTCAAAGAAGCTGGATTTTACTCATTTACAAAGCACACTCAGCACAATCAACGAAAGGATGAATTTCACGCATGAAACCCTGGAAGTACAGCCAAGCATTCCTGCGCAACAGCCAGAAAATAAAAAAAGAAAGAATCACTTGACTGTGGCTATGGCTGAGAAAAAGAAGCATGAAGTACAACATGAACCGTTAACACAAGGCTTGAACAATTCTAAGCTTACAAAGGTGGGTGCAGATGAACTTAAAAGGAAGCTCGATGCAATTCGTAATATGAATAATAGCATGCCAACAACTGTAAGCCAAGATCGGAGTTGTGCAAATTCTACTCAGCCCACAATCAACCAAAGGCAGCAGCAGATTATTCAAGTCACAGATGGTAGAACTCAAAAAAGGCAACATGACACTACTTTGCTGAGTTCAAACACTACCTTACAAGCTGAAGATTTAATGTTGGAGCAAGATGGATCAAGAAAGGAAAAGAGCAAGCCAAGGGTAAGGGCTACAACTATTGATGAATTTTTAAAAGAAAATGGGATAGATGTTGAAATTGATGGACTAAGCTCTGAACTAAGTGATGATGTGGGAGATAGCTTTCCACTTGATGAAAATTATTATTCACATGTGATGGAGGACATTGATGATGACGAAGGTAATTTATTTCTATCATTTTCTATATTTTTTTGTAAATCATACTGCTTAATTTTTCAATTGGCATCACTAATTACTCCCTAATTTTTCCCCTACTGCATGAAACTAGGAGAGCCAAAGAAGAAGAAAACCCGGGGAAAAACAACTTGCAAAGAGATTTATGCAAGAACTATGGAACAGCGGGAAGAAGTTATTTTTGATATTGGACAGCCAGTAGGACCAACCGATCAAAGTGTGTCTAATTTAACTAATTTCGTAGGAACAATTGGGAGAAATAAAAGATTTGTGAGTCTTTTGTACACTAGCTGGCATGCTGTAACTCCTAAAGCTAAGAAATTCATGTGGAACTATGTTAATGTAAGACTCTTCTATTATTATTAAATGTCGATTATTTTAAATATAGGAAGGTGCGTATAACACTGTTGATATCATGCAGACCAAGTTTATCCTCCCAGACAGTGGAGAAAAGTGGGTGATCCAAGCAATTCGGGATGCTTGGAAGCGGTTCAAGGGAAAGATTAAGCAGAAGCACTTTGTTCCCTTTGATACCATCGAAGATATGGTGAAAAATCGACCGACACAAGTTCCAGAAAGTCAATTCATAAAATTGATCTATTATTGGAGTCATCCTACAATCCAGGTAAAATAGTTGGTACTTTAATTGCAAATATATTATTGTTTGTTAAGACATAAGCAAAATAATGAAATTTCAATTGATAATGTTGGAATCTGTCCTCTCTCATGCTGTACAAACACATATCCATTCTGATGTAGGTTCTTGAACTGAATTGAATTTTTTTTAGGATATATGGCTGCCAGTTCCATTCTGAACTTCTGAATTTCTGTATTTACAATTCTATTTTTGGCGACTTTGTTTGCTGAAATTTTAAGTTGCTGCAATTCTATTTTCTATAGTTTTTTTTTGTGCAATTTTGTTTTCTGCAATTCTATTTTGTGCAATTATACCTGCTACTATTCTGGTTGCTGTAATGTTGTTTGCCGAAGCATAATTTAATTATATTGTTCTCTATTTCTATATGCTAACCTTTTATTCAATTATAGTCAATAAGTGAAAAAAATAAGAAACATAAAGAACAACAGAAGTTTCCACATCGCATGGGGCCAATCAACTTCGGAAGAGTACGAGTGGCTCTGGTATACGTATTTCATATTTGTGCTGGGATTTGTTTAGTTAATTTTAGTTATGTTGTTATAGACTTACGTATTTAAGGCTTTATTTTATAGCGCGCGACAAAGGAAACAAATGAGGAACCAAAAAGGTTTGAAATGTTCCTTGCTACTCGAACAAGTCGGAAAAGGAAGGAAGTTGATCAGGAAACACAAGATGCAATTGTATGAGAATTCATTGAATTACTAATGATTATAAATCAAATTTAGGATACGGTAACTAATTCTATGTCAAATGTTTCTTTTAATTAGGATGAATTCCAAAACCGGCAAGCTGCTGGTGAAACAGATGAGGAAGCTTTTGAGTCTTTATTTGGAAAAGAACAACCAGGTCGGGTTAGGTGCTACGGAAGATCTATTACACGACGTGACTTAAAAAGGCATGCAGAAATTTCTGAACTCAAGCAACAACACCAGGAGGAAGTCACATCTTTGAAGGCTGAACTTGGAGACATGAAGGCCAGACAGCAGCACCAAGAGGCTGACCTTCATGGATTGCGAAACATGATTAAGTTACTAGTTCAGCGATCTGAACCTGGAATGAGGCCGGAAGAAATTGAAGCTTTGTTACAAGATGCCCAACACTCTCCAATTGATGCAAATAGCGCTCATGGATCAACACATATTCCAAACATAAATATGGTATGACCAGTTTTTTCTTATTCCCTAATATTTGTTTATATATTGTTAATTGTTAATTAGGATTTTGAGTTTAAAATTTTTATTTGTTAGAACTTAGGAGGATGCCATATCTTTTTAATTTAAATTGAAATTGAAGAAGATGGAAGCTGTGATTTGGTTTTTTTGGTTTTGTTTTTTCATTATGTAATTTTAATATTATTGTTATCAGGGTGAAAGCTGTAATTTTTCTGGTTTTTCTGCTTTTTCTGATTTTTCTGGTTTTGGTTTTCTGATTTTTCTGATTTTAGTTTCCATTTAGTATGAAGTTGTGTTAGTCCGTTTTTTAGTTGTCCTTTATGGTGATTTAATTAAATTGAAGAAGATGGAAGCTGTGATTTGGTTTTTTTGGTTTTGTTTTTTCATTATGTAATTTTAATATTATTGTTATCAGGGTGAAAGCTGTAATTTTTCTGGTTTTTCTGCTTTTTCTGATTTTTCTGGTTTTGGTTTTCTGATTTTTCTGATTTTAGTTTCCATTTAGTATGAAGTTGTGTTAGTCCGTTTTTTAGTTGTCCTTCATGGTGATTTATAGTATTCCCCGGAATGTGATTGTTATTTTAAAGCAAAAGACTTTGGTGATATGAAAAGTAGAGTAGTTTCAATTATCCTATGCCTCTCGGATATTGTATGTGTTATTAATCTGTTAATTACTTTTTTCTTCTTGTACTTTTTCAAATTATAATTATTTTTCTATATAATTATGCAGGATAATTCTGAAGATGTGAATGAAGATTGAGATGCTTATCATAATGATTTATTGACAAAGGTGGAAATTGAAAGATGTATGGTTGATGATGATGTCTTTTATTAGAAGCTAAGATACATTTATGTGATATAATATTTTGATTTTTCCTAGTTTATTAGTAGTAAACTCTAAGTGCATTATATGAGTATATTTATTCTACTTTGAGATGTATGAATGCTCAAAATTATGATCATTCCAATATTTTTGGTTCATTGTATACTTATATTTTGTTTTAGTATAATTTTTATTGTTTAAAGATTATTGTATGGTATTATTTTGGGCGTATACATTTTTATTTTATAATAATTAACTAATTTAATTAACAATACAGGATTATATATATTATATTCTCAAATATTAGAGTTTAGATAAAAAAATTGTTAGAAATTTCTGTTTATATATATATATATAAACAGAAATTTAAAAAAAAATATGAGGGACAAAAGGCTACACTTATATAGAGTAGCTATAGGTATACTATTTGCTACATTTATAAAGTGATGCAGTAGCTCTGAAAAGTGTAGCCTATTCCTTAGAATTATGGTAACTGTTAGTGCTGAAAAGCGTAGCCTTAGGTTCTGAACAGCATCACTTAAAAAGCGTACCCTATTCTCAAAGGCGAGAAGCGTAGCCTTTGCTACAGAAAAGCGTAGCCTTTGAGAATAGGCAACACTAGTATAGGCATCGCCTACAAAAGTGTCTCCGAAGCTTAAAAAGCGTAGCCTTTTCCTAAGGCATCATTTTTTTTTGGTTTTGGCTACACTTTTTAAGTGTACTTGAATGGGTGTTTTTCTTGTAGTGATTCATCCGGATTAAGAACAAGTATTATCTTAGAATCGAAGCAAGCATGATTGAATAAGAAACAGTAGTAATTGCATTAATCCATCAAGACACAGCAGAGCTCCTCACCCCCAACCATGGGGTTTAGAGGCTCATACTGTGGAAAGAAACGTGTAAGAAGTGTTATGAGGTCATAAGGTACGGATACAATGTCAAAAGATCCTATTAATAGTAAAACTAGTGTCCTAAGGTTTACAGAAATGAGTAAATGACAGAAAAATCCACTTCCGGGCCCACTTGGTGTGTGCTTGGGCTGAGCAATGAAGTAATTTCGTGTAGAGACCTTTTCTGGAGTTAAACGCCAGCTTTCATGCCAGTTTGGGCGTTTAACTCCAAATTTTATGCCAGTTCCGGCGTTTAACGCTGGAATTTCTGTAGGTGACTTTGAGCGCCGGTTTGGGCCATCAAATCTTGGGCAAAGTATAGACTATTATATATTGCTGGAAAGCCCAGGATGTCTACTTTCCAATGCCGTTGAGAGCGCGCCAATTGGGCTTCTGTAGCTCCAGAAAATCCACTTCGAGTGCAGGGAGGTCAGAATCCAACAGCATCTGCAGTCCTTTTCAGTCTCTGGATCAGATTTTTGCTCAGGACCCTCAATTTCAGTCAGAAAATACCTGAAATCACAGAAAAACACACAAACTCATAGTAAAGTCCAGAAAAGTGAATTTTAATTAAAAACTAATAAAAATATACTAAAAACTAACTAAAAGATACTAAAAACATACTAAAAACAATGCCAAAAAGCGTATAAATTATCCGCTCATCACAACACCAAACTTAAATTGTTGCTTGTCCCCAAGCAACTGAAAATCAAAATAGGATAAAAAGAAGAGAATATACTATAGAATCCAAAATATCAAAGAAACATAGCTCCAATTAGATGAGCGGGACTAGTAGCTTTTTGCCTCCGAATAGTTTTGGCATCTCACTCTATCCTTTGAAGTTCAGAATGATTGGCATCTATAAGAACTCAGAACTCAGATAGTGTTATTGATTCTCCTAGTTAAGTATATTGATTCTTGAACATAGCCAGTGTATGAGTCTTGGCTGTGGCCCAAAGCACTCTGCCTTCCAGTATTACCACCGGATACATACATGCCACAGACACATAATTGGGTGAACCTTTTTAGATTGTGACTCAGCTTTGCTAAAGTCCCCAATTAGAGGTGTCCAGGGTTCTTAAGCACACTCTTTTTTGCTTTGGTTCACAACTTTATTTCTTTCTTTTTCTTTTTCTTTTTCTTCTCTTTTTTTTTTTCGAAAAAAAATTTTTTTTTGTATTCACTGCTTTTTCTTACTTCAAGAATCATTTTGATGATTTTTCAGATCCTCAATAACAGTTCTCTTTCTCCTCATTCTTTCAAGAGCCAACAATTTTAACATTCTTAAAACAACAAATTCAAAAGACATATGCACTGTTCAAGCATTCATTCAGAAAACAAAAAGTATTGTCACCACATCAAACTAATTCAACCAGTTTCAGAGATAAATTTCGAAATCCTGTACTTCTTGTTCTTTTGTGATTAAAGCATTTTTCTTTTAAGAGAGGTGATGGATTCATAGGACATTCATAACTTTAAGGCATAGACTTTATTAATTATGAACTAAGAACAAGACTCAAATATAGATATAAGATGAGACTAAAAATAGAAAACAAAACAAGAAAAACGAAAAAAATAGGCTCCTAATGATAGAGGTTTTCATAGAGTTAGAACTCAACAACCTTGATTTTGAGAAGTGGATGCTCCCTCAGCTTGAGAGGAGAGCTTTTGGCGCTTCATCTCTTGGATTTCACGCCCCTGCTTCTCTTGCTCCTTCCATTGACTTCTTGGTGATTGGATGTTCAATGGGTATGAATTCATCTGCTTCCATCTTCACCCCAGCCTCTTTACAGAGCAAGGAGATCAAGCTTGGGTAAGCCAATTTGGTTACAGTGGAATTCCTATTTGCAATTGTGTAGATCTCACAGGCAATCATATGATGGACCTCCACTTCTTTTCCAAGCATAATGCAATGAATCATCACTGCCCTCTTGATGGTGACCTCAGAACGGTTGCTAGTGGGCAATATGGAATGCCCAATAAAGTCTAGCCAACCTCTTGTAATTGGCTTGAGGTCTCCCCTCTTGAGTTGGTTTGGAACGCCCTTAGAATTGGTTATCCACTTAGTCCCAGGGAGGCATATGTCCTCTAGAACTTGATCCAACCCTTTGTCTACTCTCACCATCCTCCTATTAAAGGAGTCAGGATCATCTTGTAGTTGGGGCAACTTGAAGATTTCTCTTATTTTGTCCAGATGGAAGTACATAACTTTCCCTCTGACCATGGTTCTATAGGTATGGTAAGCAGTTCCAGTCATTCTCTGCTTATCTGTTAGCCACAGGTTTGAGTAGAATTCCTGAACCATGTTCCTTCCAACCTTTGTCTCAGGATTGGTTAGAACTTCCCATCCTCTGTTTCGAATTTGCTCTTGGATCCCCGGATATTCATCTTCTTTCAGATCAAATTTAACTTCCGGGATCACTGACCTCAGACCCATTATTTTGTGATAATGGTCTTCATGTTCTTTGGTTAAGAACTTCTCTTGATTCCAAAGATTCTTTGGATTATTCTCTTTCTTGCCTCTTAAATTGGTTTGTTTTCCCTTGGGAGCCATGATATTGATGAATCTTGGCTTAGTGATCACGGAAAAGCACACCAAACTTAGAGGTTTGCTTGTCCTCAAGCAAAAGAAAAGAAAGAAGAGAGAGAGAGAAAGAGGAAATTCGAATGGTATGGGTAAAGGGGGTTCCAAACGTGAATTTATAAGGGGAGGGAGAAGAGATTTCGAAAAAATAAAAATTTGAAAGGAGATTTGAGAAGATATGAAAAGAAATTGAGAAAAGGGTGAGTTTTTGAAGAAGATTTGTGATTAATTTGAAATAGATTTGAAGAATGGTTTTGATTTGTGAAGATTTGAAAGTGAATGATGGAAGGTTGAAGTGCATTTATGTAGAAGAGTATGGTTAAAAAGAGGAAAGTTTGAAAAAATTTGAGTTGAAAACAAAAATGTGGTCCCCCCACCTTTCTGGCGTTAAACGCCCAGAATGGCACCCATTCTGGTGTTTAACACCCATTTGCTACCCTTTTTGGGCGTTTAACGCCCAGCCAGGTGCCCTGGCTTGCGTTAAACGCCAGAAAGCCTTTGTCACTGGGCGTTTTTCCAAAACGCCCAGGATGCTGCACACCTGGCGTTAAACGCCCAGAATGGTGCCCATTCTGGCGTTTAACGCCCAGAATGGCACCATTCCTGGCGTTAAACGCCCAGAATGGTACCCATTCTGGCGTTTAACGCCCAAAATGCCCCTTACTGGCATTTTTTCGCCAGTAAGCTCATTTTCTCTGCTTTTTGAGCTGAATCCTTCTGTAACTCTGTGAATTCCTTTATTTTTGATACTTGCCTCTGTAAGAACAATTCATACAACTTTCTAATGACTGGGTTGCCTCCCAGCAAGCGCTTCTTTACTGTCTTTAGCTGGACTTTTACTGAGAATCACTCAAGCCTCAGTTTTGAGCATTCCTGCTCAAAATTTCCTTCAAGATAGTGCTTGATTCTCTGTCCATTTACAATGAACTTTCTGTCAGAATCAGTATCCTGAAGCTCAACATATCCATATGGTGAGACTCCTGTAATCACATACGGATCCTTCCACCGGGATTTGAGTTTTCCTGGAAACAATTTGAGCCTGGAGTTGAAGAGCAGAACTTTTTGTCCTGGCTCAAAGACTCTGGTTGACAATCTCTTGTCATGCCACTTCTTTGCCTATTCCTTATAAATTTTTGCATTTTCAAAGGCATTGAGTCTGAACTCCTCTAGCTCATTTAGCTGGAGCAGTCTTTTCTCACCAGCTAACTGTGCATCCATGTTTAGGAATCTGGTTGCCCAGTAGGCTTTGTGTTCCAGTTCTACAGGCAAATGACAGGCCTTCCCATATACTAGTTGGTATGGGGAGGTTCCTATAGGAGTCTTGAATGCTGTTCTATATGCCCACAGAGCATCATCCAAGCTCTTTGCCCAATCCTTTC
This sequence comes from Arachis stenosperma, assembly GCF_014773155.1. NCBI lineage: Eukaryota > Viridiplantae > Streptophyta > Magnoliopsida > Fabales > Fabaceae > Arachis > Arachis stenosperma. The sequence continues at coordinate 46,000,970 of NC_080378.1, read as the reverse complement.
TCCGGGCTATCACAGTCCGTTCCAGAATTCTTTTTAGTTCTCTGTTAGAGACTTCAGCTTGCCCATTTGTCTGTGGATGATACGGAGTTGCCACTTTATGGCTGATTCCATATCTAACCATAGCAGAGTATAGCTGTTTGTTGTAGAAATGAGTGCCCCCATCACTGATTAGCACTCTGGGGACGCTAAACCTGCTGAAAATGTTTTTCTGGAGGAATTTCAGTACGGTTTTGGTATCATTAGTGGGTGTAGCAATTGCTTCTACCCACTTAGATACATAGTCCACTGCCACCAGAATGTAAGTGTTTGAGTATGATGGTGGGAATGGTCCCATGAAATCAATTCCCCATACATCAAACAATTCTATCTCTAATATCCCTTGTTGAGGCATGGCATATCCGTGAGGCAGGTTACCAGCTCTTTGGCAACTGTCACAGTTACGCACAAACTCTCGGGAATCTTTATAGAGAGTAGGCCAGTAGAAGCCGCACTGGAGAACTTTAGTGGCTGTTCGCTCACTTCTAAAATGTCCCCCATACTGTGATCCATGGCAGTGCCATAGGATCCTTTGTGCTTCTTCTCTGGGTACACATCTGCGGATCACTCCGTCAGCACATCTCTTAAAGAGATATGGTTCATCCCAAAGGTAGTACTTGGCATCTGAAATTAATTTCTTTCTTTGCACATTGCTGTACTCCTTGGGTATGAACCTCACAGCTTTATAATTTGCCATATCTGCAAACCATGGAGCTTCCTGAATGGCAAAGAGTTGCTCATCTGGGAAAGTCTCAGAGATCTCAGTAGAAGGGAGGGACGCCCCAGCTACTGGTTCTATTCGGGACAGATGATCAGCTACTTGGTTCTCTGTCCCTTTTCTGTCTCTTATTTCTATATCAAACTCTTGCAGAAGCAACACCCATCTGATAAGCCTGGGTTTTGAATCCTGCTTTGTGAGTAAGTATTTAAGAGCAGCATGGTCAGTGTACACAATCACCTTTGATCCCACTAGGTAGGATCTAAACTTGTCAATGGCATAGACCACTGCAAGTAATTCTTTTTCTGTGGTTGTGTAATTTTTCTGTGCATCATTTAGAACACGGCTAGCATAATAAATGACATGCAGAAGTTTGTTATGCCTCTGTCCTAACACTGCACCAATGGCATGATCACTGGCATCACACATCAATTCAAATGGTAATGCCCAATCTGGTGCAGAGATAACTGGTGCTGTGACCAGCTTAGCTTTCAGGGTCTCAAATGCCTGCAGACACTGTGTGTCAAACACAAATGGCGTGTCAGCAGCTAGCAGGTTACTCAAAGGCTTTGCAATTTTCGAAAAATCCTTTATAAACCTTCTATAAAATCCTGCATGCCCCAGAATGCTTCTGATTGCCTTAACATTGGCGGGTGGTGGTAATTTCTCAATTACCTCTGCCTTTGCCTTATCCACCTCTATTCCCCTGCTTGAAATTTTGTGCCCAAGGACAATTCCTTCAGTTACCATAAAATGACATTTCTCCCAGTTTAAAACCAGGTTAGTCTCTTGGCACCTTTTCAAGACAAGTGCTAGGTGATTAAGACAGGAGCTAAATGAGTCTTCATATACTGAAAAGTCATCCATGAAGACTTCCAAAAATTTCTCTACCATATCTGAGAAGATAGAGAGCATGCACCTCTGAAAGGTTGCAGGTGCATTGCACAGACCAAAAGGCATCCTCCTATAGGCAAACACGCCAGAAGGGCAAGTAAATGCTGTTTTCTCTTGGTCTTGAGGATCTACTGCAATTTGGTTGTAGCCTGAATAGCCATCCAAAAAGCAGTAATAATCATGACCAGCTAGTCTTTCTAGCATTTGGTCTATGAATGGTAAAGGAAAATGATCCTTTCTGGTGGCTGTATTGAGCCTTCTGTAATCAATACACATGCGCCACCCTGTGACTGTCCTTGTAGGAACCATTTCATTTTTTTCATTATGAACCACTGTCATGCCTCCCTTTTTGGGAACAACTTGGACAGGGCTCACCCAAGGGCTATCAGAAATAGGATAAATAATCCCAGCCTCTAGTAATTTAGTGACCTCTTTCTGCACCACCTCCTTCATGGCTGGATTTAGCCTCCTCTGTGGTTGAACCACTGGTTTGGCATTATCCTCCAACAGGATTTTGTGCATGCATCTAGCTGGGCTAATACCCTTGAGATCACTGATGGACCACCCAACAGCTGTCTTGTGTGTCCTCAGCACTTGAATCAGTGCTTCCTCTTCCTGTGAATTTAAAGCAGAGCTTATAATCACTGGAAAAGTGTCACCCTCTCCCAGAAATGCATATTTCAGGGATGATGGTAGTGGTTTGAGTTCAGGCTTAGGAGGCTTATCCTCTTCCTGAGGAATTTTCGAAAATTCCTTTGCCTCCTCTGGTTCTTCTTGATCAGGTTGAGCATCTTTGAAGATGTCCTCAAGCTCTGATTCTAGGTTTTCAGCCATATTGATCTCTTCTACCAGAGAGTCAATAATGTCAGCGCCCATGCAGTCATCTGGTGTGTCTGGATGCTGCATAGCTTTTACAGCATTCAACTTGAACTCATCCTCATTGACTCTCAAGGTTACTTCCCCCTTTTGTACATCAATGAGAGTTCGTCCAGTTGCTAGGAAAGGTCTTCCTAGAATGAGAGTTGCACTCTTGTGTTCCTCCATTTCCAGCACCACAAAGTCAGTTGGAAAGGCAAATGGCCCAACTTTGACAATCATGTCCTCTATTATGCCTGATGGGTGTTTAATAGAGCCATCAGCAAGTTGGAGGCATATCCTGGTTGGTTTGACTTCTCCAATCAACCCAAGCTTTCTGATAGTGGATGCAGGTATTAGATTGATGCTTGCTCCAAGATCACATAAAGCTGTCTTGGTGCAAGTGCCTTCTAATGTGCATGGTATCAGAAAGCTTCCAGGATCTTGAAGCTTTTCTGGTAAGCTTTTTAGAATGACTGCACTGCATTCTTCAGTGAGAAACACTTTTTCAGTTTCTCTCCAATCCTTCTTATGACTTAAGATTTCCTTCATGAACTTAGCATAAGAAGGTATTTGCTCAAGTGCCTCTGCAAATGAAATCTTTATTTCAAGAGTCCTTAAATAGTCTGCAAAGCGGGCAAATTGCTTATCCTGTTCCGCTTTGCGGAGTTTCTGAGGATAAGGCATCTTGGCTTGATATTCTTCAACCTTAGATGCTGCAGGTTTATTCCTTACAGAAGTGGTTGAAGAAGCCTTTTTAGAGGGATTGCTGTCAGCACTCTCAGGTGTCTGATCTTCCCTTTGCGTTTGAACGCCAAAATTGGGTGGAAATTGGGCGTTTAACGCCAGCTTTTCCCCCTTTTCTGGCGTTTGAACGCCAGAACTGGGCAAGGAATGGGCGTTTAACGCCAGCTTTCCTTCCCTTTCTGGCGTTTGAACGCCAATATTCCTCTCTGGGCTCTTACTGTCCTCAGAGGGATTTTGAACAGTGGTTTGGTTGTCCTCTGTCATTTGTTCCTTGTTTGGCTTTTTGCTCTTTTGAGCAGTGTTATTCAAGGTCTTCCCACTCCTCAATTGAACTGCTTGACACTCCTCTGTTATCTGTTTAGATATTTGTTGTTTTGCTTGATTCAACTGTAGTTCTATGCTCTTATTAGCAACTTTAGTTTCATAGAGCATCTCTTTAAATTCTGCTAACTGTTCTGTCATCAGGAGTAGTTGTTGATTAAGCTCATTCATCTGTTCTTGAGGATTAGGGTCAGTGACTAATGCCATGACTTCCTCCTTTGGAACGAACTCATTGCTAGAATATAGGTATTGGTTTCTAGCAACAGTGTCTATGAGCTCTTGAGCTTCTTCAATTGTCTTCCTCATGTGTATAGATCCACCAGCTGAGTGGTCTAAAGACATCTGAGCTTTTTCTGTAAGCCCATAGTAGAAAATATCTAACTGTACCCACTCTGAAAACATTTCAGAGGGGCATTTCCTTAGCATACCTCTATACCTCTCCCAGGCATTATAAAGGGATTCATTATCCTCTTGTTTAAAGCCTTGAATGTCCAGCCTTAGCTGTGTCATCCTCTTTGGAGGGTAAAAATGATTCAGGAATTTGTCTGACAACTGTTTCCATGTCTTTATGCTTGCTGTAGGTTGGTTATTCAACCACCTTTTAGCTTGATCTTTTACAGCAAATGGAAACAGTAATAGTCTGTAGACATCCTGATCCACCTCTTTATCATGTACTGTGTCAGCAATTTGTAAGAACTGTGCCAGAAACTCAGTAGGTTCTTCCTGTGGAAGACCGGAATACTGGCAATTTTGCTGCACGATGATAATGAGTTGAGGGTTTAGCTCAAAGCTGCTTGCTTTGAAGGGAGGTGTACAGATGCTACTCCCATATGCAGCTGTAATGGGGTTAGCATATGACCCCAGAGTCCTCTTGGACTGATTAATTCCACTTGAGTCCATAATGGACAAAAGGGAAATGATAATGATTGCAAAGAGATGAATTTTGTTTATTTTTATTTTTTTTTTTTGAAATATCCGAAAAAATTAAAATGAGATAAAATAAAAAAAAATCGAAAATCAAAAGGGAAATGAAATCAAAGCAAATTGAGAACTGAATCAATTAGTAAAAAAAAGATTTTGAAAACAGCAATTAAGGAGATATGATTGAAAAACTTTTATGAAAAAGATTTGATTTTTGAAAAGAGGAAAGAGAAAAACACAAAGAGACACCAAACTTAAAATCTTTAGAAAATCAAACACTAATTTTTCGAAAATTTTAAAGGAAAAACACAAAGAGGACACCAAACTTAGAATTTTTATGAATCAAAAAGGGACTAAGAACATGCAAATTCGAAAATTAAAAGAAGAAAAACAAAAAGCATGCAATTGACACCAAACTTAAAATATGAAACTAGACTCAACTAAAAGACTCTACACCAACAAAAATAAAACAGTCCTAATCTAAGCAACAAAATAAACCGTCAGTTGTCCAAACTCGAACAATCCCCGGCAACGGCGCCAAAAACTTGGTGCACGAAATTGCAATAACACTTTTGCAATCCCGCACAACTAACCAGCAAGTGCACTGGGTCGTCCAAGTAATACCTTGCGTGAGCAAGGGTCGATCCCACGGAGATTGTCGGCTTGAAGCAAGCTATGGTTATCTTGTAAATCTTAGTCAGGATATCAGAAATTATCAGGATTGATTGTAAAAAGCAAAAGAACATGAAAAAGGTACTTGTTTTGCAGTAATGGAGAATAGGCTGGGGTTTTGGAGATGCTCCATCTTCTGAATCTCTGCTTTCCTACTGTCTTCTTCATCAAACACGCAAGGCTCCTTCCATGGCAAGCTGTATGTAGGGTTTCACCATTGTCAGTGGCTACCTCCCATCCTCTCAGTGAAAATACGTCCCTGATGCTCTGTCACAGCATAGGCTAATCATCTGTCGGTTCTCAATCAGGCCGGAATAGAATCCAGTGATTCTTTTGCGTCTGTCACTAACGCCCTGCCCTCAGGAGTTTGAAGCACGTCACAGTCATCCAGTCATTGAATCCTACTCAGAATACCACAGACAAGGTTTAGACCTTCCGGATTCTCTTGAATGCCGCCATCAGTTCTAGCTTATACCACGAAGATTCCGATTAAAGAACCCAAGAGATAACTACTCAATCTAAGATAGAACAGAGGTGGTTGTCAGGCACATGTTCATAGTTGAGAATGATGATGATTGTCACAGATCATCACATTCATCCGGATTAAGAACAAGTATTATCTTAGAATCGAAGCAAGCATGATTGAATAAGAAACAGTAGTAATTGCATTAATCCATCAAGACACAGCAGAGCTCCTCACCCCCAACCATGGGGTTTAGAGGCTCATACTGTGGAAAGAAACGTGTAAGAAGTGTTATGAGGTCATAAGGTACGGATACAATGTCAAAAGATCCTATTAATAGTAAAACTAGTGTCCTAAGGTTTACAGAAATGAGTAAATGACAGAAAAATCCACTTCCGGGCCCACTTGGTGTGTGCTTGGGCTGAGCAATAAAGTAATTTCGTGTAGAGACCTTTTCTGGAGTTAAACGCCAGCTTTCACGCCAGTTTGGGCGTTTAACTCCAAATTTTATGCCAGTTCCGGCGTTTAACGCTGGAATTTCTGTAGGTGACTTTGAGCGCCGGTTTGGGCCATCAAATCTTGGGCAAAGTATGGACTATTATATATTGCTGGAAAGCCCAGGATGTCTAATTTCCAATGCCGTTGAGAGCGCGCCAATTGGGCTTCTGTAGCTCCAGAAAATCCACTTCGAGTGCAGGGAGGTCAGAATCCAACAGCATCTGCAGTCCTTTTCAGTCTCTGGATCAGATTTTTGCTCAGGACCCTCAATTTCAGTCAGAAAATACCTGAAATCACAGAAAAACACACAAACTCATAGTAAAGTCCAGAAAAGTGAATTTTAATTAAAAACTAATAAAAATATACTAAAAACTAACTAAAAGATACTAAAAACATACTAAAAACAATGCCAAAAAGCGTATAAATTATCCGCTCATCACATAGCTATTGGGTTGATATGCATTAGGAGTTGGATTATACCTATGAAAAATCAGAGGAGGTTGTTGCCAAGAAGGTTGATCAATCCCTTGAGGCTCCTCCCATCTTTGATTGTTCCACCCTTGATGCACATTGATGACATGTCATCATATACCTATTTTTCTATGCTCTTTCATACAAGAAATTGATGATTTGTGCTTAAATATTGAATGCTTTTATACTTAATTGGTATATTTCCTTGATCTTTTAATTTTATAAATCTTGTAGGAAATAAGAAGAAAAAGAAGCAAAGAAGCACAAAAAAAGGAGAAAAAAAGAGCTTTGGGACACACTTTGAAGTTGGAGCACACATTGGAGCCTTAGGCCATGCTTTTACAAGCGTGGCCCATGACCAAATTAAAGGAGAATAGGCAATCAGCACACACTGCCCTGCTCTTGCCAAGGGCAGGGCAGCATCGTGATGCAAAGTGAGGTTGGAAGCAAGAATTTTTGCTAAGGTAAAATCTGGGCGCTCATAGCATGACCATGCCTCCTTCAAAGGGCTATAACTTGAGCTACAGACGTTCAATTGATGTGCTTTTAGTTGCATTGGAAAGCTGACATTCAGAGCTTTCCAACGATATATAGCAATCCATATTTGGCGTACAATTGAGGCAGGAACGGAAGGCAAGCTCCACTAGGGAGCATTAGGATTTGAGAGCTCTCTCTCTTAATTTTCATTTCTGTTTTGAATCTTGGGTGGAGATTGGAAGGAATTCTGTTTTCATTCTCCATCTGCAACTTCTCTTGTTAATTTTCTGCATAATTCAAGAAATTAAGGATTTGAATCAAAAATCTCTTTACTGCTTGCTTCTCTATTATTCTCTGTTGAATCAAGGAAGGGCTTGAGATCTAGACTTGTTTTCTAGTCTCTATGATTTCCTGAGATTTTCAATTTTATTCTGCACTTAAGCTGAACTTAATTTCTGTTTGCTCCTTCAAGAAATTTTGCCTTGCTGTTTACATCTGCTGCTTTTATTTCATCTGCATTTTTACCTTTCTGTTTCTATTGCTTCTAATTTACTTTCAAGCACTTTAATCTCCCTGCAATTGTTCTAAGCTTGGATCTACTGCTTTCATTTAATTTCCAGCACCCCAGCCCCCTTTACATTTGATGCAATTTACTTTTCTTGCAATTTAAGTTTCAGCTATTTTACTTTCTTGCTCTTTAAGTTTTCTGCCCATTTAGATTCTGCAATTTTATCATTCCTGCAATTTACTTTCTGTTGATCAACTTCACACAATTCACTTCAATGTTAGCTTGACTAAACTAATCACCCACTAAAGTTGCTTGATCCATCAATCCCTGTGGGATCGACCTCACTCTTGTGAGTTATTACTACTTGATGCGACCCGGTACACTTGCCGGTTAGATCTATGTGTTTGGAAAATTCGTTTTCCATAAAAACACCATCAAGTTTTTGGCGCCATTGCCGGGGATTGATTAGATCAACAATGATTAAGTGGGTGAGAAGTCTAGATTAAGCATTTTTTTTATTTTTGTTCTCTGCTTTAAAGTGAAACCAAGGTGTTTGAGTTATTGCCTCACTAAGAAATTCTTTCTCTGTGACATGAATTTCAAATTTCATTGATGTTTACAAAATACAAATGGAGTTCAACTCATCTTATGGTCAAACAAAATTTTATGGGATATCATCCACCATCACCAATATCTAATGATGGCTGGGAATATCACCAAGAGAATACACATTCTGAGCACTCCAACTCATGGATATTTGCTTCAGAGACACAAGATGAGCAAGAGAATCATATGGGATACTTCCCACCACCACAAAATGATTCAAGTCATTACTCTAATGGTGGCTGGGAGTATCACCAAGGAATGAAAGAGCATCCACCCTCACGTCCCAGTTTCTCATTTGAAAGTTCTTCATCACTTGATTATGCCTCAACACAAAGTTTCCTCCAAAATCCATACAAGTCATCCCATCAATCACACAACTCATTCCACACCCCTCAACACAACTTCACCACAACACATCCACGTCACCAAAATTTCTCTCAACCTTCATCTTTTGAACCAGCAGATGAGGATTACCTTCAAGCCATTGAAATACATAGAAAGCTCGTGGAAAGATACACACAACCCCAATCCTGGAAAGAAACCATCCTCAATAAGATGAATGGGACCTTAGAGCAAACAAGGAGGAGCTTAGAACCACTGAGCAAGGAAAATGAAGGCCAATTGATGGATGTGAAGGAGAAAGTGGAAGAGCAAGATAAAGAGGCCACTGCATCAAGTGAACTTTCAATGAAGAATGAGGTGGTTGAAAATGAAACTGCACTTGAGGTGACAAGGGAAGGAGTGGAGGAGCAAGAAAGTAAGGAAGACACTCAAGAGAAGTCACACTCAACCGAAGCAGAAAAGTACATAGAGGAAGAGCTCATGAAACCACTAATGCAAGAGGCTCCTAATGAAGAAATCACTCCAACAATCACACAACCACCAAGTATTAAATCCAAAAGAGTGAAGGCAACTAACAAGAGCACCAATCCTGTCCCTGAACCAGCAAGCAAGCTCAATCAAGCCAATTTCAAAAGAAAGCTTGCTGAGAGGAAACCAAGAAAGGGGACAATAGCTGAAACTTCTCATCCCTTGAGGTCATTCCTCTTAACAAACTGGAAGAAGAGGAAGAAAGTGAAAAGCAACATGTCAAGCTAATGACACTAAAAGAGCACTTGTTGGGAGGTAACCCAACCGTAGGTATAATTTCTCTTCTCTACTTTGTTTTCGTTCTTTGCTTTGTTTAAATTCAATAAATTGGCATATGGTTACATTCTAAGTTTGGTGTTGCCATGCAACACATTGTTTTCAATCTTTTTGGATGATTGCATCAAATCAAAAAATTGAAAGTGACACACCAAGATTCTAAGTTTGGTGTGTGGTGCACGAAATTGTGATCACTACTTTTCACAACTCAAATAATCCCTAGTAATGGCTCCAAAGACTTGGTGCTCAATACTATGGTATAAACACAACTTCGCACAACTAACCAGCAAGTGCACTGGGTCGTCCAAGTAATAAACCTTACGCGAGTAAGGGTCGATCCCACGGAGATTGTTGGTATGAAGCAAGCTATGGTCACCTTGTAAATCTTAGTCAGGCAGACTCAAATGGGTATAGATGATGAATAAAACATAAAGATAAAGATAGAGATACTAATGCAATTCATTGGTGAGAACTTCAGATAAGCGAATGGAGATGCTTTGTCCCTTCCGTCTCTCTGCTTTCCTACTGTCTTCATCCAATCCTTCTTACTCCTTTCCATGGCAAGCTGTATGCAAGGGTTTCACCATTGTCAGTGGCTACCTCCCATCCTCTCAATGGAAATGTTCAACGCACCCTGTCACGGCACGGCTATCCAGCTGTCGGTTCTCGATCATGTCGGAATAGAATCCAGTGATTCTTTTGCGTCTGTCACTAACGCCCCACAATCGCGAGTTTGAAGCTCGTCACAGTCATTCAATCATTGAATCCTACTCAGAATACCACAGACAAGGTTTAAACCTTCCGGATTCTCTTGAATGCCTCCATCAATTCTAGCTTATACCACGAAGATTCCGGTTAAAGAACCCAAGAGATAAACATTAGAGCCTTGTTTGCTTGTAGAACAGAAGTGGTTGTCAGTCACTTGTTCATAAGTGAGAATGATGATGAGCGTCACATAATCATCACATTCATCAAGTTCTTGAGTGCGAATGAATATCTTGGAATAAGAACAAGCTGAATTGAATAGAAGAACAATAGTAATTGCATTAATACTCGAGGTACAGCAGAGCTCCACACCTTAATCTATGGTGTGTAGAAACTCCACCGTTGAAAATACATAAGAACAAGGTCTAGGCATGGGCGTGAGGCCAGCCTCCCAATAATCTAAGAACAAGACGTCCAAAGATGATCTAGAGATCTAAAGTGATCAAAAGATTAAAAAATACAATAGCAAAAGGTCCTATTTATAGGGAACTAGTAGCTTAAGAATTACAAAGATGAGTAAATTACATAAAAATCCACTTCCGGGCCCACTTGGTGTGTGCTTGGGCTGAGCATTGAAGCATTTTCGTGTAGAGACTCTTCTCGGAGTTAAACGCCAGCTTTTGTGCCAGTTTGGGCGTTTAACTCCCACTTTGGTGCCAGTTCCGGCGTTTAACGCTGGGAATTCTGAAGGTGACTTTGAACGCCAGTTTGGGCCATCAAATCTTGAGCAAAGTATGGACTATCATATATTGCTGGAAAGCCCAGGATGTCTACTTTCCAACGCCGTTGAGAGCGCTCCAATTGGGCTTCTGTAGCTCCTGAAAATTCACTTCGAGTACAGGGAGGTCAGAATCCAACGGCATCTGCAGTCCTTTTCAGTCTCTGAATCAGATTTTTGCTCAGGTCCCTCAATTTCAGCTAGAAAATACCTGAAATCACAGAAAAACACACAAACTCATAGTAAAGTCCAGAAAAGTGAATTTTAACTAAAAACTAATAAAAATATACTAAAAACTAACTAAATCCTACTAGAAACATACTAAAAACAATGCCAAAAAGCGTACAAATTATCCGCTCATCACAACACCAAACTTAAATTGTTGCTTGCCCCAAGCAACTGAAAATCAAATAAGATAAAAAGAAGAGAATATGCAATGAATTCCAAAAACATCTATGAAGATCAGTATTAATTAGATGAGCGGGGCTTTTAGCTTTTTGCCTCTGAACAGTTTTGGCATCTCACTCTATCCTTTGAAATTCAGAATGATTGGCTTCTTTTGGAACTCAGAATCCAGATAGTGTTATTGATTCTCCTAGTTAAGTATGATGATTCTTGAACACAGCTACTTAATGAGTCTTGGCCGTGGCCCAAAGCACTCTGTCTTCCAGTATTACCACCGGATACATACATGCCACAGACACATAATTGGGTGAACCTTTTCAGATTGTGACTCAGCTTTGCTAGAGTCCCCAATTAGAGGTGTCCAGGGTTCTTAAGCACACTCTTTTTACCTTGGATCACGACTTTAACCGCTTAGTCTCAAGTTTTCACTTGACACCTTCACGCCACAAGCACATGGTTAGGGACAGCTTGGTTTAGCCGCTTAGGCCAGGATGTTATTCCTGTAGGCCCTCCTATCCACTGATGCTCAAAGCCTTGGATCCTTTTTATTACCCTTGCCTTTTGGTTTAAAGGGCTATTGGCTTTTTCTTACTTTTTTTCTTTTTCTCTTCTATTTCTCTTTTTTTTCGTTTTTTTTTTTTTGAATTCACTACTTTTTCTTGCTTCAAGAATCATTTTTATGATTTTTCAGATCCTCAGTAACATGTCTCCTTTTTCATCATTCTTTCAAGAGCCAACAATTTTAACATTCATGAACCACAAATTCAAAAGACATATGCACTGTTTAAGCATACATTCAGAAGACAAAAGTATTGCCACCACATCAAAATAATTAATCTGTTATAAAATCTGAAATTCATGCAATTCTTCTCTTTTTCAATTAAGAACATTTTTCTTAAGAAAGGTGATGGATTCATAGGACATTTATAACTTTAAGGCATAGACACTAAGACACTAATGATCATAAGACACAAACATAGATAAACATAAGCATGAAATTCGAAAAACAAGAAAATAAAGAACAAGGAGAATAAAGAACGGGTCCACCTTAGTGATGGCGGCTTGTTCTTCCTCTTGAAGGTCTTATGGAGTGCTTGAGCTCCTCAATGTCTCTTCCTTGTCTTTGTTGCTCCTCTCTCATGATTCTTTGATCTTCTCTAATTTCATGGAGGAGGATGGAATGTTCTTGGTGCTCCACCCTTAGTTGTCCCATGTTGGAACTCAATTCTCCTAGGGAGGTATTTAGTTGCTCCCAATAGTTTTGTGGAGGAAAGTGCATCCCTTGAGGTATCTCAGGGATTTCATGATGAGATGGGTCTCTTGTTTGCTCCATCCTTTTCTTAGTGATGGGCTTGTCCTCATCAATAAGGATGTCTCCTTCTATGTCAACTCCTACTGAATAACAGAGGTGACAAATGAGATGAGGAAAGGCTAACCTTGCCAAGGTAGAGGACTTGTCCGCCACCTTATAGAGTTCTTGGGCTATAACCTCATGAACTTCTACTTCTTCTCCAATCATGATGCTATGGATCATGATGGCCCGGTCTAGAGTAACTTCATACCGGTTGCTAGTGGGAATGATTGAGCGTTGGATAAACTCCAACCATCCCCTAGCCACGGGCTTGAGGTCATGCCTTCTCAGTTGAACCGGCTTCCCTCTTGAATCTCTCTTCCATTGGGCGCCCTCTTCACAAATGTCAGTGAGGACTTGGTCCAACCTTTGATTAAAGTTGACCCTTCTTGTGTAAGGATGTTCATCTCCTTGCATCATGGGCAAGTTGAATGCCAACCTCACATTTTTTGGACTAAATTCTAAGTATTTCCCCCGAACCATTGTAAGCCAATTCTTTGGGTTCGGGTTCACACTTTGATCATGGCTCTTGGTTATCCATGCATTGGCATAGAACTCTTGAACCATTAAGATTCTGATTTGTTGAATGGGGTTGGTGAGAACTTCCCAACCTCTTCTTCGGATCTCATGTCGGATCTCCGGATATTCACTCTTTTTGAGTTTGAAAGGGACCTCGGAGATCACCTTCTTCAAGGCCACAACTTCATAGAAGTGGTCTTGATGCACCCTTGAGATGAATCTCTCCATTTCCCAGGACTCGGAGGTGGAAGCTTTTGCCTTCCCTTTCCTCTTTCTAGAGGTTTCTCCGGCCTTGGATGCCATAAATGGTTATGGAAAAACAAAAAGCAATGCTTTTACCACACCAAACTTAAAAGGTTTGCTCGTCCTCGAGCAAAAGAAGAAAGAATAGAGTAGAAGAAGAAGAAAATGGAAGAGATGGAGGAGCCTATGTGGTTCGGCTAAAGGGGGAAGAAGTAGTGTTTAGGGTGTGTGAAAATGAAGGAGTGAAGATGGGTTTATATAGGGGTGAGGTGAGGGGTAGGGTTCGGCCATTATGGGTGGGTTTGGGAGGGAAAGTGGTTTGAATTTGAATGGTGAGGTAGGTGGGGTTTTATGAAGGATGGATGTGAGTGGTGAAGAGAAAGATGGGATTTGATAGGTGAAGGGTTCTTGGGGAAGAGGTATTGAGGTGATTGGTGAATGGGTGAAGAAGAAAGAGGGTGGTGGGGATCCTATGGGGTCCACAGATCCTGAGGTGTCAAGGAAAAGTCATCCCTGCACCGAATGGCATGCAAAAATGCGTTTTGAGCCAATTCTTGCGTTAAACGCCGGGCTGGTGCCCATTTTTGGGGTTTAATGCCAAGTGCTTGCCCTTTTCTGGCATTTAACGCCAGTCTGGTGCCCCTTTCTGGCGTTAAACACCCAGAATGGTGCCAGACTGGGCGTTAAACGCCCATATGCTAGGCTTACTGGCGTTTAAACGCCAGTAGGTTCTTCCTCCAGGGTGTGCTGTTTTTCTTCCTGTTTTTCATTCTGTTTTTGCTTTTTCAATTGATTTTGTGACTTCTCATGATCATCAACCTACAAAAAACATAAAATAACAAAGGAAAATAGATAAAATATAACATTGGGTTGCCTCCCAACAAGCGCTTCTTTAATGTCAGTAGCTTGACAGAGGGCTCTCATGGAGCCTCACAGATACTCAGAGCAATGTTGGAACCTCCCAACACCAAACTTAGAGTTTGAATGTGGGGGTTCAACACCAAACTTAGAGTTTGGTTGTGGCCTCCCAACACCAAACTTAGAGTTTGACTGTGGGGGCTCTGTTTGACTCTGCTTTGAGAGAAGCTCTTCATGCTTCCTCTCCATGGTGACAGAGGGATATCCTTGAGCCTTAAACACAAAGGATCCTTCATTCACTTGAATGATCAACTCACCTCTGTCCACATCAATCACAGCCTTTGCTGTGGCTAGGAAGGGTCTGCCAAGGATGATGGATTCATCCATGCACTTCCCAGTCTCTAGGACTATGAAATCAGCAGGAATGTAATGGTCTTCAACCCTTACCAGAACATCCTCTACAAGTCCATAAGCTTGTTTCTTTGAATTGTCTGTCATCTCTAGTGAGATTCTTGCATCTTGTACCTCAAAGATCCCTAGCTTCTCCATTACAAAAAGAGGCATGAGGTTTACACTTGACCCTAAGTCACACAGAGCCTTCTTGAAGGTCATGGTGCCTATGGTACAAGGTATTGAAAACTTCCCAGGATCTTGTCTCTTTTGAGGTAATTTCTGCCTAGACAAGTCATCCAGTTCTTTGGTGAGCAAAGGGGATTCATCCTCCCAAGTCTCATTTCTGAATAACTTGTCATTTAGCTTCATGATTACTCCAAGGTATTTAGCAACTTGCTCTTCAGTGACATATTCATCCTCTTCAGAGGAAGAATACTCATCAAAGCTCATGAATGGCAGAAGTAAGTCCAATGGAATCTCTATGGTCTCATTTTGAGCCTCAGATTCCCATGGTTCCTCATTGAGCAACTCATTGGAGGCCAGTGGACGTCCACTGAGGTCTTCCTCAGTGGCGTTCACTTCCTCTTCCTCTTCTCCAATTTTGGTCATATTGATGGCCTTGCACTCTCCTTTTGGATTTTCTTCTGTATTGCTCGGAAGAGTACTAGGAGGGAGTTCAGTAACTTTCTTACTCAGCTGTCCCACTTGTGCCTCCAAGTTTCTAATGGAGGACCTTGTTTCAGTCATGAAACTTTGAGTGGTTTTGATCAGATTAGAGACCATGGTTGCTAAGTCAGAGTGGTTCTGCTTAGAATTCTCTGTCTGTTGCTGAGAAGATGATGGAAAAGGCTTGCCATTGCTAAACCTGTTTCTTCCACCATTATTATTGTTGAAACCTTGTTGAGGTCTCTCTTGATCCTTCCATGAGAAATTTGGATGATTTCTCCATGAAGAATTATAGGTGTTTCCATAGGGTTCTCCCATGTAATTCACCTCTTCCATTGAAGGGTTCTCAGGATCATAAGCTTCTTCTTCAGATGAAGCATCCTTAGTACTGCTTGGTGCATTTTGTATTCCAGACAGACTTTGAGAAATCAAATTGACTTGTTGAGTCAATATTTTATTCTGAGCTAGTATGGCATTCAGAGTATCAATCTCAAGAACTCCTTTCTTCTGATTTGTCCCATTGTTCACAGGATTCCTTTCAGAAGTGTACATGAATTGGTTATTTGCAACCATTTCAATTAGCTCTTGAGCTTCTATAGGCGTCTTCTTCAGATGAAGAGATCCTCCAGCAGAGCTATCCAAAGACATCTTGGACAGTTCAGAGAGACCATCATAGAAAATACCTATGATGCTCCATTCAGAAAGCATATCAGAGGGACACTTTCTGATCAATTGTTTGTATCTTTCCCAAGCTTCATAGAGGGATTCTCCTTCCTTCTGTCTGAAGGTTTGGACTTCCACTCTAAGCTTACTCAATTTTTGAGGTGGAAAGAACTTTGCCAAGAAGGCATTGACTAGCTTTTCCCAAGAGTTCAGGCTTTCTTTAGGTTGTGAGTCCAACCATGTCCTAGCTCTGTCTCTTACAGCAAAAGGGAATAGCATAAATCTGTAGACCTCAGGGTCAACCCCATTAGTCTTGACAGTGTCACAGATTTGCAAGAACTCAACTAAGAACTGATGGGGATCTTCCAATGGAAGTCCATGGAACTTGCAATTCTGTTGCATTAGAGAAACTAGTTGAGGCTTAAGCTCAAAGTTGTTTGCTCCAATGGCAGGGATAGAGATGCTTCTCCCATAGAAGTCGGGAGTAGGTGCAGTAAAGTCACCCAGCACCTTCCTTGCATTGTTGGCATTGTTGTTGTTTTCGGCTGCCGTGGGTTCTTCTTCTTTGAAGATTTCTGTTAGGTCCTCTACAGAGAGTTGTGCCTTAGCTTCTCTTAGCTTTCGCTTTAAGGTCCTTTCAGGTTCAGGGTCAGCCTCAACAAGAATGCTTTTGTCTTTGCTCCTGCTCATATGAAAGAGAAGAGAACAAGAAAATATGGAATCCTCTATGTCACAGTATAGAGATTCCTTGAGGTGTCAGAGAAAAAGAAAAAATAGAAGGAAGAGGTAGAAGAATTCGAACTTAGTGAGATAGAGCTCGAATTGTGCATTGGGGAGGAGTGGTACTCCATAAATAGAAGGATGTGAGAAGAGGGGAAGAAATTTTGAAAATTAAATTAAAAAGATTTTTAAAAACATTTTGAAAAACTTTAATTGATTTTCGAAAACCAAGAGTGGGAAAGAAATCAAGTAATTTTTGAAAAGGATTTTGAAATTAGAATTTAAAAAGATATGAATGATAAGATATGATTTGAAAACAATTTTTAAAAAGATTTGATTTTAAAAATTAATGACTTGCCTAACAAGAAAAGATATGATTCAAACATTAAACCTCTCTCAACAGAAAAGGCAACATATGATAGCAAGTATTTTTGAAAAAGGAAAGAAATTGATTTTGAAAAAGATTTGATTGAAAAGATATGATTTGAAAAAGATTTTATTTTTTGAAAAACTTTGAAAACTTGAAAAAAATTGATTTGAAAACAAAATCTTCCCTCTTGTGCCATCCTGGCGTTAAACGCCCAGAATGGTATCCATTCTGGCGTTTAACGCCCAAAATGCTACCTTCTTGGGAGTTAAACGCCCAGCCAGGTATCCTGGCTGGCGTTTAAACGCCAGTTTTTCCTTCTTCACTGGGCGTTTTGAACGCCCAGCTTTTTCTGTAAAATTCCTTTGCTGCATGTACTGAATCTTCAGTTCTCTGTATTATTGACTTGAAAATAGAACCAATATCAAATAAACAATGCATGCAAGACACCAAACTTAAAATGAGACACTGGACTCAAACAAGAAACATAAAATATTTTTGGTTTTTATGATTTTGTAATTTTTTTTTTTGGTTTTTTCGAAAATTAAGTGGAAAAGAAAATAAAGGTATCAAAATTCTTAATGAGAATTCCAGGAATCATGCAATGTTAGTCTAAAGCTTCAGTCTAAAGGAATTAGACATGGATAGCCAAGCTTCAGCAGGACATTGCATTCAAGAGCTAAATTGATGAGAATCAATCAGCTTTGGTGATGATAAGATCATCACCTTGAAACACTAGAATTCATTCTTAAGAACTCAGAAAAATACCTAATCTAAGCAACAAGATGAACTGTCAGTTGTCCATACTCGAAACAATCCCCGGCAACGGCGCCAAAAACTTGGTGCATGAAATTGTGATCACTACTTTTCACAACTCAAATAATCCCTAGTAATGGCTCCAAAGACTTGGTGCTCAATACTATGGTATAAACACAACTTCGCACAACTAACCAGCAAGTGCACTGGGTCGTCCAAGTAATAAACCTTACGCGAGTAAGGGTCGATCCCACGGAGATTGTTGGTATGAAGCAAGCTATGGTCACCTTGTAAATCTTAGTCAGGCAGACTCAAATGGGTATAGATGATGAATAAAACATAAAGATAAAGATAGAGATACTAATGCAATTCATTGGTGAGAACTTCAGATAAGCAAATGGAGATGCTTTGTCCCTTCCGTCTCTCTGCTTTCCTACTGTCTTCATCCAATCCTTCTTACTCCTTTCCATGGCAAGCTGTATGCAAGGGTTTCACCGTTGTCAGTGGCTACCTCCCATCCTCTCAGTCGAAATGTTCAACGCACCCTGTCACGGCACGGCTATCCAGCTGTCGGTTCTCGATCATGTCGGAATAGAATCCAGTGATTCTTTTGCGTCTGTCACTAACGCCCCACAATCGCGAGTTTGAAGCTTGTCACAGTCATTCAATCATTGAATCCTACTCAGAATACCACAGACAAGGTTTAGACCTTCCGGATTCTCTTGAATGCCGCCATCAATTCTAGCTTATACCACGAAGATTCCGGTTAAAGAACCCAAGAGATAAACATTAGAGCCTTGTTTGCTTGTAGAACAGAAGTGGTTGTCAGTCACTTGTTCATAAGTGAGAATGATGATGAGCGTCACATAATCATCACATTCATCAAGTTCTTGAGTGCGAATGAATATCTTGGAATAAGAACAAGCTGAATTGAATAGAAGAACAATAGTAATTGCATTAATACTCGAGGTACAGCAGAGCTCCACACCTTAATCTATGGTGTGTAGAAACTCCACCGTTGAAAATACATAAGAACAAGGTCTAGGCATGGGCGTGAGGCCAGCCTCCCAATAATCTAAGAACAAGACGTCCAATGATGATCTAGAGATCTAAAGTGATCAAAAGATTAAAAAATACAATAGCAAAAGGTCCTATTTATAGGGAACTAGTAGCTTAAGAATTACAAAGATGAGTAAATGACATAAAAATCCACTTCCGGGCCCACTTGGTGTGTGCTTGGGCTGAGCATTGAAGCATTTTCGTGTAGAGACTCTTCTCGGAGTTAAACGCCAGCTTTTGTGCCAGTTTGGGCGTTTAACTCCCACTTTGGTGCCAGTTCCGGCGTTTAACGCTGGGAATTCTGAAGGTGACTTTGAACGCCGGTTTGGGCCATCAAATCTTGAGAAAAGTATGGACTATCATATAATTCTGGAAAGCCCAGGATGTCTACTTTCCAACGCCGTTGAGAGTGCGCCAATTGGGCTTCTGTAGCTCCAGAAAATCCACTTCGAGTGCAGGGAGGTCAGAATCCAACAGCATCTGCAGTCCTTTTCAGTCTCTGAATCAGATTTTTGCTCAGGTCCCTCAATTTCAGCCAGAAAATACCTGAAATCACAGAAAAACACACAAACTCATAGTAAAGTCCAGAAAAGTGAATTTTAACTAAAAACTAATAAAAATATACTAAAAACTAACTAAATCCTACTAGAAACATACTAAAAACAATGCCAAAAAGCGTACAAATTATCCGCTCATCAGTGTGCCACCTATTTTTCTATGCAACTCATCCAGCAACATCACTTGTCTGCATAATCATATTGCCTTTACATTGTTATTTTTTCTTTTGTTTTGATAGTTCGTTTGCATTCTCTTTGTTTTAGTCACCCCTTTATTTTTAAGTTTTCTTTTTTCAACTGTTTTTGTTAATACATTACCAAGAGAGCTTTATTCATGACAGATTCTTGGCTTGGTGATTGAACTTAACATATAACAGTTTCATTTGCTTAGTATTCAAATAAATTGACATATGATTGCATTCTAAGTTTGGTGTTGCTATGTAACAAAAATTTGGTTCCCATGTCTACTAGATACTTGCATCAGTTCCAAGTGAAAGTGTCACACTAAGTTTGGTGTGCCACTTATCTTTTATGCAATGTATTGTGCTCACCTTCTTATGTTTGCAATCAAAATGTCCTGTCTCTGGTGCCTTGATTATTATCTTTCATTTTGCTTGCTTAAAACACATGTACTACTAACATTTCATTGTATAAGACATTCATGATCCATCTTAGCCCCATAGCCATTGTTCTAATTGTTGCTTGAGGATGAGCAAGCATTCTAAGTTTGGCAAGGGAAAGAGGAAGAATAGAGGAAAAAGGACAACAATAATGAAGATGAACTACAAGATTGTAAAGTTCCTTTTCCTCTCCTTTATTTCCAGCACTTTAAATTGCATGATTGTCTTCATCTTTTCTGTTCACATGTGTGTATGAATAAAGCATAGCTTGAATCTTGATTTGTAACATGTTGCTATGGCATTATGACTACCAACTTGAGTTTTGTGAATTCAAAAGCAAAAAAGCATCATGATCATAAACAAACAAGGAATTAAAGAAGAATTTAGCATGTGCATACAAGTATTGGAAAGCTAGTATGATTGATTATTGCTCAATTGCATTGGATTTTATTTAATTGAAGTTTTTCATCTAGTACATTTTGTGAAATCTTTTGAAATCATGAAAACCTTGATGAAGCAAATACAATTAAAGCAAGAAAAGAAAGAGGGAAAGAATGAGAAAGCTGAAGGCTCTGAGTACCAATGGCAATTTATTTGCTAAGTGCTTGTGGTGTTTATGTATCAAGCCAAATGCTTGAAAACAAAACACTTAGAAGTCAAGGCTAGGCTCAAGTGCAAAAGCACTCCCTCAAAGCTCAAGGCTCTGAGCATCAATGATTAGAGAGTCAAGAAAAGAAAAGAAAAATGAGCTTAATGAAGTCCTCTAATTAAATGCTTGTGGTGCTTATGTATCAAGTGGTAATACTTGAAAACAAAGCATTTAGAAGTCGTAGCTTTGTTATTAACTCATGGGGCAAAGCACCCAAAAGGAGAAGCTAAAAAAAAAATCAAAAGCTTGTTTCAAGGAAGAATTATAAGAAAAAGATTTCGTAAATTGAGCTAGATAGAAGCATCAATCATTTACATTTCTTTTGTGATTGAAGCATGCATAAAAAAGTAGCTTACCATGAACATTGAGTTGCTATTCTTCTTACCTTGGATTGTCAATCTTTATTACATGATTCTTTTCTTGCTTGGGGACAAGCAAGGTTTAAGTTTGGTGTTGTGATGACATGTCATCATATACCTATTTTTCTATGCTTTTTCATACAAGAAATTGATGATTTGTGCTTAAATATTGAATGCTTTTATACTTAATTGGTATATTTCCTTGATCTTTTAATTTTATAAATCTTGTAGGAAATAAGAAGAAAAAGAAGCAAAGAAGCACAAAAAAAGGAGAAAAAAAGAGCTTTGGGACACACTTTGAAGTTGGAGCACACATTGGAGCCTTAGGCCACGCTTTACCAAATTAAAGGAGAATAGGCAATCAGCACACACTGCCCTGCTCTTGCCAAGGGCAGGGCAGAATCGTGATGCAAAGTGAGGTTGGAAGCAAGAATTTTCGCTAAGGTAAAATCTGGGCGCTCACAGCATGACCATGCCTCCTTCAAAGGGCTATAACTTGAGCTACAGATGTCCAATTGATGTGCTTTTAGTTGCGTTGGAAAGCTGACATTCAGAGCTTTCCAACGATATATAGCAATCCATATTTGGCGTACAATTGAGGCAGGAACGGAAGGCAAGCTCCACTAGGGAGCATTAGGATTTGAGAGCTCTCTCTCTTAGTTTTCATTTCTGTTTTGAATCTTGGGTGGAGATTGGAAGGAATTCTGTTTTCATTCTCCATCTGCAACTTCTCTTGTTAATTTTCTGCATAATTCAAGAAATTAAGGATTTGAATCAAAAATCTCTTTACTGCTTGCTTCTCTATTATTCTCTGTTGAATCAAGGAAGGGCTTGAGATCTAGACTTGTTTTCTAGTCTCTATGATTTCCTGAGATTTTCAATTTTATTCTGCACTTAAGCTGAACTTAATTTCTGTTTGCTCCTTCAAGAAATTTTGCCTTGCTGTTTACATCTGCTGCTTTTATTTCATCTGCATTTTTACCTTTCTGTTTCTATTGCTTCTAATTTACTTTCAAGCACTTTAATCTCCCTACAATTGTTCTAAGCTTGGATCTACTGCTTTCATTTAATTTCCAGCACCCCAGCCCCGTTTACATTTGATGCAATTTACTTTTCTTGCAATTTAAGTTTCAGCTATTTTACTTTCTTGCTCTTTAAGTTTTCTGCCCATTTAGATTTTGCAATTTTATCATTCCTGCAATTTACTTTCTGTTGATCAACTTCACACAATTCACTTCAATGTTAGCTTGACTAAACTAATCACCCACTAAAGTTGCTTGATCCATCAATCCCTGTGGGATCGACCTCACTCTTGTGAGTTATTACTACTTGATGCGACCCGGTACACTTGCCGGTTAGATCTATGTGTTTGGAAAATTCGTTTTCCATAAAAACACCATCACACATCCTCATTGAAGCTTCCATTCCCTACAACATAATTGTAACCACAATCATAGCCAAAGTAATGAGAATTCATAATAGCAAAAGAAAATAGAACAAAATACAAACTAACAGGAAACAAGAGAAACAAAATTCTACAACTAGAAAATGAAGCAACAATCAAACCATTCACAATATGAACATATTCACAATAGCCAATAACATAGCACCATTGCAACTCTCCGACAACGGTGCCAAAATTTGATGTAAGAAAAATTGTCGGTATAGAATTTCTCAAAGAATTCTCGTTGCAAGTATAGTTCTAAACCAACAATGAATCCTCAAATCAAATTTAATTTGTTTGTCACAAGTACAAACCCCAATAAAATAACTGAGAGTATCAATTCCGGGTCGTTCTCCCTAGGAATTACAATGAAGTGCTTTATTATTGACTATGATGGAATGTTTTTTTTTTTTGGTTTTTGAAATAAGAAACAAGAAATGTAAATAGCGAAAGATATAAGCTAATAACTAAGAAAGCCCTTGGCAAGGAATGAGAACTAGAAGTCCTATCCTCATTATCATCATCAATTGTGACAAAAATTATCCATTGCTCCCACTTAGTTAACCTCTAACTATGAAGGAAAGTCAAGTGGATATAATCACCTTGAGTCTACAAGTCCTAGTCAAATCCTAAGGAAAGACTAGTTTTAGTGGCATTCAAGTCAACTAGCAACTTCCAATTATCAGTCAACCAAAAGAGTTTGATAACTCAAGATTCTCCAATTACTCAACTCAGGCCTAGAGGAGGAAAATCTACACTAAAATCTTGCCAAGCATTTTGTCAAACACTTGGAAGGCATAAAAGGAAAGCATAATAAAATGACAAGAAATATAAAATCTAACACTACCAAATACAAGGAAATAACAATAACAAGGCAGTTAATCAATAAGAAACAAAAAACAAAAAATTGCATTAAAAGAAATGAAAGGAAACAAGAGTGCTGAAAAAATAACAAAATAAAGGAAATAACAAATAAAACTAAGAAACCAAGGATGTAGCAACAAGAAATTGAAAAGGAAAGTAAATGAAGTCAACAATTAAAACCTAGATCTAAGAGAAATTAAACTAAATCTAACCTAATTCTAGAGAGAAGAGATAGCTTCTCTCTAGAATTCTAACTTAAAACATGATAAAAAACTCTCACTCTTCCCTCTCCCTTTGACCCATCTTGAATTTTGCATGAAATAGTCTATGGAATCCTTTGGATTTGGGCTTGAGAAGCTCAAAAATTGCCCCCAACATTTTAACTTTAATGAGGTCACTTACGAGCTACGACGCGTACGCATAGGTCACGCGTACGCGTCGCTTGGCATTTTCTTCTCACGCGTACGCGTAACAGATGCGTACGCGTCGCCATGCGACTTCATCTCCACGCACACGCGTGACGCGCGCACGTCGATATGTGCATTCCAAATCCTTGATTTTCCATGAATTCTCTACTTTGCATGCTTTTCTCTTCACTCCTTTGATCCATTTCTAGCCTTTTCAACCTGAAATTACTAACACACATATCAAGGCATCTAGTGGAATAAAAGGTGAATTAAAATTAACCAATTAAGGGCCTAAAAAAACATATTGTCACACTTAAGCACAAATTAGGAGAAAGTCATGAAACCATGCTATTTCATTGAATAAATGTGAGAAAAGTTGATAAAACCCTCTAAATTAGGCACAAGATAAACCCTAAAAATGGGGTTTATCACCATTCTGGGGTTGCCTCCTTCCCGCTTCGGCAATCTTTCTCTTTCGGCTTTCCTAGGGTCTCAGATAATTTTGGCAAACTCGAGGAGTTTGCCATCTCGGATGGCCTGTACGAGAACGTCTTTCAGATCGAAGCAATCTTGAGTCTAGTGTTCATATCTTCTCTGATAGTCGCGGTACAAGCATTTGTTATTGCCTGTCCATTCTTTTAATTGTCATGCTTTCGGGAGGATGCCTTGCTCTACTATCTGATGATAGATCTCTGTGATTGGAGCCGGTAGGGGGTGTAGTTCGTGAACTTTCCCACCCTGGGTGGCCGGCTAGGGGCAGTGGATTTGAAGTGCTCTTTAGAAGTATCTTTAGGTGAGGAGTTACTTTGAGGTGCCGCGCTCCCATGCTTCAGTTTATTGGCTACCACGACCTGGTTTACCTCCTCGTCATTTATGTTTTCCCTAGCAACATTCTGGATTTCATGCATTGTTCAGACCGATTTGGTTGTGAGGTACTTACGGAAGTCTTCATTCATGAGTCTATTGGTTAGATAAAGGCTAGTCACATAATCTGTGAGCCCGTCGACCGTTAGGCACTCATCTTTGAACCTATCGAGGTACTTCCCCATGGGCTCATCTTGCCGTTGCATGACTCCGAGCAGGCTGATCGGGTGTTTTACTTTTGCAATCCTGGTAGTGAATTGTGCCATGAACTTCCTTGAGATATTGTCAAAACTAGCGATTGAGCCATTCGAGAGAGTGTTAAACCACTTTATTACTGGGCTGGCCAGGTTCACCGAAAAAACCTACACCAAATTTGCTTCGACAGCTCCTTCCAAATTCATCCTGACCTTGAAGGCCATTAGGTGTTCTTAAGAGGTCTTTGGTGCCGTCATACTTCAAAAGAGTTGGTTTGTCAAAACCCTTTAGTAGCTTGGCATTTAGGATCCTCTGGGTGAATGGGGTGACTCCCATTATCACGTGCTCACTCCTTGTTCGTTTAGAATCCCGTCGGTGTCTTCTGTCTTTATCATCGTGATGATGCTCTGGTTCATGGGACACTTTGATTCTGGCATTTTCTGTGGTGCCAGTTGATGAACCACAATTTTATAGTTTATCTTATATTGAATTAAGTAGATTTCATCAACCTTTTCTACATTTATTCACTAAAATAGCATGATTTTGTAAATTCTTTCTAAATTGTGCTTAAGAGTGAAAACATACCTTTTAGGCTTTCAAATTGCTAGCTTTAATTCACTTTAATCGCATTCAATTCCTTGATATTTTTGTTGAGTAATTTCAGGCATAGAAGGCAAGGATGGCTTGAATAAGTGAATAAAAAGCATGTAAAAGTGGAGAATTCATGAAGAAATGAAGTTTTGAAAATTTGCGCACGCATGCATACGAATGCCTCATGCATACGCATGACCTGGAATTTTGCCAATTTGCCTATACGCATGCCTCATGCGTATGCATGACTGTTATGATAGAACGTGAATTACTAAAATAAACATGTGGGTCACCATTTCAGGGCTTTCCAAGCCCAATCCAACTCATTTCTAAAACAATTTTAAACCAAATTAGAGAAGGATAAAGGGGAAAGAGCAATTAAGAGTAGAATAGAACCATGTTTTAGGTCATTTTCTTGAGAGAGAAACTCTTTCTTCTCTCCAGAATTAGGGTATATTTAGTTTGTTGAGTTAAGAAATTAATTAAATTAATTAGTGATGATAAACATTATTTTTGGGTAAAATAAATAATTATTATTGATTATTAATGATTACATATTACTAATTATTTATTAAATATTGTAGGCCAAAATTCAAATTAACAGCCCAAACTGAATGGAATCAATATACAAGGCTGGCAAGCTATAAAGCAATGAAATTCCAAAAGAAAAACAAAGAAAGAAGACAGATAGGCCAAACGGGTTGCTTAATGGATATCCGATCCAAACCCAAGTTGATTTTAAATCCCTCTCACTTGCTTTCACCAACTCAACGTTCTTTTTTCTCTGACCATGTCAAATCACAGAAGCAAGAGAAAGTGCTTAGTTCCTAAGCTATTCAAAGAAGAGGAAAGAAAGAGAAAGTTAGGCAAGAAAGGCTGAGGTCAAATCAACAAGTTCAAATCAAATCCAGCTTAGGTTAAAGGTAACCCATTTCCTTTTACTTGCATCACACTTTCTTCTCTTCATCTTCAACTCTCTGCCACTCTTTTTCGGGTTATATAGAAAAGAGGATTTCTATTCCTCACTACTGTGCATCAATAGTTGAGAATATGTCTTGGGGACCAAGTTGTGTTTCAATGGTCAAGATCTGGGTTTACCATTGAAGAAATCCTTTTCTGCTGATAATGTGGCTTTCGGTCAAAATAGAGAAGTCAGAAGCTTAGTTTCCATTATGAGGATTAATGGGAAAAAGTGAGACAGTGGGTTGGTGAAGCTCAAAGCTCAAGAAGTTGACTTAGGGAGAGCAACCAAGCAAAATGCAAGGAGATAAAAGAAGTCTTGCTGTTCATTCAGAAAGTAAGGAGAGAAAACCAGAGTTTGGTGAGTTGTGTTCTGTAAAGAAGTTCCTGTACTTGGATAATGCTTTCTTTCAAAGAAGCATTCGGCCAATACTGAAGAACTGAATCTGAGGTTTGCAAATCTGGTTTATCACATAGCGAAGAGGTTATTAATGAAGTCAATCTCCTTCATGTTTTTATAGATTGTAATGTACTTTTCTATGTTTATCTTTCTGTAATTTCTTGTGTGAAAAGGCATATTCAGAAAGCTTAAGTAAAATGAGTGGAAAAAGGTTGAGTGATACACTTGATAGAAAAGCCTAGAGTTATTTTCAGATTTCTTTAGGTATGTCTATGTCTTGTATCTTGTACCTGTAAGGTATCCCTTTCTTAGTTGGGTTAGCACTAAGAGTTAAAAGTTAGGTATTAGCATAGCCAATGTCAAGTTAGGTCAGAACTTGAGTGTGAAAGGATTGTGTCAATCCTGTGCAATTGGTGTATGTAATACTTTTAACTATAGTGAAAATTTCTCAATTGTTGTGGAGGAGACTGGACGTAGGTTGCATTGCACAAGGCAACCGAACTAGGATACATGCTGATGTTAGCTTTTCTCTTCTCTACTGTGTTTTATTTTTTTGATATTTATGAGACAAAAATAAATTGTCTCATAAATTTCCGCTGATGAGTGCAAACAGAATCAGAATTGAAAATTTGTTTTAAAGGGTCATTACAGCAACTTAAAAGGAAGGCATAGATTCAACCCCCTTCTCTAAGCCTACCACAACCTTCAATTGGTATCAGAGCTAAGGTCTCAAGAATCAAGCTTAACCGCTTGGAGCAAAGATCCAATGGCGAACAACATGGGCACAATCACAGTTGCCTACACCCTCACTGAAGGCCAGTCAAACAACCGGCCACCTTTCTTCAACGGGAAGAACTATACCTACTGGAAAGAAAGGATAAGGATCTTCATCCAATCCATTGACTACAACATATGAAAGATTGTTGTGAGCGGTCCCAAGATCCCAACAAAAATAAGTGCTGATGGAGTGGTGACTCCAAAAGAAGAAGCTGAATGGAATGAAGATGATAAGAAGAAAATGGAGCTGAATGCTAAAGCAATCAACCTTCTTCACTGTGCTATCAGCTTTGAAGAGTACCAAAAGGTGTCTAAATGTAAGATAGCCAAAGAAATCTGGGAAAATTTCCAGGTTACACACGAAGGCATTAACAAGTCAAAGAAACGAGGATTGATATGATGCAAAAAGAGTACGAGATGTTTAACATGAAGGATGGAGAAAGCATTGATGAAGTATTTGAGAGATTCTCAATCATAATCAACAACCTTGATGCTATGGGTACAAACTATGCAGAACAAACTTGAGTGAGAAAACTCCTTAAAAGCCTCACAAAAGAATGGGAAACCACTGCCACTGTCCTAACCGAGAGCAACAACCTAAGCCCCATAACCTATGATGAGCTGAGAGGAAAACTCCTTGCCTATGAAACCACACACACAAACCCGGACTCAAAGAAAAAGGGAATAACCCTCAAGTCAAAAGTAGAACCCAAAGAGAGTGAGTCTAGTGATGGTATTTCAGATGAATAGAACAATCATAAGGAAATTTTTGAAGAAAATCCCTTATGAACTTGGGAAAGCTTACCCACCAAACTTAGACTACTTGCACATCTTTGGATGCAAATGTTTTATTTTAAATAACAAGGATAATTTGGGTAAATTTGATCCAAAGGCATATGAGTGTTTGTTTGTAGGATATTCCACAACTAGTAAAGCATATAGAGTTTATCATCAAGATGCTAGAATTATTGAAGAGTCCATACATGTTACATTTTGTGATACTAACTTGGTGCAAAGTATGTTGGGAGATTGTGACACAGGGAATCAAGTTCAAAAGGACATTGAAACTGCACAAAATCATGAAAATGAAAATTCTGGACAAGCTGAACCAGAAACTGCAACTACTAAAAATTCAAGAGACAATTCCGTTTTGTCTCATGAATCTGAAGGAAATCCTAAAGCCTGCAGCATCCAGAATCCATTGGTACCTGAATCTGCCTCCAAGTCTACCAGACCACGTGAATGGAGATTCTTGAAGAACTACCCTGAGGAATTTGTTATTGGGAACGTCTCTCGTGGAGTTAGAACTCGGTCCTCAACTAGAAAGGCCAATGAAAAGACAAACATTGTCCTTCTCTCTCAAATAGAGCCTCAGAATGTCAAAGAAGCCCTTAGTGACCCCTCCTGGGTTAAAGCAATGGAGGATGAGCTTCTTGAGTTTGAGAAGAACCAAGTGTGGACTTTGGTTCCTAGGCCAAGTGGAAAGAAAGTGATAGGCACCAAGTGGATTTTTCGAAACAAGCTAGGAGAGGATGGTAGCATTGCAAGAAACAAGGCAAGGCTCATGGCACAAGGATATGACCAAGAAGAAGGAATAGACTTTGATGAATCCTTTTCCCCTATTGCCCGAATGGAAGCCATAAGACTTCTCTTATCTTATGCTGCGTTTTGTGGTTTTAAATTATAACAAATGGATGTGAAATGTGCATTTCTGAATGGTGTGATAGATAGAGAAGTGTATGTGGAGCAGCCACCCGGTTTTGAAAATAAAGAGCATTCTAACTATGTTTTCAAATTATCAAAAGCTCTCTATGCCTTAAGACAAGCTCTTAGAGCTTGGTATAAGAGACTTAGCTCTTTTCTCTTGAAAAATAGTTTTCAAAGAGGTACCACAGACACAACTCTATTTATCAAGAATTCTAATAATTCTTTTATTCTAGTCCAAATATATGTTGATGACATTATTTTTGGATCAACTAATGAATCCCTTTGTTTTGAATTTGGAAAACTCATGACAAGTGAATTTGACATGAGTATGATGGGTGAACTTAATTTTTTCCTTGGGCTACAAATTAAACAAACTGAAAATGGTATTTTCATTCATCAAGAGAAGTATGCTAAGGAATTAGTTAAGAAATTTGGTATGGAAAATGCCAAACCCATGGGAACTCCCATGCACCCTAATTCTAAATTAGATAAGGGAGAAACTGAGAAAGATGTAGATGAGACTAGGTATAGAGGAATGATTGGTTCTCTTATGTACTTAACTTCCTCTAGACCCGATATTGTGCAAAGTGTTGGATTGTGTTCAAGGTTCTAATCCAAACCAAAAGAGTCACATCTTTCTGCAGTTAAGAGGATCGTTAGATATGTTCATGGCACATCCAATTTTGGTCTTTGGTATCCTATGATTGATGATTTTTCTGTAGTTAGTTATTGTGATGCAGATTTTGCCGGTGATAGAGTTGATAGAAGGAGCACTTCAGGCTTATGTTGCTTCTTTGGAAAGTCCTTAAATGTTTGGTCAAGTAAGAAACAGCCAACAGTAGCGTTATCCACTACTGAGGCTGAGTATATAGCTGCTTCTTCATGTTGTTCTCAGCTTATATGGTAAAAAACACAGCTTGCTTCAAGTTAAATGCTGAAAATATTCCCTTATTGTGTGATAATATGAGTGCCATTAATATTTCTAAAAATCTAGTTTTGCACTCTAGGACTAAACATATTGAAGTGAAATTTCATTCAATAAGAGAACATGTTCAAAAAGGGGATATTAGCATTCAATTTGTTAAATCAGAAGAGCAATTGGCAGATATTTTCACTAAACTACTACCTAAGGACAGATTCTGCATGTTTAGAACTAGTCTAGGTATTTTAAGTTATGATTCTTTGTTTGGAAGTTGCTGATGTGCTTGTTGGAGTTTTTATCTCATAAATAGGTATGAGACAATCCTGGGCAGGAGAAGAACGTTCCCTTCAATCACCGTGTTCTGGGATTGTTTCAAGTGAAAGTTAATCTGGGCCTACCTCAAAAATCAGATCTAGAGTGGTCCAATGTGTTTCCTTAAATCCAACCATCTCTGGGTCCAAATATGAATGTTATATTTTTTGTTTGGTTGATAATTTTTTTTTGCTTGACTGTTTACATTTTTTTGAAAGGGTTTTCATTTAATGTTTTCTGGTCCAAAAAGATTTTCAGTTTGATTTATTTTTTTTCAAAAAGGTTTTCAAAATTTAAATTTAATTTCCTGTTTTATCTTTAAAATCAAATAAAATCTTTCTCTTATGAGGTCATGTCTTTTCAAGTCATATCAATAGGTTATGCAGTTGCATAGTTTAAGAAATTTTCTTTTGGGTACGGTTATCAATACTCCATCTCTTCCCTCTATAACTCCTCCTCAAACCTTTCGGTTTCCTCCACTCCCTTTATTATTTCTCTTCCCTCAAAATTCAGAAACCACTCATATGAGGAAGAAAATCATTCCACAAAGGCCTCCTCGTGAAAAGATCCTCAAACTTCCATCAAAACCAAATCCCTCTACTCGTTCAAGAGATCAAACATTCACTCCCTCACCTTCTCCTCCTACCTCTCCTCCTCGTACTGATCCCATGGCACGGACCAAGACCACACCAAGGTATCCTACCTCAGCCAAGCCAACGCCACCACCAAAGGCAACGCCTTCCAAACTAAGCTCCTCGAAACTTGGCTCATCCAAGGGCAAGTGCCCTGCTACTAAAGAACCTATTCCTGAGTCAACACAACCTAAGCCAAAGTCTGTTCCTGTGCGTTCTCAATGAGGTAAAGCTCGAGTTTCTTTTTAATCAGTTAGTGAACCTGACATTGGGCCTTTTGATCAAAAATATCATTTTTGACCTCTCATTCAAACTATAACCCGTATAGATTCAAATCTGCCATGAATAATGACTTTTATGATGGAGTTATTAAGTATCATACCCTGTGTCCCTTTTTTCTTGTTGATTTGCCAACTTTGAAAAGAAAAACCTTTTCTTTTGTTGAAAATTTAGAATTTCTGGACTGGCATCATCTCTTTTCCATCAAAAAGCCTATTTACCCTCTTTTGGTCAAAGAGTTTTATGCTAACATGACATATCATGAAGGCACTGTTCACTCATATGTTAAGGGCCGAGACATGGTTTTAAAAAATGAAACAATCAGTGATTCATTGAAATATACTGATGTTGGGCCGTGTGCTTATGCATCTGTTAAGTGTGATGAAGGAGTTGGTATTTCTTACCATGATGCTTTGGCTAATATTTGTGAACATGTCTCCTTGATTGATGGCATTACACCCACTCACAAAGCCCTAGGATATAAACGTGCTCAGTTGCACCGAATGGTCAACCACATCATACTTCCTCAAAGTGGTTCATATCAAAGAGTTTCCTACACTGATACTCTTGTTTTATATGCCCTTCTCACCAAAACTGATATTTCATTTGCATATTTGATGGTTAGATACATGTTTGAATCTGTTAGGAGTGAAAAAGATAAAGAACTTCCTTATGGCATGTTTCTAACTTGCATATTTGAGTATTTTGGTGTTGACTTAACCAATGAGGAGTATCAAAATAGACATTCATATCTAAAAGGAGGTGGTGCAGCGAAACAGCAAAAGGGACCTACTCGATCTAAGAGAGTGGTTCTAGATGATGATGTTGAATAGTTCATTCTTGAGGAATCTCCTCTTCTCTCCACCGAGGGTACCTCCGTCTCTACAGGCCAAAAATCTGCTTTGCTAAATGTCATCAAGGATGTTGTTCAGGAGTTTGTCTCCCAATCCAATCACATGATTGCAATGAGCAAGGAGCAAAGGAAGCTAGCAAGCAAGCATGAAAATTTTCTCTGGAAATCAAGGGATCGAGTGGCTGTATTCATGACTTTCATTGATAACCTTCAAAAGGATGAAGACCCTGCCACTGATGATGAAGAGGAAGCTGGTTCGAAGGGGAATGGTTCTGATGCCTAGATTTGTCTCATGAAATTTACGGTTGTTGCTCTCTTTTTGTCTCATGTATTTTGTTTCGTTTGCTACTGTTAAACTAGTAATTTTGTTGTCTTGGGTGACTGTAATAACTCTAACTACTGCTGCACTTTTGATACTTCCTTTGGTGCTCTAACACTCTTTTGTAGGATTTATGGTGCTATTTTTGTTGATCTAGCTTATTATCCGCCCTTGATGACAAAAAAGGGGAGTAATAGCGTTGGAATACTGAATTTGACTGATGAGTTTTAATGATACTACTGCACCTATTGTGATTTTTGTGGATTTTGTTTGACTACTGCTGATAGTTTTGAGCATATAGTTAATAATCGTTGTTGACATGAATTTGCAACTGCTTGCTACTGCTGTGATTGTTTTATTGAAACCTATTTCATGACACATTGAACTCTGGACTAAAATTGTGTTTTTAGTTGCTTAATCTCCATTAGTTAAAGAGAATTTTGAGTAGCCCTTTACTATGCTCTGTATAAGTATAATGTAGATAGGAAAGAAGAGAATAGCATGAATCTAGGGGGAGCTACTCTTGAAAAGGAAAGGGGGAGCAACATAAAAGCAAATGAAAAAAATCAAAGGGAAGTTTTCTAATTTTACTAAAATTCAATTCCTTTTGGTTATTGCTTAAATATTTTTGTCATCAAGGGGGAGATTTTTGAGTTAAAAAATTAACTAAATTAATTAGTGATGACAAACATTATTTTTGGGTAAAATAAATAATTAGTATTGATTATTGATGATTGCATATTACTAATTATTTATTAAATGTTACATGCCAAAATTCAAATTAATAGCCCAAATTGAAGGGAATCAAGATACAACATTGGCGGGCTATAAAGCAATGAAAGCCCAAAAAAAAACAAAGAAAGAAGACAGATGGGCCAAACGGGTTGCTTAATGGATATCCGATCCAAAACCAATTTGATTTTAAAGCCCTCTCGCTTGCTTTCACCAACTCAACGTTCTTTTTTCTCTGACCATGTCAAATCACAGAAGCAAGAGAAAGTGCTTAGTTCCTAAGCTATTCAAAGAAGAGGAAAGAAAGAGAAGGTTAGGTAAGAAAGGCTGAGGTCAAATTAACAAGTTCAAACCAAATCCAGCTTAGGTTAAAGGTAACCCATTTCCTTTTACTTGCATCACACTTTCTTCTCTTCATCTTCAACTCTCTGCCACTCCTTTTCGGGTTATATGGAAAAGAGAATTTCTGTTCCTCACTGTTGTGCATCAACATTTGAGAATATGTCTTGGGGACCAAGTTGTGTTTCAATGGTCAAGATATGAGTTTACCATTGAAGAAATCCTTTTCTACTGATAATGTGGCTTTCGGTCAAAATAGAGAAGTCAGAAGCTAAGTTTCCATTATGAGGATTAATGGGAAAAAGTGAGACAGTGGGTTGGTGAAGCTCAAGGCTCAAGAAGTTGACCTAGGGAGAGCAACCAAGCAAAATGCAAGGAGATAAAAGAAGTCTTGCTGTTCATTCAGAAAGTAAGGAGAGAAAACCAGAGTTTGGTGAGTTGTGTTCTGTAAAGAAGTTTCTCTACTTGGATAATGCTTTCTTTCAAAGAAGCATTCGGCCAATACTGAAAAACTGAATCTGAGGTTTGCAAATCTGGTTTATCACATAGCAAAGAGTCTGTTGATGAAGTCAATCTCCTTCATGTTTTTACAGATTGTAATGTACTTTTCTATCTTTATCTTTCTGTAATTTCTTGTGTGAAAAGGCATATTCAGAAAGCTCAAGTGAAATCCATTAGTGCAAAAAGAATGAGTGATACACTTGAGAGAAAATCCTAGAGTTATTTTTAGATTTCTTTAGGTATGTCTATGTCTTGTATCTTGTACCTATAAGGTATCCCTTTCTTAGTTGGGTTAGCACTAAGAGTCAAGAGTTACGTATTAGTATAGCCAATGTCATGTTAGGTTAGAACTTGAGTGTGAAAGGATTGTGTCAATCCTGTGGAATTGGTGTATGTAATACTTTTAACTATAATTCCTCCATTGTTGTGGAGGTGACTGGACGTAGGTTGCATTGCACAAGGCAACCGAACCAGGATACATGTTGGTGTTAGCTTTTCTCTTCTCTACTGTGTTCTATTTTTCTGATATTCATGAGACAAAAATAAATTGTCTCATAAATTTCTGCTACCGAGTGCAAACAGAATCAGAATTCAAAGTTTGTTTTAAAGGGTCATTACAGCAACTTAAAAGGAAGGCATAGATTCAACCCCCCTTCTCTAAGCCTACCACAACTTTCATAGTTTAAATTCCTTCTTAGATTTAGGTTTTGATACTTATTTTGATTTAATTCATTTACTTTTCCTTATTTAATTGACTTAATTCTCTTAGTTTTTGATGAGCGGATAATTTATACACTTTTTGGCATTGTTTTTAGGTAGTTTTTAGTAGGATCTAGCTACTTTTAGGGATGTTTTTATTAGTTTTTATGCAAAATTCACATTTCTAGACTTTACTATGAGTTTGTGTGTTTTTCTGTGATTTCAGATATTTTCTGGCTGAAATTGAGGGACCTGAGCAAAAATCTAATAGGAGGCTGACAAAGGACTGCTGATGTTATTGGATTCTGACCTCCCTGCACATGAGATGGATTTTTTTGAGCTACAGACCTCAAAATGGCGCGCTCTCAACGGTGTTGGAAAGTACACATCCAGATCTTTCCAGCAATATATAATAGTCCATACTTTATTCGAGTTTAGATAAGGCAAACTGGCGTTCAACGCCAGTTCCATGCTGCATTCTAGAGTAAAACGCCAGAAACACGTCACAAACCAGAGTTAAACGCCATAAACATGTTACAACTTGGCGTTTAACTCCAAGAGAAGCCTCTGTACATGTAAAGCTCAAGCTCAGCCCAGGCACATACCAAGTGGGCCCCGGAAGTGGATTTCTGCATCAATCACTTATTACTGTAAACCCTAGTAACTAGTTTAGTATAAATAGAACTTTTTACTATTGTACTAGGGGTCCTTTTCCCTATTGTTCGAATTCATATCACATTTTGGGGGCTGGCCATTTGGCCATGCCTAGACCATCACTTATGTATTTTCAATGGTGGAGTTTCTACACACCATAGATTAAGGTGTGGAGCTCTGATGTACCTCGAGTTTTAATGCAAAGTACTACTATTTTCTATTCAATTCATGCTTATTCTTATTCTAAGATATTTGTTGCCCTTCAACCTGATGGATGTGATGATCCGTGACACTCATCATCATCCGTCCTTATGAACGCGTGCTTGACAACCACTTCCGTTCTACCTTAGACTGAGCACGTATCTCTTGGATTCCTTGATCAGAATCTTCGTGGTATAAGCTAGAACCCTTTGGCGGCCACTCTTGAGAATCCGAAAAGTCTAAACATTGTCTGTGGTATTCCGAGTAGGATTCAAGGATTGAATGACTGTGACGAGCTTCAAACTCGCGATTGTTGGGTGTGGTGACAGACGCAAAAGAATCATTGGATTCTATTCCAACATGATCGAGAAGCGACAGATGATTAGCCGTGCTGTGACAGAGCATTTGGACCATTTTCACTGAGAGAATGGGAAGTAGCCATTGACAACGGTGACACCCTACATACAGCTTGCCATGGAAAGGAGTAAGAAGGATTGAAGGAAGTCAATAGGAAAGCAGAGATTCAGAGGGGACAAAGCATCTCCATACACTTATCTGAAATTCCCACCAATGATTTACATAAGTATCTCTATCTTTATTTTATACTTTATTTATTATTAATTTCAAAAACCTTTATAACCATTATAATCTGCCTGACTGAGATTTACAAGATGACCATAGCTTGCTTCATACCAACAATCTCCGTGGGATCGACCCTTACTCACGTAAGGTTTATTACTTGGACGACCCAGTACACTTGCTGGTTAGTTGTGCGAAGTTGTGAAGAATGTGAGTGAACCATAGTAGTGTGCACCAAGTTCTTGGAGCCATTACTAAAAATCGTTTGAGTTATGAAAAGAGTAAATCACAATTTTGCATATCAAGTTTTTGGCGCCGTTGCCGGGAATTGTTTGAGTTTCGACAACTGACGGTTCATCTTGTTGCTCAGATTAGGTAATTTTCTTTTATTTTGTTTTCAAAAAGTTTTCAAAAATTTCTTTCAAAAATTTTTCTTCTTTTTCGTTTTTCCAAAATTTATTTTCGAAAAAAAAAATCCAAAAAAAAATTTTAAATCATAAAAATAAAAATATTTTGTGTTTCTTGTTTGAGTCTAGTGTCAATTTTAAGTTTGGTGTCAATTGCATGTTTTTAAAAATTCATGCATGTGTTCTTCATGATCTTCAAGTTGTTCTTGGTGAGTCTTCTTGTTTGATCTTCATATTTTCTTGTTTTATGTTTTTTGTTGTTTTTCATATGCATTTTTGCATTCATAGTGTCTAAATATGAAAAATTTCTAAGTTTGGTGTCTTGCATATTTTTCTTTTCTTGAAAATTTTTCAAAAATAAGTCTTGATGTTCATCTTGATCTTCAAAGTATTCTTGGTGTTCATCTTGACATTCATAGTGTTCTTGCATGCATCATTTGTTTTAATCCAAAATTTTCATGTTGTGATCAAATCTTTTTCATTTTTCTTTTATATTTTCGAAAATTTTCTTTAAAATTGATTTTCAAAATCCTTTTCTTATCTTTCTTTCAAAATTTCGAAAACTTTGCTAACAATTAATGTGATTGATTCAAAAATTTGAAGTTTATTACTTTCTTGTTAAGAAAGGTTCAATCTTTAAATTTTAGAATCATATCTTTTAGTTTCTTGTTAGTCAAGTAATCAATTTTAATTTTAAAAAATTAGATCTTTTTCAAAACAAATCTCAATCATATCTTTTTCAAAAAATTAATTTCAAATTCTTTTCTAACTTCTTATCTTTTCAAAATTGATTTTCAAATCTTTTTCAACTAACTAATTGACTTTTTGTTTGTTTCTTATCTTTTTCAAAACCACCTAACTACTTTCCTCTCTCTAATTTCCGAAAATCACCCTCCTTTTTTTCAAAATTCTTTTATTTAACTAATTGTTTCAAATTTTAATTTTAATTTTATTTCTTTTCTTAATTTTCGAAAATCACTAACCCTTTTTCAAAATTAATTTTCGAAATTCTCTCTCTCATCTCTTTCTACTTATTTATTTATTTACTAACACTTCTCTTCTACTCAAGAATTCGAACCCACTCTTCTCCCCCTGTGTTTGGATTCTTACCTTCTTCTATTCTTTTCTTCTTCTACTATCATAAAGGAATCTCTATACTATGACATAGAGGATTCCTCTTCCTTTTCTGTTCTCTTCTTTTTCATATGAGCAAGAGCAGGGACAAGAACATTCTTGTTGAAGTAGATCCGGAACTTGAAAGGACTCTGAAGAAGAAGCTAAGAGAAGCTAAAGCACAACAATCCAGAGAAAACCTTACAAAGAATCTCGAAAAAGAGAGAGACATGGCCGAACCCAATAATAATGGTGGAGGCGCAAGGAGGATGCTTGGTGATTATACTACACCTACTTCCAAATTTGATGGAAAAAGCATCTCAATCCCTGCCATTGGAGCAAATAATTTTGAGCTAAAGCCTCAACTAGTTGCTCTAATGCAACAGAACTGTAAGTTTCATAAACTTCCATCAGAAGATCCCTACCAGTTTTTAATTGAGTTCTTGCAGATTTGTGAGACTGTTAAGACTAATAGAGTAGATCCTGAAGTCTACAGGCTCATGCTTTTCCCCTTTGCTGTAAGAGACAAAGCTAGAACATGGTTGGACTCACAACCTAAAGATAGCCTGGACTCTTGGGATAAGCTGGTCACGACCTTCTTGGCTAAGTTCTTTCCTCCTCAAAAACTGAGCAAGCTTAGAGTGGATGTTCAGACCTTCAAACAAAAAGATGGTGAATCCCTCTATGAAGCTTGGGAAAAATACAAACAGTTGACCAAAAAGTGTCCTGCTGACATACTTTCAGAGTGGACCATGTTGGATATATTCTATTATGGTCTATCTGA
This sequence comes from Arachis stenosperma, assembly GCF_014773155.1. Taxonomy (NCBI): domain Eukaryota; kingdom Viridiplantae; phylum Streptophyta; class Magnoliopsida; order Fabales; family Fabaceae; genus Arachis; species Arachis stenosperma. The sequence goes on along the minus strand of NC_080378.1, from coordinate 45,962,434 downwards.
GTTTTCTAAGATGTCATTGGACCATTCTGTAGGTGGATCCATTCACCTAAAGAAAATGCCTGCAGAAGCTCAAGAACTCATTGACATGGTTGCAAATAACCAATTCATGTACACTTCTGAGAGGAATCCTGTGAATAATGGGATGCCTCAGAGGAAGGGAGTTCTTGAAATTGATGCTCTAAATGCCATATTGGCTCAGAACAAAATATTAACTCAGCAAGTCAACATGATTTCTCAAAGTCTGAATGGATGGCAAAATGCATCCAACAGTACTAAAGAGGCATCTTCTGAAGAAGAAGCTTATGATCTTGAGAACCCTGCAATGGCAGAGGTGAATTACATGGGTGAACCCTACGGGAACACCTATAATTCTTCATGGAGAAATCATCCCAACTTCTCATGGAAAGATCAACAAAAGCCCCAACAAGGCTTTAATAATGGTGGAAGAAGCAGGCTTAGCAATAGCAAGCCTTTTCTATCATCTTCTCAGCAACAGACATAGAATTCTGAGCAGAGCTCCTCTAGCTTAGCAAACATAGTCTCTGATCTGTCTAAGGCCACTTTAAGTTTCATGAGTGAAACAAGATCCTCCATTAGAAACTTGGAGGCACAAGTGGGTCAGCTGAGTAAAAAAATCACTGAAACTCCTTCTAGTACTCTCCCAAGCAATACTGAAGAGAATCCAAAAAGAGAGTACAAGGCCATTAATATAATCAAAATGGCTGAACCTAGAGATGAAGGGGAGGACGTGAATCCCAATGAGGAAGACCTCATGGGACGTCTCCCAGACAAGAAGGAGTTCCCTATTGAGGACCTAAAAGAATCTAAGGCTCATACAGAGACCCTAGAGATTCCATTCAACCTCCTTCTGTCATTCATGAACTCTGAAAACTATTCTTCCTCTGAAGAGGATGAAGATGTAACTGGAGAGCAAGTTGCTCAATATTTAGGAGCTATCATGAAGCTAAATGCCAAGTTGTTTGGTAATGAGACTTGGGAAGATGCACCTCCCTTGCTCATTAGTGAACTAGATACATGGGTTCAGCAAACTTTACCTCAGAAGAAACAAGATCCTAGTAAATTTTTAATACCCTGTACCATGGGCACCATGACCTTTGAGAAGGCTCTGTGTGACCTGGGATCAAGTATAAATCTTATGCCACTCTCTGTAATGGAGAAACTGGGAATCTTTGAGGTACAAGCTGCTACTTTCTCAATAGAGATGGCAGACAAGTCAATAAGACAAGCTTATGAATTGGTAGAGGACGTGTTAGTAAAGGTTAAAGGCCTTTACATCCCTGCTGATTTTATAATCTTAGACACTAGGTGGGAGAAGGATGATTGTATCATCCTTGGAAGACCCTTCCTAGCCACAGCAGGAGCTGTGATTGATGTTAACTGGTGCACGAATTTGCAATCCGTACAACTAACCAGCAAGTGCACTGGGTCGTCCAAGTAATACCTTACGTGAGTAAGGGTCGACCCCACGGAGATTATTGGTTTGAAGCAATCTATGTTTATTTTATTTTATCTTAGTCAGGATGTCAATTAAGTTATTTGGATTTAATTGTAAGAAGTAAAAGTGTTTGGAATAAGTGATTGTTACTTTATTAATGAAGAACATGTTGGGGTTTTGGAGATGCTTTGTCCTTTGAACTTCAACTCTTCCTTGAAATCCTTTCCCACACGCAAGGCTCCTTCCATGGCAAGTTGTATGTAGGGTGTCACCATTGTCAGTAGCTACCTCCCATCCTCTCAGTGAAAATGGTCCAGATGCTCTGTCACAGCACGGCTAATCAGCTGTTGGTTCTCGATCATGTTGGAATAGGATCCATTGATCCTTTTGCGTTTGTCATCACGCCCAGCAATCGCGAGTTTGAAGCTCGTCACAGCCATTCAATCCTTGAATCCTACTCGGAATACCACAGACAAGGTTTAGACCTTCCGGATTCTCAAGAGTGGCCGCCATCAATTCTAGCTTATACCACGAAGATTCTGATTAAGGAATCTAAGAGAAGCTCATTCAGTCTGATGTAGAACGGAGGTGGTTGTCAGGCACACATTCATGGATCTGAGGAAGGTGATGAGTGTCACGGGTCATCACCTTCTTCATGTTTAAGCGCGAATGAACATCTTAGATAGGAACAAGCGTGTTTAAATGGAAAATAAAGGTAATTGTATTAATTCATCGAGACGCTGCAGAGCTCCTCACCCCCAACAATGGAGTTTAGAGACTCATGCTGCCAAAAGGTACAAATTTCAGATCTAAAATATCATGAGGTGCAAAGTAAATCTCTAAAAGTTGTTTAAATAGTAAACTAGTAACCTAGGTTTACAGAAAATGAGTAAACTATGATAGATAGTGCAGAAATTCACTTCTGGGGCCCACTTGGTGTGTGCTGGGGCTGAGACTTAAGCTTCTCACGTGCATGGGGCTGTTTTGGGCGTTCAACGCCAGGTTGTAACCTGTTTCTGGCGTTGAACTCCAGTTTGTAACCTGTTTCTGGCGCTGGACACCAGACAGCAGCATGATACTGGCGTTGAACGCCAGTTTACGTCATCTATCTTCGTGCAAAGTATGGACTATTATATATTGCTGGAAAGCCCTGGATGTCTACTTTCCAACGCCGTTGAGAGCGCGCCAATTGGACTCTTGTAGCTCCAGAAAATCCATTTCGAATGCAGGGAGGTCAGAATCCAACAGCATCAGCAGTCCTTTTTCAGCCTAACTCAGATTTTTGCTCAGCTCCCTCAATTTCAGCCAGAAAATACCTGAAATCATAGAAAAACACACAAACTCGTAGTAAAGTCCAGAAATATGATTTTTGCCTAAAAACTAATAATATTTAACTAAAAACTAATTAAAACATACTAAAATCTACATGAAATTACCCCCAAAAAGCGTATAAAATATCCGCTCATCACAACACCAAACTTAAACTGTTGCTTGTCCTCAAGCAACTAGATGAATAAAAGAGGATAAAAAGAAATCAATAAGCAATAATATCTCAGAGTTTTAAGTGAAGCTCAGATTCTAATTAGATGAGCGGGGCTAGTAGCTTTTTGCTTCCAAACAGTTTTGGCATCTCACTTTATCCTTTGAAATTCAGAATGATTGGCATCCATAGGAACTCAGAATTCAGATAGTATTATTGATTTTCCTAGTTAAGTATGTTGATTCTTGAACACAGCTACTTTTATGAGTCTTGGCCGTGGCCCTAAGCACTTTGTTTTCCAGTATTACCACCGGATACACAAATGCCACAGACACATGACTGGGTGAACCTTTTCAGATTGTGACTCAGCTTTGCTAGAGTCCCCAGTTAGAGGTGTCCAGAGCTCTTAAGCACACTCTTTTTGCTTTGGATCACGACTTTAACCACTCAGTCTCAAGTTTTTCACTTGGACCTGCATGCCACAAGCACATGGTTAGGGACAGCTTGGTTTAGCCGCTTAGGCCTGGAACTATTTCCTTGGGCCCTTCTATCCACTGATACTCAAAGCCTTGGATCCTTTTCTTAATCCAATGATTCCTTGTAATTTTTTTTTGTTGTTTTTTTTTCACTGCTTTTTCTTGCTTCAAGAATCAAATTCATGATTTTTCAGATCATCAATAATATTTTTTGTGTTCCTCATTCTTTCAGGAGCCAATATTCGTAAAATTCAGGATAAAATATGCACTATTCAAGCATTCATTCAGAGAATAAAAAGTATTGCCACCACATATAATTAATTATAATTTTTATTATTAAGAACTCGAAAAATATAAATTACTTCTTTATTCTAAAAATCTACTATTTTATTCATGTCTGATGATGATGAGAAAAATAAATTATAACTTTAATTGGGAGTAAAACCAGAATAGATATGCTAACTACTACTACTACTACTCTATATATCTCCTAAGGTAAATTTCTATAATAACACTATCACAGAGTTAAAGCTAAAATTAGAACTGAACAACCTGTGTTTTGAGAAGTAGATGTTCCTCTGATCTGTGGGGTGCTTGGTCCTTCAAGGATTAATTTCTGGCACTTCAGCTCCCTTAAATCACGTCCTTGCTCTTCTTGTTCCTTAAGCAGTTTGCAAAGCATGCTACTTTGATTGTTCTGTTCTTCCTTTATTTGGTTCATAGCTTCTTGCAATTTGGAAATAGATGCCTCAAGATGTTCCCAATATTCGAATTGAGGAAGTTATGGGAGGACTTCATGTGCTCTCCTCTTGATTGGATCATCCTGCAACTGTTGTCTGTCCATTGATATTCTAGTGATTGGCCTCTCAACTGAGATATACTCTGTTATTCCCATCTTCACTCCAGCATCTCTGCAGAGTATAGAAATTAAGCTTGGATAGGCCAATCTGGCATCCTTGGAATTCCTGTTTGCTATTTTGTATAGTTCACACGAGATCAGTTGATGGACTTCTACTTCTTTTCCCAACATGATGCAGTGAATCATCACTGCTCTTTTAATAGTAACTTCAGAACGGTTGCTGGTGGGCAATATAGAACGCCCAATGAAATCCAACCAGCCTCTGGCTGCTGGTTTGAGATCTTCTCTTTTGAGTTGATTTGGGATGCCAGTTGTGCTGGTGGTCCACCTGGCTTCAAGGATGCATATATCCTCTGGAATCTTGTCCAGGCCTTTATTTACCCTCATCATTCTCCTATTAAAGGAGTCTGGGTCATCTTTCAGTTGAGGAAGCTTAAAGATCTCCCTGATTTTGTCAGGATGAGTATGAACAATCTTTCCTCTGACTAAGGTCCGATGGTCATAGAGGGCAGCTACAATTATTCTTTGCCTGTCTGTCTGCCATAGATTAGCATAGAACTCCTGAACCATGTTCCTTCCCACTTTCGTCTCAGGATTAGCTAGGATTTCCCAGTTCCAATTTCGAATTTGTTCTTGGATCTCCGGATATTCATCTTCTTTCAGATCGAACTTGACTTCCGGGATCACTGATCTTAGACTCATTATTTTGTAGTAATGGTCTGAATGTTCTTTAGTTAAGAACTTCCCTTGATTCCAAAGTGGCTTTAGAATATTCTCTTTCTTGCCTCTTGGGTTGGGTTGTTTTCCTTTAGGGGTCATGATTAAAGTGAGTATGTTTTTGTGATCACGGATAAGCACACCAAACTTAGAGATTTGCTTGTCCTCAAGCAAAAAAAAAGAGAGAAGAGGGATAGGAGGAGAGCAAGTGTGGAATGGTGGATGATGAGAGGGGCGCCGAAAGTGGATATAAGGGGAGGGGGTGGGTTTTCGAAAATAAGAAAGAGATATAAGATAAAAGATATGATTTATAAAAGATAAATATGACAAGAAAAGGATATAATTTAAAAAGATATGAATGATATTTAAAAATAAATTTGAAATTTATAAATTGAAAAAGATTTTAAAAGATAATTAAGTTTGAAAAGAAATTGGAAAAAGAGTTGGATTGGATTGAAAAAAAAAGTTTATGTTTATGTATGAAGCTACATTTGATATTTTTGAAAAAGGGGTTTTAGAAATTAGGGTTTTTAAAAATTAGGATTAAAAATTTTGGAATTGAAGGATGATATTTTGAAACATGTTTATGCAAGAAATCATGAATTGAAACATAAAAATTAGAAAACTTTTTAAGAAAAATGAATTTTACCTCTTCCCCACCATTCTGGCGTTAAACGCCCAAATGCTGCATGTTTTGGGCGTTTAACGCCCAATTGCTGCTTCTCCTGGGCGTTCAACGCCCAGCTGTTGCTTCTTTCTGGCGTTGAACGCCAGGAAGTCCTTTTTTACTGGGCGTTTTTCTAAACGCCTAGTATGTTGAAATTCTGGCGTTAAACGCCCAGAAGGAGCTTCTTTCTGGCGTTCAACGCCCAGAAGATGCTCCTTTCTGGCGTTTAACGCCCAAATGGCTATCCTTACTGGCGTTGAACGCCCAGTGAATGCTTCTTTTGGGCGTTCAACGCCCAAAACGTTTCTTACTGGCCTTTTTCACGCCAGTGAGCTCCAAAATTCCCCTGTAACTCTGTGAATTCAAGCAATTGCTATTTTACCTTGAAGATACTTTGACATATACCTGTGAAAAGAGATTAATTAATGAAAACAAATAAAATTAAATTTTGTGAATGGCTGGGTTGCCTCCCAGCAAGCGCTTCTTTAATGTCGTTAGCTGGACTATTACTGAGCTTTAATCAAGTCTCAGTTTTGAGCATTCTTGCTCAAAATTTCCCTCAAGATAATGTTTAACTCTCTATCCATTAACAATGAACTTTTTGTTAGAGTCATTATCCTGAAGCTCAACGTATCCATGTGGTGATACACTTGTAATCACATATGGACCTCTCCACCGGGACTTCAATTTCCCGGGGAATAGCTTGAGCCTAGAATTGAATAGCAGAACTTTCTACCCTGGCTCAAAGACTCTGGATGACAATTTCTTATCATGCCATCTTTTTGCTTTCTCTTTGTATATTTTTGCATTCTCGAAAGCATTGAGTCTAAATTCCTCTAGCTCATTTAACTGAAGCAATCGTTTTTCTCCAGCTAACTTGGCATCAAGGTTCAGGAATCTGGTTGCCCAGTAGGCCTTATATTCCAGTTCCACAAGCAAGTGACATGCCTTTCCATACACAAGCTGGTATGGAGAGGTCCCTATAGGGGTCTTGAATGCTGTTCTGTATGCCCACAGAACATCATCCAAGCTTCTTGCCCAATCCCTTCTACGGTTAATTACAGTCCGTTCCAGGATTCTTTTGAGTTCTCTATTTGAGACTTCAGCTTGCCCATTAGTCTGTGGATGGTATGGAGTTGCTACCCTGTGGCTAACTCCATAACGAACCAAAGCAGAGTAAAGCTGTTTATTGCAGAAATGAGTGCCCCCATCACTGATTAATACTCTAGGGGTACCAAATCTGCTGAAGAAGTGTTTTTGGAGGAATTTTAACACTGTTTTAGTGTCATTAGTGGGTGTTGCAATAGCCTCCACCCATTTGGATACATAATCCACTGCCACCAGAATATAAGTGTTTGAGTATGATGGTGGGAAAGGTCCCATGAAGTCAATACCCCATACATCAAACAACTCAATCTCCAAGATCCCTTGTTGAGGCATGGCATAACTGTGAGGCAGATTGCCAGATCTTTGGCAACTGTCACAATTAAGTACAAACACTCGGGAATCTTTATAAAGAGTTGGCCAGTAGAAGCCACATTGGAGGACTCTTGTGGCTGTTCGCTCACTTCCAAAATGTCCTCCATACTGTGATCCTTGGCAATGCCATAGGATCTTTTGCGCTTCTTCTTTAGGCACACATCTACGGATTACTCCGTCTGCACATCTCTTTAAGAGATATGGTTCATCCCAAAGATAGTATTTTGCATCCGTGATCAACTTCTTTGATTGCTGCCTACTGTACTCTTTGGGTATGAATCTCACTGCCTTGTAGTTTGCAATGTCTGCAAACCATGGCACTTCCCGGATGGCAAAGAGTTGCTCATCCAGAAAGGTTTCAGAGATCTCAGTGAAAGGGAGGGACGCCCCTTCTACTGGTTCTATTCGGGACAGATGATCTGCTACTTGGTTTTCTGTCCCTTTTCTGTCTCTTATTTCTATATCAAACTCTTGTAGAAGCAACACCCATCTGATAAGTCTGGGTTTTGAATCCTGCTTTGTGAGTAGATATTTAAGAGCAGCATGATCAGTGTACACAATCACTTTTTATCCTACTAAATAGGATCTGAATTTGTCAATGGCATAAACCACTGCAAGTAGCTCTTTTTCTGTGGTTGTGTAGTTCTTCTGTGCATCATTTAGAACACGGCTGGCATAGTAAATGACGTGCAAAAGCTTGTCATGCCTTTGTCCCAACACTGCACCAGTGGCATGGTCACTGGCATCACACATTAGTTCAAATGGCAATGTCCAGTTTGGTGCAGAAATGATTGGTGATGTGACCAATTTAGCTTTCAGAGTCTCAAATGCCTGCAGACACTCCTTATCAAAGACGAATGGCGTGTCAGCAGCTAGCAGGTTGCTCAGAAGTTTGGCGATTTTTGAAAAATCCTTTATAAATCTCCTATAGAATCCTGCATGCCCCAGAAAGCTTCTGATTGCCTTAACATTCGCAGGTGGTGGTAATTTTTCAATTACCTCTACCTTAGCTTGATCCATCTCTATTCCCTTGTTCGAAATTTTGTGCCCAAGGACAATTCCTTCAGTCACCATAAAGTGACATTTTTCCCAGTTTAAAACCAGGTTAGTCTCTTGGCATCTCTTTAGAACAAGTGCTAGATGGTCAAGACAGGAGCTGAATGAGTCTCCAAATACTGAAAAGTCATCCATGAAGACTTCCAGAAATTTTTCCACCATATCAGAGAAAATTGAGAGCATGCACCTCTGAAAGGTTGCAGGTGCATTGCACAGGCCAAATGGCATCCTTCTGTATGCAAATACTCCATATGGACATGTGAATGCCGTTTTCTCTTGATCTTGGGGATCTACTGCAATTTGATTATAACCTGAATATCCATCCAAGAAGCAGTAGTATTCATGACCTGGTAGTCTTTCTAGCATCTGGTCTATGAATGGTAAAGGAAAATGATCCTTTCTGGTGGCTGTATTGAGCCTTCTATAATCAATACACATACGCCACCCTGTAACTGTTCTTGTAGGAACCAGTTCATTTTTTCATTGTGAACCACTGTCATGCCACCTTTCTTAGGGACAACTTGGACAGGGCTCACCCAGGGGCTGTCATAAATAGGATAAATAATCCCAGCCTCTAGTAATTTAGTGACCTCCTTCTGCACCACTTCCTTCATGGCTGGATTCAGCCGCCTTTGTGGTTGAACCACTGGCTTGGCGTCACCCTCCAATAGGATCTTGTGCATGCATCTGGCTGGGCTAATGCCCTTAAGATCACTGACGGACCACCCAAGAGCTGTCTTGTGTGTCCTTAGCACTTGAATTAGTGCTTCCTCTTCCTGTGGCTCTAGGGTAGAGCTTATGATTACAGGAAAGGTATCACCTTCTCCCAGAAATGCATATTTCAGAGATGGTGGTAATGGTTTGAGCTCGGGTTTGGGAGGTTTCTCCTCTTCCTGAGGGATTTTCAGAGGTTCTATTATTCTCTCTGATTCCTCCAAATCAGGTTGAACATCTTTAAAGATGTCCTCTAACTCTGATTCGAGACTCTCAGCCATATTGACCTCTCTTACCAGAGAGTCAATGATATCAACACTCATGTAGTCATTTGGGGTGTCTGGATGTTGCATGGCTTTGACAACATTCAACTTGAACTCCTCCTCATTGACTCTCAGGGTTACTTCCCCTTTTTGGACATCAATGAGGGTTCCGCCAGTTGCTAGGAAAGGTCTTCCTAGAATGAGAGTTGCACTCTTGTGCTCCTCCATTTCCAGCACCACAAAGTTAGTAGGAAAAGCAAATGGCCCAACCTTGACAATCATGTCTTCAATCACGCCTGATGGGTATTTAATGGAGCCATCAGCAAGTTGAAGACATATCCGGGTTGGTTTGACTTCTTCAGTCAAACCAAGCTTTGTGATAATAGATGCAGGTATTAAGTTGATACTTGCCCCAAGATCACATAGAGCCTGCTTGGTACAAGTACCCTCTAATGTGCATGGTATCATAAAGCTTCCGGGATCCTTAAGCTTCTCAGGTAAGCTTTCCAGGATAACTGCACTGCATTCTTCAGTGAGGTAAACTTTTTCAGTTTCCCTCCAATCCTTCTTATGACTTAATATCTCTTTCATGAACTTAGCATAAGAGGGTATTTGCTCAAGTGCTTCTGCAAACGGAATCTTTATTTCAAGAGTCCTGAGATAGTCTGCAAAGCAGGCAAATTGCTTATCTTGTTCCGCTTGGCGGAGTTTTTGAGGATAAGGCATTTTGGCTTTATATTCCTCAACCTTAGTTGCTGCAGGTTTATTACCTACAGAAGTGGGTTGGGAAGCCTTTTTAGAAGGGTTGTTATCAGCACTTGTATGTGACTGATCCCCCACTGGCATTTGAATGCCAGGGGTGGAAGCTGGAGTGGCGTTAAACGCCAACTCCTTATCTGTTACTGGCGTCTGAACGCCAGAACTGTGCTCCCTTTGGGCGTTCAACACCGGATTCATGCTTGTTTCTGGCGTTGAACGCCAGGAATGAGCATGGTCTGGGCGTTCAGCGCCAGCATTATTCCTCTCTGGGCTCTGATTGTCCTCAGAGGGATTTTGAGTAGCCATTTGTTCATTTCTTGGCTTCCTGCTGCTTTGAAGTGAGGTATTTAATGTTTTCCCACTTCTTAATTGAACTGCTTGGCATTCTTCTGCTATTTGTTTTGACCGTTGCTTTTCTGTTTACTTTAACTGTACTTCCATATTCCTGTTAGCCATTCTTGTTTCCTGTAGTATTTCCTTGAATTTGGCTAGCTGCTGGGTTAGAAAGTCTAAGTGCTGATTGAATTCATTAGCCTGATCCACAAGACTGAGTTCAGCAGTTACTGTTTTAGCTTCTTCTTTCATGGAAGATTCACTACTTAGGTACATATGCTGATTTCTGGCAACTGTATCAATAAGCTCTTGAGCTTCTTCAATTGTTTTTCTCATATGTATAGATCCATCAGCTGAGTGATCTAAAGAAATCTGAGCTTTTTCTGTAAGCCCATAGTAGAAAATGTCTAATTGCACCCACTCTGAAAACATCTCAGAGGGGAATTTTCTCAGCATCTCTCTGTATCTCTCCCAGGCATCACAAAGGGGTTCATTATCTCCTTGTTTGAAGCCTTGGATGCTCAGCCTTAGCTGTGTCATCCGTTTTGGAGGAAAATAGTGATTCAGAAATTTTTCTGACAGCTGTTTCCATGTCTTTATGCTGTTCTTAGGTTGGTTATTTAACCACCTCTTAGCTTGATCTTTTACAGCAAATGGAAACAGTAATAATCTGTAGACATCCTGATCTACTTCCTTATCATGTACTGTGTCAGCAATTTGCAAAAATTGTGCCAGAAACTCTGTAGGTTCTTCGTGTGGAAGACCAGAATACTGGCAGCTTTGCTACACCATGATAATAAGCTGAGGATTCAACTCAAAGCTACTAACTCCAATGGAGGGTATACAGATACTACTCCCATATGAAGCAGCAGTGGGGTTAGCATATGACCCCAGAGTCCTCCTGGACTGTTCATTTCCACTTAATTCCATGATGGAACAAGGGAGATGATATGTATGTTGATATTATTTATTTTATAAAAATAAAATAAAAATGGAATAAATAAAAATGAAATAAATAAAATAAAAAAATTGAAAATATTTTGTGAAGATTTTTGAAAAATTTTGAAATTGAAATCTGAAATTTTTATATAAAAATTTCGAAATTATTGTTTAAAATTAGTTAGAAAAGATAATTTTTTTTGAATTTTGAATTCTATGATGAAAGAGAAAAACACATAAAAGACACAAGACTTAAAATTTTTAGATCTAATGCTCCTTATTTTCAAAAATTTTGGAGGGAAAACACCAAGGAACACCAAACTTAAAAATTTTAAGATCAAGACACAAGAAAAACTCAAGAACACCTTGAAGATTCACAAGAACACCAAGAACAAAAGAAAGAACACCAAACTTAAAATTTTTAGAAAACCAAGATAAATTTTCGAAAATTATATTAAAATTAACAACAGAACACCAAACTTAGAGTTTGGCACAAGATTAAATCAAGAAAAATTATTTTTGAAAAAGGATTTAAAAAAGAAGGTGCCCAATTGCCAAGAACATAAGCCAACGCTATAACCAACTGAGCTAAAAATGTAATGTATTTTAAACATGTATTATTTTTATGGATAAAAGTATAATTTTTGAAAGTTAATGTTTTGAAAAAGCACAAGAAAAACAAGAAAAGGCACAAAACAAGAAAAACTCAAGATCAAACAAGAAAAATAAATAAGAACAACTTGAAGATCAATGAAGAACAAAGAACACAAATTCGAAAATTTAAAGAAAAATATAAAATATGCAATTAACACCAAACTTTGAACAAGACACTAAACTCACGAAAAAAAAGTATACAAATTAATAAAGAAAAATAATATTTTTTTTGAAAAATTTTTTTGAAAAGAAATTATCCTATCAGAATTTAATGACTCTATAGCAACAAAAATAAATTATTCCTAATCTAAGAAATAAAATAAACCTTTAGTTGTTCAAACTCGAATAATCTCCGGCAACGGCGCCAAAAACTTGGTGCACGAATTTGCAATCCGTACAACTAACCAGCAAGTGCACTGGGTCGTCCAAGTAATACCTTACGTGAGTAAGGGTCGATCCCACGGAGATTATTGGTTTGAAGCAATCTATGTTTATTTTATTTTATCTTAGTCAGGATGTCAATAAGGTTATTTAGATTTAATTGTAAGAAGTAAAAGTGTTTGGAATAAGTAATTGTTACTTTATTAATGAAGAACATGTTGGGGTTTTGGAGATGCTTTGTCCTTTGAACTTCAACTCTTCCTTGAAATCCTTTCCCACACGCAAGGCTCCTTCCATGGCAAGCTGTATGTAGGGTGTCACCATTGTCAGTGGCTACCTCCCATCTTCTCAGTGAAAATGGTCCAGATGCTCTGTCACAGCACGGCTAATCAGCTGTTGGTTCTCGATCATGTTGGAATAGGATCCACTGATCCTTTTGCGTTTGTCATCACGCCCAGCAATCGCAAGTTTGAAGCTCGTCACAGCCATTCAATCCTTGAATCCTACTCGGAATACCACAGACAAGGTTTAGACCTTCCGGATTCTCAAGAGTGGCCGCCATCAATTCTATCTTATACCACGAAGATTCTGATTAAGGAATCTAAGAGAAGCTCATTCAGTCTGATGTAGAACGGAGGTGGTTGTCAGGCACACATTCATGGATCTGAGGAAGGTGATGAGTGTCACGGGTCATCACCTTCTTCATGTTTAAGCGCGAATGAACATCTTAGATGGGAACAAGCGTGTTTAAATGGAAAATAAAGGTAATTGTATTAATTCATCGAGACGCTGCAGAGCTCCTCACCCCCAACAATGGAGTTTAGAGACTCATGCTGCCAAAAGGTACAAATTTCAGATCTAAAATGTCATGAGGTGCAAAGTAAATCTCTAAAAGTTGTTTAAATAGTAAACTAGTAACTTAGGTTTACAGAAAATTAGTAAACTATGATAGATAGTGCAGAAATCCACTTCTGGGGCCCACTTGGTGTGTGCTGGGATTGAGACTTAAGCTTCTCACGTGCCTGGGGCTGTTTTGGGCGTTCAACGCCAGGTTGTAACCTGTTTCTGGCGTTGAACTCCAGCTTGTAACCTATTTCTGGCGCTAGACGCTAGACAGCAGCATGATACTGGCGTTGAACACCAGTTTACGTCATCTATCTTCGCGCAAAGTATGGACTATTATATATTGCTGGAAAGCCCTGGATGTCTACTTTCCAACGCCGTTGAGAGCACGCCAATTGGACTCCTGTAGCTCTAGAAAATCCATTTCGAGTGCAGGGAGGTCAGAATCCAACAGCATCAGCAGTCCTTTTTCAGCCTAACTCAGATTTTTGCTCAGCTCCCTCAATTTCAGCCAGAAAATACCTGAAATCACAGAAAAACACACAAACTCGTAGTAAAGTCCAGAAATATGATTTTTGCCTAAAAACTAATAATACTTAACTAAAAACTAATTAAAACATACTAAAATCTACATGAAATTACCCCCAAAAAGCGTATAAAATATCTGCTCATCATTAACAAAGGAGAATTAGTCCTTCAATTGAATGGGGAATACCTTGTGTTTAAGGCCCAAAGGTATCCTTCTGTAAACATGGAAAAGAGGCACGATAAGCTTCTCTCAATACAGAGTCAAACAAAGCCCCCACAATCAAACTATAAGTTTGGTGTTGGGAGGCCACAACCAAACTCTAAGTTTGATGTTGAACCCCCACATTCAAACACTAAGTTTGGTGTTGGGAGGTCCCAACAATGCTCTGAACATCTATGAGGCTCCATGAGAGCCCACTGTCAAGCTATTGACATTAAAGAAGCACTTATTGGGAGGCAACCCAATTTTTATTTATCTATATTTTTATTGTTCTTTTATGTTTTATTAGGTTCATGATCATGTGGAGTCACAAAAAAATTGCTAAAATTAAAAATAGAATCAAAAACAGCAGAAGAAATAGCACACCCTGGAGGAAGAACTTACTGGCGTTCAACGCCAGAACAGAGCATGAATCTGGCATTGAATGCCAGAAACAAGCAGCAATCTGGCGTTTAAATGCCAGGATTGCACCCTGAGGAAAGCTTGCGTTTAACGCCAGCAACAAGCATCAGGCTGGCGTTAAACGCTAGAAACATGCTACATCTAAGCCTTTAACACCAGAAACAAGCATCAGTCTAGCGTTAAATGCCAGGATTGCATGCAGAAGGCGTTTTACACGCCTAATTGGTGCAGGGATGATAAATCCTTGACACCTCAGAATCTGTGGACCCCACAGGATCACCTCAAGATCTGTGGACCCCACAGGATCCCCACCTACCTCAATTTCTCTTCCCCATCACCTCTTCACCACTCACATCCATCCATTCTTCCCCAAAAACCCCACCTACCTTCAAATTCAAAATCTCTTTCCCACCCAAACACTACATTCTCTTCTCCCCCTTGGCCGAAACCCACATATCTCTCCCTCTCCTCCATATCTTCTTCTTTTTCTTCTATTCTTTCTTCTTTTGCTCGAGGGCGAGCAACATTCTAAGTTTGGTATGGTAAAAGCATAGCTTTTTTGTTTTTCCATAACCATTTATGGCACCTAAGGCGGGAGAAACCTCTAGAAAGAGGAAAGGGAAGACAAAAGCTTCCACCTCCGAGTCATGGGAGATGGAGAGATTCATCTCAAGGGTCCATAGCTCAGTAGTAGAGGATTTAACTGCACATCAAGAGAGCCCACTCATGGACCTCAACCAGAGCATGAGGAATTCCCTCATCAAGAAATCCATGAGATACCTCAGGGGATACATTTTCCTCCACATAATTATTGGGAGCAACTAAGGATAGGAGCATCAAAATCACTAGGAATCAAGCAACAGAGGCAAGGAAGAGACATAGAGGAGCTCAAGGACGCCATTGGTCCTTCAAGGAGGAGGTGCCACCATCACTAAGGTGGACTCATTCCTTAACTTCCATGTTCTTACATCTCTGTTTTTCGATTTTATGCTACACGTTTGTCTACGTTTTGAATCCTTACTACATGATCATTAGTATTTAGTAACTATGTCTTAAAGCTATAAATAATTCCATGAATCCTTCACCTTTTCCTAAATGAAAAAATGTTTTTAACACAAAAGAACAAGAAGTACATGAATTTCGAATTTATCCTTGAATTTAGTTTAATTATATTGATGTGGTGACAATACTTTTTGTTTTCAGAATGAATGCTTGAACAGTGCATATTTTTTATCTTGTTGTTTATGAATGTTAAAACTGTTGGCTCTTGAAAGAATGATGAAAAAGAAAAATGTTATTGATGATCTAAAAAATCATAAAATTGATTCTTGAAGCAAGAAAAAGCAGTGAAGAACAAAGCTTGCAAAAAAAAGAAAAAAAATGGCGAAAAAATATATAAAAGAAAAAGAAAAAGCAAGCACAAAAAGCCAATAGCCCTTAAAACCAAAAGGCAAGGGTAAAAAGGATCCAAGACTTTGAGCATCAATGGATAGGAGGGCCCAAGGAAATAAAATCCAGGCCTAAGCAGCTAAATCAAGCTGTCCCTAACCATGTGCTTGTGGCATGCAGGTCCAAGTGAAAAGCTTGAGACTGAGTGGTTAAAGTCGTGATCCAAAGCAAAAAGAGTGTGCTTAAGAGCTCTGGACACCTCTAACTGAGGACTTTAGCAAAGCTGAGTCACAATCTGAAAAGGTTCACCCAGTCATGTGTCTGTGGCATTTATGTATCCGGTGGTAATACTGGAAAACAAAGTGCTTAGGGCCACGGCCAAGACTCATAAAAGTAGTTGTGTTCAAGAATCAACATACTTAAACTAGGAGAATCAATAACACTATCTGAGCTCTGAATTCCTATAGATGCCAATCATTCTGAACTTCAAAGGAAAAAGTGAGATTCCAAAACTGTTCAGAAGCAAAAAGCTACAAGTCCTGCTCATCTAATTAGAACTAATATTCATTGATAATTTGGGATTTATAGTATATTCTCTTCTTTTTATCCTATTTGATTTTCAGTTGCTTAAGGACAAGCAACAATTTAAGTTTGGTGTTGTGATGAGCGGATAATTTATACGCTTTTTGGCATTATTTTTAAGTAGTTTTTAGTAGGATCTAGCTACTTTTAGGGATGTTTTTATTAGTTTTTATGCAAAATTCACATTTCTGGACTTTACTATGAGTTTGTGTGTTTTTCTGTGATTTCAGGTATTTTCTGGTTGAAATTGAGGGACCTGAGCAAAAATCTGATAGGAGGCTGACAAAGGACTACTGATGTTGTTGGATTCTGACCTCCCTGCACATGAGATGGATTTTTTGGAGCTACAGAACTCTAAATGGCGCGCTCTCAACGGCTTTGGAAAGTAGACATCTAGAGCTTTCCAGCAATATATAATGGTTCATACTTTATTCGAGTTTAGACGACGCAAAATGGCGTTCAACGCCAGTTCCATGCTGCATTCTATAGTAAAACGCCAGAAACACGTCACAAACCAGAGTTAAACGCCAAAATCACGTTACAACTTGGCGTTTAACTCCAAGAGAAGCCTCTACACGTGTAAAGCTCAAGCTCAGCCCAAGCACACACCAAGTGGGCCCCGGAAGTGGATTTCTGCATCAATCACTTATTTCTATAAACCCTAGTAACTAGTTTAGTATAAATAGAACTTTTTACTATTGTACTAGGGGTCCTTTTCCCTATTGTTTGAATTCATATCACATTTTGGGGGCTGGCTATTCGGCCATGCCTGGACCATCACTTATGTATTTTCAACGGTGGAGTTTCTACATACCATAGATTAAGGTGTGGAGCTCTGCTGTACCTCGAGTTTTAATGCAAAGTACTACTATTTTCTATTCAATTCATGCTTATTCTTATTCTAAGATATTCGTTGCCCGTCAACCTGATGGATGTGATGATCCGTGGCACTCATCATCATCCGTCCTACCTTAGACCGAGTGCGTATCTCTTGGATTCCTTGATCAGAATCTTCGTGGTATAAGCTAGAACCCTTTGGCAGCCACTCTTGAGAACCTTGTCTGTGAAATTCCGAGTAGGATTCAAGGGTTGAATGACTGTGACGAGCTTCAAACTCGCGATTGTTGGGCGTGGCAACAGACGCAAAAGAATCAATAGATTCTATTCCAACATGATCGAGAACCGACAGATGATTAGCCGTGCTGTGACAGAGCATTCGGACCATTTTCACTGAGAGGATAGGAAGTAGCCATTGACAACGGTGACACCCTACATACAACTTTCCATGGAAAGGAGTAAGAAGGATTGAAGGAAGGCAATAGGAAAGCAGAGATTCAAAGGGGACAAAGCATCTCCATACACTTATCTGAAATTCCCACCAATGATTTACATAAGTATCTCTATCTTTATTTTATGCTTTATTTATTATTAATTTCGAAAACCTTTATAACCATTATAATCAGCCTGACTGAGATTTACAAGATGACCATAGCTTGCTTCATACCAATAATCTCTGTAACGACCCAACTTCTAGCATGTCTAGATCATACTAGAAATTGAATGTTACCAACTTGTTTTTCCTTTTTGTATTATTAATTAATAAATATAAGCCTGTACGTTGTTAAAACCCTGCGAATTTTACAAGTAAATTTTTTTTTAAAACAAGAATAATTTAAAGTCGCATACCTTCCATATATCAAGGGATAATTAAACATTCACATACATAAAACAAAAGATAACAGAATATGGAACAACACACTATAATATACATCATATTACAGAAGTGGCTCGGTTATATAAGCATAAAGCTATAGTACAGCACCCTTAAGTCAGTGACTCATATAGTATGTACATATATGTACATAAGACGCCCCAGGGCCTGGCCTGACCAAAAGCCCCTAAGCTGGCACCCAGGCTAGCCTAACTCTATGATATGCCTATTCCCTCTAATCGTGCTAACAAAAGTGAGGGAGACACTCTAATGTACTAAAGTTAGACTAGGCGTCTCAAAAAGTCTCCTCAATCCTGGTCCAGAGTACCTCACGGAAAACCACCGGGCGAATGGTGATGCTCGCCTGCTGGCGCCTCGCCTGGCTCATCGTCATCGCTGTCAGAGGAGATAACTATGAAGTTAGGATCTTCCTCTGGATCTTCTTCTTCCTCGTCCTCTTCTTCTGCCGGAGTGATAGCAGAGGAACCACTGCTGGCCACAGGAACCATAAAAGGATAGATACCAAACAAAATACAGTCGGGAGAAGGAGGTGGCGCCTCCATGATCTGATCATACTCATGTCCCTGCTGCTCATCAAAGACAGGAGGCTCGATCGGCTCAGGTAAAGGATCAAGCTCGGGTGGCAACACAGGAACACCCCACTCATCAAGGACAAAAGGTGCAGGAGGTGCCTCATGGATAGGCTGGGCAGGTATAGGCTCATCAGGTAAACGAGGTTTAGGTGGAGGAGGATAGTCAGGTGGAGGTGGCATCTGCTCCTCAGGATGAGGTATCCCAGGTCCGCCGGGGTGTAACCAAGATAAAGGAAAGTCATAGGGTGCATCAGGATTAAAGTATGCTGTCCTAATAGGGTACTGGAAAGGTCTACCACGAACTACATAATTACGAATATGAGGTACCGCACAGTAGATGTAATACTCGTCGTGCACCGGGTCCTCGTGGAGGTACGGTGGATCAATCTCGTAGAATAGGACTCCCGTGTCCATCTGTAGAGGTGTAAGGGGTAAGAACTAGGGAGTTCTTAGTAAGGTCGGGGTTTACAGTTAAGTTCATTTATAATGTCCGTGGTCATAGAAGTATAAATAAATGTAGAGTAATATGTACATAACAGCAACATAAACTAACACATGAACAAGAGAGAAAATATGAAGTAAATGCACATTCACACATTAATATGCAATCACACAGTTATGCTCAAACAAACAAGGAATAGAACAAGAACACAAGAAGATAAGCAATAAATAATGCACAAACAAGTATGATGCATGTCTGTCCCTACTGCAGGTAATGAGCTCATTTGTCGGTTTCGACCCGCACACGACGCAATCCGACCCTCCAAGTCAGATAAGGCCTTCCCAGAACTTAATCCCAGATTAAGTACCACTTACCCTCTACCAAGTGCTCTCGACTTGCAGGGCTGGTATTTGCTCAGGTCTCAATATACTGCAGGTATGCAAGTCAGGCCTCTACCAAGCATTCAGCTTGCAGGGCTGGTACTACTCTACCGCAGCCTGTCTGGGAAGCAACATCACAATACGGGCGTCCCCGCACAACATTCACAAGCATTGCCCGAAGGCTCATAATTCACATATAACCATACTTTCCATCACTTAGCAATCATCATAAATCAAGCATTACAACATCACAGAAAGCTCATTTTACAATTCTCTGTTTACTCTGTAAGGTCAGGTACACAGCTATATCACTTTTAACTCCTTTTCTTTTTAACATAAACACAGGTTTCAAAATCTTGTTTCTTTACTTCCTATACCTTTATATCTTCTCTTATACCTCTTCTTAGGTGTTTAGTAAAGGAAATTAGAGAATTCTGGACTCAAAACTGCCTTCCTGAGGCTTTTAGGAAAAACTGTCTTTTTATCAATATTTTATTATTATTAATAAAATAATATTATTAATAATATATTAATATTTTATTATTAAAATAATAATATTTTATTTAACTTTCAAAAATTGTATTTTGACCCCTAGACTTCTTGGAAATTGCACTTTGACCCCTATAACTTTTAATAATTGCACTTTAGCCCCTCAACTTTTGATTAATTAATTTTCAACCCCAAACTTTTAATAATTGCATTTTGACCCCAAAACTACATGAATACACGTTTTCATGTTCTTCCAAAAACCAAAAACATTTTTCCAAAAGTTCATCAGATTTCTGCTTGATTTTCAGCTAGTTTTTCAATCTTTTCGGAAACCGATTTGAACCCGATTTTTATCAAACCAAAGAGAAACTTTTCAGCCATCAAATACACATCAAATAAGCATCAAAAATCATGATTTTTATGGCTGGAATTTCACGTTTTCCAGCAGCACCAACAGCCACTTCAAAACCATCATAAACATGATTTTCAAGCATTAAACAACAAGATTTCATGATCAAACCATCACACAAACACCCAAAATCAAACCTCAAGCAACAAGATCTGATTTAACACTTCAATAACACAGCCAATCATTGATTAATTTACCAACCCTTACCTCCTTTGCTGCTGTCCAAGATTGCACCGAAAACAAGCTTCCAGAAGCACTTTTACGCCTATCTTAACATCAAAAACAACTTTAGAATCTTATGAACCATGAAGGCTGAAGCTTCATGATGATGAAAAGAAGGTTTTCCTCACCTTAAGGTAACTAGAAATCACGTTTTCTTGGAGCTTTTGGTGATTGAATAAGAGATCCTAAGAGAAAACATGAAGAAAACATCATTAGCTTAAGGAACCACCATGGCCGAATCTTCAAGGAGGAGGAGCAGCCTTCATACCTTGATTTACTCCATGAAAGGTGACATAGAAATGAAGAGGAGGAAGAGGTGAACACTTTGGTAAGATTAGATTTTTGATAGGGGTTTCGATTTGAGAAAGAGCGGAGAAAGAAGCTCAGGTGTTCATGGAAACTTCATGGTTTTCTTTCATGGTGTTCTAAGCTTTTCCAAGAACAAAAAATGATAGCCAAGCTGTCCAAGGGAGGCCGTGGCTTTTGGATGATGATTATCCAAAAGTTACTTGTCAAAATATCTCAGAAAAGGATAATTACTAAAGCTAGATGTATTAGAAGTTAAGTAATTACACTGCTAATGGATAAACATTAAGTTACTTAGTGTAAATGACATTAGTAACTGGATAATCATAACAATAAAAGATATATGATGAAGCATTAGCAGTGCTAAGTTCATCTAAGAATGCCGGTATTATCCGTTACCAATAGATTTCTAGCTCAGTTATTATATTACTAAACATAAATCAACATTAATCATAGTAGAGAAGATAATAATATAATATTCTGAATAAAATTATAATATATGAATATTATATTAATATAATTTTTCTCTCAAAATTCGTGACCGGCTCGTCACATAGAAACTAACCACGGAAATCAGAATTTTGAAATTCGGGCCCGAAGTGGCTCAAAAACACAACTCTTCGCGACGTGCCTACTTAGATTAGGAGAGGTGTCCTGTGCAATCAAGCTGCTGACTCAACAGCTTGATGACGTAGCACCTGTGCAGTGGAGGTGCTTATATGCATAGAAATTCCTAAAAATTCTGTAAAAATTCTGTTTGATCCCGAAAAAGCACCGTTTCTTCGGGGCTACGCCGTTACAATCTCCGTGAGATCGACCCTTACTCACGTAAGGTTTATTACTTGGACGACCCAGTGCACTTGCTGGTTAGTTATGCGTAGTTGTGAAGAATGTGAGTAAACCATAGTAGTGTGCACCAAGTTCTTAGAGCCATTACTAAAAATCGTTCGAGTTATGAAAAGAGTAAATCACAATTTTGCCTATCAGTTTTCTTGTTAATTTCTCTTTTGTGCCCCTTTTAGTTTCATGACTCTTGTTAATTTTTATTTCTATTAATGCAATTTGATGTCTCTATGTTTACTGTTGCATAATTGAGTTGTTATTATTGTTTCTTGCAATTGGTAGTCATGAATTTTATTATTCTTGCAATTTTACCATGCTTTTCTTTTATGCCTTTCAAGTGTTTATAGGAATGCCTCTTTTAGCTTTAGAGTAGATTTCTATACTCTTGGCTTGGAATTGAGTAATTGAGGTGACGCAAGAGTCGTTGATGTCCGATATTGATTGGTGATTTAGGGTTGTTAGTTGTTCTTGTTTTCATTGACGAGTAAGACCTATGGATTAAGACTAACTATGCCTTTGACTTTCTCCAGATGTTGGAGATGTCGAAATGGGATTAACTCTAGGTAATCACCATGTTCATGGTCAATGACTTGGAAAGGAAGCTTTAATTCTCAATCCTTACCAGGAGTGTCTTTTAGTACTTATACTTCTTTAGTTGTTGGCTTTACCTTTTTGTCATTTAATTTCTCGCCTCTTCCTCCGCAAACCCCCTCCTTATACTCATAACCGATAAGGCGCACACCTCACTGCAATTCCTTTGAGATATGACCCGAGTTTTAAATACTCTCAGTTTTTATTAGTTTGCATTGTGACAAACAAATTAAACTTTGATTGTGAGGGTTTGTTGCCAGTTTGGACTATGCTTGCAAAGAAGAAAATCTTTTTCTTTTGAGAAAATTCTAGACCGACAATTACCTCGTGTCACCAGTCGGGCGATCTTTCATTCCTGGTTTCACATTGTAATCTTCTCCTGGAGGTTGTTTGACTTGCATTTTCCGGGTGGTATCGTTCTTTAGAGGCAAGCCAACCCTTTAGGGTTTTTACTCTTTAGGAGAGCTCTTGGATTATTTGGATCGCTTTCTCTCCTTGGCCGTCGGTTGTTTTTGTCTTATCTAACTGGCGGTCGCCTTCTTCATCGAATCCTGTCAAGGGTAGGCTGGCAGTGCACGGTGCTGGTAATCCTTCCGTGGGTCGGTGGGAGAGATGTCATTTCGTGGTTCGTGCGTTGGGTTTGGCGGGTCTGATACATGGAGATGGCTTGAGGACTGCTCCTTGTATTCTTTCGTCAAGTCGCCAAGACTTGGCAAGTCTTCACAGATGATGCCAATGTACAAGATGTCACTAGTATGGGTTGTATGATGGATTAGGGACCCGTCGGTCGAGGTAATGATGCTGTTAGATCCTTGGTCCAGCAGGGGGTAGTACCTGCAAAGATACTTTGATGCTTAAGTCAAAATGGATCTACGAAGCATAGGTGTGGGTTTAGGAATGTGTAACATACTTGAGGGAGCCTTTGACTCCCTTTATATTGTTTTAGGTTGTTATCTTATTTGTTAAGATAAAAAAAGTATTTGATTTTGAATCTTGGTTTGGGATTTACGGTTAGCAGGCCAGTTTGGATCACAATAGTAGCCTGGACTCGGGTAACTAGATTGTAATTGTTTTCCATGGGAGTCCCGAGAACCGGGTCCGAAACCATTTTAGATAGAATTTTGACGATATTATTATTATAATGTGAGGGATATGTGTTTTTGGATGGATCTTGGGAGGCAAGAAAGAAGAAAGGGGGAAATTATAGGGTAGCAGTTATGATGAAGATAATTTAATATATAGATATATTTTGTTAAGTGGAATTTATTATTTACGATTAGTGTACAAGATGTCTCCGGTACGGGTTGAGAGATGGATCGGGAAAGACCAAGAGATCAAAAGTGATCCAAAGACAGTCTCAAAAATGATGTAAAGATATGAATACAATAGTAAAAGGTGCTATTTATACTAAACTAGTAAACTAGGTTTACAGAAAATGAGTAACTAAGTGTAGATAGTGCAGAAATCCACTTCCGGGGCCCACTTGGTGTGTGTTTCGGCTGAGCATTGAAGCTTTCACGTGCATAGGCTCTCTAGGATATTTGAGTTCCAATATGGAGCAACTAAGGATGGAGCACCAAGAGCATTCCATCATCCTCCATGAAATTAGAGAAGACCAAAGAGCCATGAGGGAGGAGCAACAAAGGCAAGGAAGAGACATTGAGGAGCTCAAGCACTCCATAAGATCTTCAAGAGGAAGAACTAGCCGCCATCACTAAGGTGGACCCGTTCTTTAATTTCCTTGTTCTTATTTTTCTGTTTTTCGATCTTTATGCTTTATGTTTGTCTATGTTTGTGTCTTTATTACATGATCACTAGTGTCTAGTGTCTATGTCTTAAAGCCATGAATAATTCCATAAATCCTTCACCTTTATTAAATGAAAAATGTTCCTAATTACAAAAGAACAAGAAGTACATGAATTTCAAATTTTATCTTGAAATTGGTTTAATTATTTTGATGTGGTGGCAATACTTTTTGTTTTCTGAATGAGTGCTTGAACAGTGTATATTTTTTATAGTAAAGTTTATGAATGTTAAATTTGTTGGCTCTTGAAAGAATGATGAAAAAAAGAGAAATGTTATTGATGATCTGAAAAATCAAAAAATTGATTCTTGAAGCAAGAAAAAGCAGTGAATAACAAAGCTTGCGAAAAAAAAAGGTGGCGAAAAAAAAAGTGGCAAAAAAAACAAAGAAAAAGCAAGCAGAAAAAGCCAATAGCCCTTAAAACCAAAAGGCAAGAGTAAAAAGGATCCAAGGCTTTGAGCATTAATGGATAGGAGGGCCCAAAGGAATAAAATCCTTGCCTAAGCGGCTAAATCAAGCTATCCCTAACCATGTGCTTGTGGCATGAAGGTCCAAGTGAAAAGCTTGAGACTGAGTGGTTAAAGTCGTGATCTAAAGCAAAAAGAGTGTGCTTAAGAGCTCTAGACACCTCTAAATGGGGACTTTAGCAAAGCTGAGCCACAATCTAAAAGGGTTCACCCAGTTATGTGTCTGTGGCATTTATGTATCCGGTGGTAATACTGGAAAACAAAGTGCTTAGGATCACGGGCAAGACTCATAAAGTAGTTGTGTTTAAGAATCAACATACTGAACTAGGAGAATCAATAACACTATCTAAATTCTGAGTTCCTAATGAATGCCAATCATTCTGAACTTCAAAGGATAAAGTGAGATGCCAAAACTGTTCAGAGGCAAAAATCTACTAGCCCCGCTCATCTAATTGGGACTAAGTCTCATTGATATTTTGAGATTTATTGTATATTCTCTTCTTTTTATCCTATTTTTTTTTTCAGTTGCTTGGGGACAAGCAACAATTTAAGTTTGGTGTTGTGATGAGCGGATAATTTATACGCTTTTTAGCATTGTTTCTACATAGTTTTTAGTATGTTTTAGTTAGTTTTTATTATATTTTTATTAGTTTCTATGAAAAATTCACATTTCTAGACTTTACTATGAGTTTGTGTATTTTTCTGTGATTTCAGGTATTTTCTGGCTGAAATTGAGGGACCTGAGCAAAAATCTGATTCAGAGGCTGAGAAAGGACTGAAGATGTTGTTGGATTCTGACCTCCCTGCACTCGAGGTGGATTTCCTGGAGCTACAGAAGCCCAATTGGCGCGCTCTCATTTGCGTTGGAAAGTAGACATCTTGGGCTTTCTAGCAATATATAATAGTTCATACTTTGCTCGATATTTGATGGCCCAAACTGGTGTCCAAATGCCCACCAGAGACCTTTTTCTGGCGTAAAACGCCAGAACTGGCACCAAAGCTAAAGTTAAATGCCCAAACTGGCACCAAAACTGGCGTTTAAACTCCAAGAAGAGCCTATGCACGTGAAAGCTTCAATGCTCAGTCCAAACACACACCAAGTGGGCTTCGAAAGTGGATTTCTACACTATCTACACTTAGTTACTCATTTTCTATAAACCTAGTTTACTAGTTTAGTATAAATAGCACCTTTTACTATTGTATTCATATCTTTAGATCATTTTTGAGACTGTCTTTGGATCACTTTTGATCTCTTGATCACGTTTTGGGGGCTGGCCATTCGGCCATGCCTGGACCTTCGTCACTTATGTATTTTCAACGGTGGAGTTTCTACACCTCATAGATTAAGGTGTGGAGCTCTACTGTTCCTCATGAATTAATGCAAGTATTATTGTCTTTCTATTCAATTCACGCCTACTTCTCCTCCAAGATATACTCTCGTACTTAATTCAGTTCAGTTAGAATGAAGGGGTGACCCGTGACAATCACCCAATCTTCGTTACTCGCTTAGCCAATATCCGCGTGCCTGACAACTACAAAGCGGTCTACATGATGTTCAACGTAGTCATTGGACGACAGCTGGAGTATACTCTCTTTGGTCTCTAACCCATGGATCTGAATCACCTCTCCTGACAACAGAGCATTCGAATCCGTGACGTTAGAACCTTCGTGGTATAAGCTAGAATCATTTGGCAGCATTCTTGAGATCCGAAACGTTTAAACCTTGTCTGTGGTATTCTGAGTAGGATCTGGGATGGGATTGATGACATGTCATCATATACCCATTTTCTATGCTTTTTCATACAAGAAATTGATGATTTGTGCTTAAATATTGAATGCTTTTTGTACTTAAATGATATATTTTCTTGATATTTTAATTTTATAAATCTTGTAGGAAATAAGAAGAAAAAGAAGCAAAGAAGCACAAAAAAAGGAGAAAAAAAGAGCTTTGGGGTACACTTTGGAGCCTTAGGCCACGCTTTTAAAAGCGTGACCCATGACCAAATCAAGGAAGGAAGCAGCCAGCACGCACACTGCCCTGCCCTTGCCAAGGACAGGGCAGAATCGTGATGCACATTGAGGATTGGAAGCAAGAATTTCGCTAAGGTAAAATCTGGGCGCTCACAGCATGACCATGCTTCCTTCAAAGGGCTATAACTTGAGCTACAGACGTCCAATTGATGTGCTTCCAGTTGCGTTGGAAAGCTGACATTCAGAGCTTTCCAACGATATATAGCAATCCATATTTGGCGTACAATTGAGGTAGGAACGAAAGGCATCTTTAAGGGCCAAAAACAAGCGAAAATAAACCAAAATGCTTCCACCAAGGCTCGAAGAGGGAGACACAAGGAACCCAAGGAAGTCTGCCCTCAAGGAGAGCAGAATGCCCTCTTGGAGGGCAATGTCGTATTTTCTTCATGAAAATTCAAGGAAAAATTGCAACAACTTCCTCCACCAAGTTTCGAACACAAGACCTCTAGGAAGCCAAGCCTTAGGCGTGAATTAGGTGCCAAGAAGAAAAAGCCAAGCAATGCACTCCATGGGATTCGAACTTGGCACTCCCCAAAGGAAACATTGCCCTGCCCTCCGCAAGGGCAGGGCAGCATCTTTTGTGGCACGCACACGCGCACAATTCTGGCGCACCAATTCTTGATTCTGGCAGCACCAACAGCGCACCAAAGCAAATTCTGGCGCACCAACTTTTCCTGCCCTGCCCTTGGCGCGGGCAGGGCATCATTCTGCGCATCAAGCTCGATCCTGGCCGCACCAAAGCCACACCAACAAGCATCAATTTTCTGCCCTGCCCTCCACAAGGGCAGGGCAGCCTCCTGGGAGCATATGGGCCAAAATCAACCGAAATTCAATTTAATTCCATTCCTCACCAAATTAAATCAAGGCCATCCAAGACCCATTCTCCCTCAAATACAAAGCAAGCAAAGCCCACTCAACATGACTCAAAGGCACAAGAACAAGCTAGAATTAGGATTTTCATTTTGTTTTAATTTTGTAAAGCCTATATAAAGGCATCAATTCCATCTTTGTAGAGAGAGCTCTTTTCCTTTATTTTTTCTGTCTTAAATCTGGGATTGAGAGTGAAGGAATTCTGTTTCCCTCTTGGTCTAAGATTTCTCTTGTTACTCTTCTGCATAATTCAGTGAATTGAGTTTTGGATCCAAGTTTTTCTCTACGGCTTTCATCTTTCTTTCTTCTTCAATTTGCTTTCTACTTTGATCAAGGAAGGGATTGAGATCTAGACTTGTTTTCTAGTCTCCTCCATCCCTGAGATCTTCAACTTTCCTTTAGCTATTGAAATTGAGCTGCATTTTACTTTCTGTTTTATTCCTCTTCTGCTACATTTACTTTTCTGCAATTTCCTTTCCTGCATTCTCCACTTTCACATCTTTATTCACATTGAGCTTGATTTAATTTCCTGCACATTTACATTTTCTGCAATTTAAATTTCTAGTTGCTTAATCTATTGCTTCCTTTAATTTCCAGCACCCACTCCCCTTTACATTTAATGCAATTTACATTTCTTGTCATTTAAGATTCTTGCAATTTACATTTCTTGCTCTTTAAGTTACTTGCCAATTTACTTTCTGCACTTTAATTTTCCTTGCTATTTACTTTCTGTTGGCTACACTTCATCCAAATTCACTTCAATGTTAGCTTGACTAAACTAATCACCCACTAAAGTTGCTTGATCCATCAATCCCTGTGGGATCGACCTCACTCTAAGTGAGTTATTACTACTTGATGCGACCCGGTACACTTGCCGGTTGGATTTGTGTGTTGGAAATTTGTTTTTCCACAAAAACACCATCAGGGATGACTGTGACGAGCTTCAAACTCGTGACTGTTGGGAGTAGTGACAGTGTGCAAAAGGATCAATAGATCTTATTTCGACACGATCGAGAACCGACAGCTGATTAGCCATGCGGGAAACCGTAGCGGACATGTTTTCACTGAGAAGATGGATGGTAGCCATTGACAATGGTGATCCACCAACATATAGCTTGCCATGGAAGGGAGTACACAAGATTGGATGAGGACAATAGGAAAGCAGAGGCTCAGAGGGAACAAAGGCCAAAGCATCTCCATACGCTTATCTGAAATTCTCACCAATGAATTGCATAAGTACCTCTATCCTATTTTATGTTTTATTTCTGTTTTTATTATCAAAACCTTATAACCATTTGAATCCGCCTAACTGAGATATACAAGATGACCGTAGCTTGCTTCAAGCCGACAATCTTCGTGGGATCGACCCTTACTCACGTAAGGTATTACTTGGACGACCCAGTGCACTTGCTGGTCAGCTGCGCAGAGTTGTGAGAAAAGCGTGAACTCACGATTTTGTGTACTAATCCCCGGACCGCTATTTTTGTTATTTGGATACCTGTTTTATTTTTTGGATATCTATTTCTTGGGCCTTGGGGGTGATCAGTTTCCCAGTGCTGGCCGTGTTTTTATTCCGTGTTTAAGGGGGAATATAAGAAAAGTATTAATAATTTGATGGAATTTTATTGATGTTTGGACCTCGTTAAACCCTCCGTTTATGGCGGGAAAGTGTACCCGAGATTGACACTTATGCGAAATTAAAAAATTAAAGCAAAAAAGAAAGCAAAGCAAAAGGAAAACAAGGTAAGAGATGACTTAGAGGGTCGACCTATGTGTAGTATCGTCGTAGGTTGGTGGCGTTCTAAGTCCTCGGGATCTCGTCTCTGCTAAGTCGTTCAAGCTTGTGTGCTCCCTTCCCAATTGCTACCTTGATTCTGTACGGGCCCTCCCAGTTAGGGGTGAGTTTCCTTTCCCCTGGGGCTGGGGCGCCGATGTCGTTTCGTCGTAGGACGAGGTCGTCGGGTACAAATTCTCGTCGGACCACACCGTGGTTGTACCTTAGGCTGATTCTTTGTTTAAGGGCTAGCTCTCTGATGTGGGCTATGCTTCTCACCTCATCTGTGGGATCTCGTTCCACTTCTTCGTCGTTACCCCCGATCGTTCTTCTTGGGCTCGGGTCTCCTATCTCTACCGGGATAATAGCTTCAACGCCGTATGTTAGGCGGAAGGGGGTTTCCCCAGTGGCTGTTTGAGAGGTTTTTCGATACAACCACAGGACTGATCCGAGTTCGTTGGCCCATAGTCCTTTGGCTTCGTCGAGCCGTTTCTTAAGTCCCTTGACGATTATTTTGTCTGCGGACTCCACCTGTCCGATTGTTTAGGGGTGCTCTACCCAGCTGAAACGGTGGGATACGTGCAGCCCTTCTAGGAATTCTCAGAATTTTTTGTCAGTGAATTGGGTTCCATTGTCCGAGATTACAATCTCAGGGATCCCGAACCAGGTTATGATATATTGCCGGAGAAATTTTCGGCATTGGGCTGCCGTGATGGAGGCTAGGGGTTCGGCCTCGATCCATTTAGTGTAATAATCTATGGCAACGATGAGGTATCGGAGTTGTCTGGGTGCGGCATCTACTAGCCCGTCGATGTTTGGTAGGGAAAAGGCGTCCTTTGGACAAGCTTTGTTCAGGTCTGTGTAGTCGACGCATATTCGCCACTTCCCGTTAGACTTTTTGACTACCACGACGTTCGCCAACCATCTCGTGTAGGGTAGTTCCCTGATAAAGTTTGCTTCGAGTAGGGCTTTGACTTATTTTTTTACCTTGGCTGCTCGGTCCGGGGACATTTTCCGTCTTCTTTGTGCCACGGGTTTGGCTTTGGGATTTACGGCCAGCCGGTGGGTCATTAGGTCGAGGTTTATTCCTAGCATGTCGGCCAGTGTGAATGCGAATAGGTCTCTGTTTTGTTTTAGGAGTTGGGAGAGGTTATCTTTAAGGTCGTATGTGAGGTTCCTATTGATAAAAGTGTACTCGTCTTTGGTTTGCCCTATTTGCAGTTTTTCCATGTCTTGTCGGGCATCCAGGTCGGCTAAGAATATGCCACCTGTGTCGCGAGACTTCTTCCTTAGAGCTAGGCTGGTGTTATTGAACTCTGCTACAATTTCCCGATCTCCGTGGATGGTACCAATAGACCCGTCTTCTGTCATAAACTTCATGAGGAGGTATTTGGTGAAGATGACGGTGGAGAGGTCGTTGATGAGCGGATAATTTATACGCTTTTTGGTATTGTTTTTAGTATGTTCTAGTTAGTTTTTAGTATATTTTTATTAGTTTTTAGTTAAAATTCACTTTTCTGGACTTTACTAGGAGTTTGTGTGTTTTTCTGTGATTTCAGGTATTTTCTGACTGAAATTGAGGAACTTGAGCAAAAATCTTATTCACGGCCATGCCTAGACCTTGTTCTTATGTATTTTCAACGGTGGAGTTTCTACACACCATAGATTAATGTGTGGAGCTCTGCTGTACCTCGAGTATTAATGCAATTACTATTGTTCTTCTATTCAATTTAGCTTGTTCTTGTTCTAAGATATCACTTGTTCCTCAACTTGATGAATGTGATGATCCGTGACACTCATCATCATTCTCACCTATGAACGTGTGCCTGACAACCACCTCCGTTCTACCTTAGATTGAGTGGATATCTCTTGGATCCCTTAATCAGAATCTTCGTGGTATAAGCTAGAATTAATGGCGGCATTCAAGAGAATCCGGAAGGTCTAAACCTTGTCTGTGGTATTCTGAGTAGGATTCAATGATTGAATGACTATGATGAGCTTCAAACTCCTGAAGGCTGGGCGTTAATGACAGACGCAAAAGAATCAATGGATTCTATTCCAACCTAATTGAGAACCGACAGATGATTAGCCACGATGTGACAGAGCATTTGGACCATTTTCACTGAGAGGACGGGACTGTAGCCACTGACAACGGTGATGCCCAACATACAGCTTGCCATGGAAAGGAGTAAGAAGGATTGGATGAAGACAGTAGAAAAGCAGAGAGACGGAAGGGACAAAGCATCTCCATACGCTTATCTGAAATTCTCACCAATGAATTACATAAGTATCTCTATCTTTATTCTATGTTTTATTCATATATCATTTCATAACCATTTGAATCCGCCTGACTGAGATTTACAAGGTGACCATAGCTTGCTTCATACCAACAATCCACGTGGGATCGACCCTTACTCGCGTAAGGTTTATTACTTGGACGACCCAGTGCACTTGCTGGTTAGTTGTGCGAAGTTGTGATAAAGTGTTGAGATTGCAATTGAGCGTACCATGTTGATGGCGCCATTGATGATCACAATTTCATGCACCAAGTTTTTGGCGCCGTTGCCGGGGATTGTTCGAGTTTGGACAACTGACGGTTCATCTTGTTGCTTAGATTAGGTATTTTTCTTCAGAGTTCTTAAGAATAAATTCTAGTGTTTCAAGGTGATGTTTTCATCATTACCAAAGCTGATTGATTCTCATCAATTTAGCTCTTGAATGTAATGTCCTGCTGAAGCTTGGCTAGCCATGTCTAATTCCTTTAAACTAAAGCTTTAGACTAACATTGCATGATTCCTAGAATTCTCATTAAGAATTTTGATATCTTTATTTTCTTTTTCACTTAATTTTCGAAAAATCCAAAAAAATTACAAAATTATAAAAACCAAAAATATTGTATGTTTCTTGTTGAGTCTAGTGTCTCATGTTAAGTTTGGTGTCAATTGCATGTTTCTGTTCTTCTTGCATTCATTCATGTGTCTTAAGTGATCTTCAAGATGTTCTTGATGATTTCCTTGCTCTGATCTTTAAATTCTCTTGTCTTGAGTATTGTTGTTGTTTGTCATACGCATTCTCATTTTGTTAGTGTCAGTAGTATACAAACTGCTAAGTTTGGTGTCTTGCATGCATTGTTATTTGATTTTAGTTGCATTTTTTTATTATTTCTCATTATTAAAAATCCAAAAAAAAATTTAATTTGTGTCTTTTCAAGTCAATAATACAGAGAATTGAAGATTCAGAACATACAGCAGAGGAATTATACAGAAAAAGCTGGACGTTCAAAACGCCCATTGAAGAAGGAAAACTGGCATTTAAATGCCAGCCAGGGTGCCTGGTTGGGCGTTTAACGCCCAAAAGGGTAGTGTTTTGGGCGTCAAACACCAGAATGGATACCATTCTGGGCGTTTAACGCCAGGATGGCACAAGAGGGAAGATTTTGTTTTTAATGCAAATTTTTTTCAAGTTTTCAAAATTTTTCAAAATCAAATCTTTTTCAAATCATATCTTTTCAATCATATGTTTTCATAATCAATTTCTTTCCTTTTTCAAAAATACTTGCTAACAATTAATGATTTGATTCAACATTTCAATTATGTTGCCTTTTCTGTTGAGAAAGGTTTAATGTCTGAATCATATCTTTCTTGTTAGGCAGGTTATTAATTTTCAAAATCAAATCTTTTTAAAACCATAACTTTTCAATCATATCTTCTAATCACATCTTTTTCGAAATAGTTTTCAATCATATCTTTTTTATTTCTAATTTTAAAATCTTTTTCAAAAATCACTTGATTTCTTTTCCACTCTTAGTTTTCGAAAATCAATTAGTATTTTTCAAAATGTTTTTAAAATCTTTTTTTACTTAATTTTCGAAAATATCTTCCCATCTTCTCACATCCTTCTATTTATGGACTAACACTACTCCTCAATGCACAATTCGAACTCTATCTTTCCTTGATAAGTTCAAATTTTCTATCTCTTCCTTCTATTTTTCTTTTCCTCTGACACTTCAAGAAATCTCTATACTGTGACATAGAGGATTCCATATTTTCTTGTTTTCTTCTCTTTCATATGACCAGGAACAAAGACAAAAGCATTCTTGTTGAGGCTGACCCTGAACCTGAAAGGACCTTGAAGCGGAAGCTAAGAGAAGCTAAGGCACAACTCTCTGTAGAGGACCTAACAGAAATCTTCAAAGAAGAAGACATGGCAGCCGAAAACAACAACAATGCCAACAATGCAAGGAAGGTGCTGGGTGACTTTACTACCTACTCCCGACTTCTATGGGAGAAGCATCTCTATCCCTGCCATTGGAGCAAACAACTTTGAGCTTAAGCCTCAATTAGTTTCTCTAATGCAACAGAATTGCAAGTTCCATGGACTTCCATTGGAAGATCCTCATCAGTTTTTAGCTGAATTCTTGCAAATCTGTGACACTGTCAAGACCAATGGGGTTGACCCTGAGGTCTACAGACTTATGCTATTCCCTTTTGCTGTAAGAGACAGAGCTAGGATATGGTTGGACTCACAACCTAAAGAAAGCCTGAACTCTTGGGAAAAGCTAGTCAATGCCTTCTTGGCATAGTTCTTTCCACCTCAAAAATTGAGTAAGCTTAGAGTGGAAGTCCAAACCTTCAGACAGAAGGAAGGTGAATCCCTGTATAAAGCTTGGGAAAGATACAAACAATTAATCAGAAAGTGTCCTTCTGACATGCTTTCTGAATGGAGCATCATAGGTATCTTCTA
Source organism: Arachis stenosperma (assembly GCF_014773155.1). Taxonomy (NCBI): domain Eukaryota; kingdom Viridiplantae; phylum Streptophyta; class Magnoliopsida; order Fabales; family Fabaceae; genus Arachis; species Arachis stenosperma. The sequence goes on along the minus strand of NC_080378.1, from coordinate 45,928,562 downwards.
TGATGGTCTGTCTGAACTGTCCAAGATGTCATTGGACAGCTCTGCTGGAGGATCTCTTCATCTGAAGAAGATGCCTACAGAAGCTCAAGAGCTCATTGAAATGGTTGCAAATAACCAATTCATGTACACTTCTGAAAGGAATCCTATGAACAATGGGACGAATCAGAAGAAAGGAGTTCTTGAGATTGATACTTCAAATGCCATATTGGCTCAGAACAAAACATTGACTCAGCAAGTCAATTTGATTTCTCAAAGTCTGTCTGGAATGCAAGCTGCACCAGGCAGTACTAAGGACGCTTCGTCTGAAAAAGAAGCTTATGATCCTGAGAACCCTTCAATGGAAGAGGTGAATTACATGGGAGAACCCTATGGAAACACCTATAATTCTTCATGGAAGAAATCATCCAAATCTCTCATGGAAGGATCAACAGAGACCTCAACAAGGTTTCAACAACAATAATGGTGGAAGAAACAGGTTTAGCAATGGCAAGCCTTTTTCATCATCTTCTCAGCAACAGACAGAGAATTCTAAGCAGAGCCACTCTGACTTAGCAACCATGGTCTTTGATCTAATCAAAACCACTCAAAGTTTCATGACTGAAACAAGGTCCTCCATTAGAAACTTGGAGGCACAAGTGGGACAGCTGAGCAAGAAAATTACTGAACTCCCTTCTAGTACTCTTCCAAGCAATACAGAAGAGAATCCAAAAGGAGAATGCAAGGCCATTAACATGACCCACATGGCCGAATTTGGAGAGGAGGAAGAGGCAGTGAACGCCACTGAGGAAGACCTCAATGGACGTCCACTGGCCTCCAATGAGTTCCCTAATGAGGAACCATGGGAATCTGAGGCTCACAATGAGACCATAGAGATTCCATTGGATTTGCTTCTGCCATTCATGAGCTCTGATGAGTATTCTTCCTCTGAAGAGGATGAGTATGTCACTGAAGAGCAAGTTGCTAGATACCTCGGAGCAATCATGAAGCTAAATGACAAGTTATTTGGTAATGAGACTTGGGAGGAAGAACCCCCTTTTCTCACCAAAGAACTGGATGACTTGTCTAGGCAGAGATTACCTCAAAAGAGACAGGATCCTTGGAAGTTCTCAATACCTTGTACCATAGGCACCATGACCTTTAAGAAGGCTCTGTGTGACTTAGGGTCAAGTGTAAACCTCATGCCTCTCTCTGTAATGGAGACGCTAGGGATCTTTGAGCTACAAGCTGCAAGAATCTCACTAGAGATGGCAGACAATTCAAGAAAACAAGCTTATGGGCTTGTAAAGGATGTTCTGGTAAAGATTGAAGACCATTACATCCCTACTGATTTCATAGTCCTAGAGACTGGGAAGTGCATGGATGATTCCATCATCCTTGGCAGACCCTTCCTAGCCACAGCAAAGGCTGTGATTGATGTGGACAGAGGAGAATTGATCATTCAAGTGAATGAAGAATACTTTGTGTTTAAGGCTCAAGGATATCCCTCTGTCACCATGGAGAGGAAGCATGAAGAGCTTCTCTCAAAACAGAGTCAAACAGAGCCCCCACAGTCAAACTTTAAGTTTGGTGTTGGGAGGCCACAACCAACTTCTAAGTTTGGTGTTGAACCCCCACATTCAAACTCTAAGTTTGGTGTTGGGAGGTTCCAACATTGCTCTGAGTATCTGTGAGGCTCCATGAGAGCCCTCTGTCAAGCTACTGACATTAAAGAAGCGCTTGTTGGGAGGCAACCCAATGTTATATTTATCTATTTTCCTTTGTTATTTTATGTTTTCTGTAGGTTGATGATCATGAGAAGTCACAAAATCAATTGAAAAAGCAAAAATAGAATGAAAAACAGAAAGAAAAACAGCACACCCTAGAGGAAGATCTTGCTGGCATTTAAACGCCAGTAAGGGCAACAAATGGGCATTTAACGCCAGAAAGGGGCACCAGACTGGCGTTAAACGCCAGGAAAGGGCAAGAAGCTGGCGTTAAACCCCAGAAATGGGCACCAGCCCAGCGTTTAACGCCAGAATTGGCATAAAGAGCATTTTTGCTCGCCACTTGGTGCAGGGATGAATTTTCCTTGACACCTCAGGATCTGTGGACCCCACAGGATCCCCACCTACCCCACCACCCTCTCTCTTCTTCTTCACCCATTCACCAATCACCTCAACCACTCTTCCCCAAAAACCCCTCACCTATCAAATCCCACTATTCTCTTCACCACTCACATCCATCCTTCATAAAACCTCACCTACCTCACCATTTAAATTCAAACCACTTTCCCTCCCAAACCCACCCATTCATAACCAAACCATACCCCTCTCTCCACCCCTATATAAACCCATCTTCACCCCTTCATTTTCACACAACCTCAACACTACTTCTCCCCCTTTGGTCGAACCACAAAGCCATCTCCATCTCCTCTATTTCTTCTTCTTCTACTCTCTTCTTCCTTCTTTTGCTCGAGGACGAGCAAACCTTCTAAGTTTGGTGTGGTAAAAGCATTGCTTTTTGTTTTTCCATAACCATTTATGGCACCTAAGGCCGGAGAAACCTCTAGAAAGAGGAAAGGGAAGCCAAAAGCTTCCACCTCCGAGTCATGGGAGATGGAGAGATTCATCTCAAGAGTGCATCAAGACCACTTCTATGAAGTTGTGGCCATGAAGAAGGTGATCCCCGAGGTCCCTTTCAAACTCAAAAAGGGTCAACTTTGATCAAAGGTTGAACCAAGTCCTCATGGATACCATTAAGAAAAGGAGGGAGCAAACAAGAGATCACACTCATAGACATGAGCATGAGGAAATTCCTCATCATGAAATCCCTGAGATGCCTCAAGGGATGCACTTTCCTCCATAAAATTATTGGGAGCAAATCAACACCTCTCTAGGAGAATTGAGTTCCAACATGGGACAACTAAAAGTGGAGCACCAAGAACATTCCATCCTCCTCCATGAAATTAGAGAAGATCAAAGAATCATGAGAGAGGAGCAACAAAGGCAAGGAAGAGACATTGAGGAGCTCAAGCACTCCATAAGATCTTCAAGAGGAAGAACAAGCCGCCATCACTAAGGTGGACCCGTTCTTTAATTTCCTTGTTCTTTATTTTCCTGTTTTTTCGAATTTTCATGCTTATGTTTATCTATGTTTGTGTCTTATGATCATTAGTGTCTTAGTGTCTATGCCTTAAAGTTATGAATGTCTTATGAATCCATCACCTTTCTTAAATGAAAAATGTTCTTAATTGAAAAAGAGAAGAATTGCATGAATTTTGAATTTTATAACAGATTAATTATTTTGATGTGGTGGCAATACTTTGACTTCTGAATGTATGCTTGAACAGTGCATATGTCTTTTGAATTTGTTGTTCATGAATGATTGGCTCTTGAAAGAATGATGAAAAAGGAGACATGTTACTGAGGATCTGAAAAATCATAAAAATGATTCTTGAAGCAAGAAAAAGCAGTGAATACAAAAAAAAGAGAGAAAAACGAAAAAAAAAAAAGAGAAAAAAAAATTAATGATGTTGTGATCCAAGGCAAAAAGAGTGTGCTTAAGAACCCTGGACACCTCTAATTGGGGACTCTAGCAAAGCTGAGTCACAATCTGAAAAGGTTCACCCAATTATGTGTCTGTGGCATGTATGTATCAATAACACTATCTGGATTCTGAGTTCCTATAGAAGCCAATCATTCTGAATTTCAAAGGATAGAGTGAGATGCCAAAACTGTTTAGAGGCAAAAAGCTAAAAGCCCCGCTCTTCTAATTAATACTGATCTTCATAGATGTTTTTGGAATTCATTGCATATTCTCTTCTTTTTATCTTATTTGATTTTCAGTTGCTTGGGGACAAGCAACAATTTAAGTTTGGTGTTGGGATGAGCGGATAATTTATACGCTTTTTGGCATTGTTTTTAGTATGTTTTTAGTATGTTCTAGTTAGTTTTTAGTATATTTTTATTAGTTTTTAGTTAAAATTCACTTTTTTGGACTTTACTATGAGTTTGTGTATTTTTCTGTGATTTCAGGTATTTTCTTACTGAAATTGAGGGATTTGAGCAAAAATCTGATTCAGAGGCTGAAAAGGACTGCAGATGCTGTTGGATTCTGACTTTCCTGCACTCGAAGTGGATTTTCTGGAGCTACAAAAGCCCAATTGGCGCGCTCTCAACTGCGTTGGAAATTAGACATTCTGGGCTTTCCAGCAATATATAATAGTCCATACTTTTCCCGAGATTTGATGGCCCAAACCGGCTTTTTAAATCAGCTCAAAACTGCCCGGCATTAAACGCCGGAACTGGCACAAGAATGGGAGTTAAACGCCCAAACTGGCATAAAAGCTGGCGTTTAACTCCAAGAAAAGTCTCTACACATGAAAGCTTCAATGCTCAGCCCAAGCACACACCAAGTGGGCCCGGAAGTGGATTTTTATGTCATTTACTCATCTTTGTAAACCCTAGGCTACTAGTTCTCTACATATAGGACCTTCTACTATTGTATTTTCATCTTGGTAGCTATCTTTGAGTAGTCTTAAGCTATCTTAGATCATGGGGCTGGCCTCACGGCCATGCCTAGACTTTGTTCTTATGTATTTTCAACGGTGGAGTTTCTACACACCATAGATTAAGGTGTGGAGCTCTGCTGTACCTCGAGTATTAATGCAATTACTATTGATCTTCTATTCAATTCAGCTTGTTCTTGTTCTAAGATATCACTTGTTCCTCAACTTGATGAATGTGATGATCCGTGACACTCATCATCATTCTCACCTATGAACGTGTGCCTGACAACCACCTCCGTTCTACCTTAGATTGAGTGGATATCTCTTGGATCCCTTAATCGGAATCTTCGTGGTATAAGCTAGAATTGATGGCGGCATACAAGAGAATCCGGAAGGTCTAAACCTTGTCTGTGATATTCTGAGTAGGATTCAATGATTGAATGACTGTGACGAGCTTCAAACTCCTGAAGTCTGGGCGTTAGTGACAGACGCAAAAGAATCAATGGATTCTATTCCAACCTGATTGAGAACTGACAGATGATTAGCCATGCTGTGACAGAGCATTTGGACCATTTTCACTGAGAGGACGGGACTGTAGCCATTGACAACGGTGATGCCCAACATACATCTTGCAATGGAAAGGAGTAAGAAGGATTGGATAAAGACAGTAGGAAAGCAGAGAGACGGAAGGGACAAAGCATCTCCATACGCTTATCTGAAATTCTCACCAATGAATTACATAAGTATCTCTATCTTTATTCTATGTTTTATTCATATATCATTTCATAACCATTTGAATCCGCCTGACTGAGATTTACAAGGTGACCATAGCTTGCTTCATACCAACAATCCCCGTGGGATCGACCCTTACTCGCGTAAGGTTTATTACTTGGACGACCCAGTTCACTTGCTGGTTAGTTGTGCGAAGTTGTGATAAAGTGTTGAGATTGCAATTGAGCATACCATGTTGATGGCGCCATTGATGATCACAATTTCGTGCACCAGTCGTTGATTGTTTTTCTTCCGTGGATGACGTTGTAGGCGGTGGTGTCTTTGAGGACCACGAACTCGGATAGGATTGTCTTTCTCTGGTTTCCCGTTCCTATGGTGAGGGGGAGGATGATAGAGCCGTCTGGTTTGAAGAAGTTGCCTCCGAGTCCCGTGACGCCGTTGCAGTGTGTCTGGAGATTGTCGTTGTGGAGTCTGAGCTTGTCAAAGGCTCATCTAAAGAGGATGTTAGAGTCTGCGCCTGTGTCCACTAGTATCCTTCGGACTAGCCCCGTTCCGATTTTTGCCGAGATGACAAAGGGGGCATCTTCCGCCGAGGTGCCGTGTTGACAATCCTCGAGTAAGAATGTTACCGCGTTGTTAGCAGTGGTGATAGGGGTTCGGTTCCGGACTGCCAGGACTTTGAGATCTTTCTTTAGTGCTGATTTTGACTTGCTCGATGTATCTTTGCCTGTGATGACGTTTACTATTATGGTCAGGTCTGACTCTGGGCTTTCCCTGGGGGATTGCTGATAAACCACTATTTTATGGTTTATCTTGTGCTCAATTGAGTGGTTTTTATCAACTCTTTACCCACTTATTCATATGATTTGCATGTTTTATATTTTCCTTTCTAATTCTGTGCTATGATTGAAAACATGCTTCTTTGGCTTTTATTTCCTTTTATTTAATTCTCTCTTATTACCATTAGATGACTTGATATGTGTGTTAAGTTATTTCAGGAATTACAGGGCAGGAATGACTTAGAGGATGGAAATGAAGCATGCAAAACTGGAAGGAATACAAGAAGTTGAAGGAACTGCAAAGCTGTCAGCCTGACCCTCTCGCACTAAAACGATCATAACTTGAGCTACAGATGTCCAAATGATGCGGTTCTACTTGCGTTGGAAAGCTAACGTCCGGGGCTTCGATTTGATATATAATTCATCGCCATAGTGGCCATATAGATAGGTGACGCGAATGCGCGCTCCACGCAGACGCGTCACATCTGCGAATCTCATTCCACGCAAACGCATGGATGACGCCTCCGCGTCACTTTGACGCGACCTGTACGGACCAGATTTCACAATCAGCAATTCTGGGCTGTTTTTAACCTAGTTTTCGGCCCAGAGAACACAGATTAAAGGCTATAAAGTGGGAGAATGCATCCATTCATAATCAAGCTTTTATAATTCATAATTTTTAGTTTAGATGTAGTTTTTAGAGAGGTTCTCTCCTCTCTCTTAGGTTTTAGGATTAGGATTCCTCTTAAAGGATTTAGGATTTATTATTATTTCAACTTACAATTTCTTCTGAGCTCCAGGTTCAATATTCCTTTATTTTGACCTCTCTTCTACTTTGAGATACTTTAATGCTTTTATTTATGTTTGATTTATGTTGCCCAATTGGCTTATGAATATTTTTCATGTTAGATTTGACTGCTTTGAATGAATGTTATTTGAGGTATTCCAGATATTTATGATTCTTATTTAGTTTTTTATATTATTGGCTTTAATTGATTAACTGGAAGCTCTTGAGTTATCAACTATTCATGATTGATTGTTATGTCAGCTAATTAACTGGAATTCCACTAACTCTAGTCTTTCCTTAGGAGTTGGCTAGGACTTGGGAAATCTAACCAATTGGTTCACTTGACTTTCCCTTGCTTACGCAAAGGTTAACTAAATGGGATTAACTTCCATTCTTATAGGAGTAACTAGGATAGGACTTCCGAATTTTTATATCTTGCCAAGAGTTTATTTTACAGTCAATTATTTATTTTATTTGTCACTTAATTTACTTGTTCCTCACTTTCAAAACCCCCAATTTACAAAACTCATAACCAATAATAAGAACACACCTCCCTGCAATTCCTTGAGAAGACGACCCGAGGTTTAAATACTTCGGTTATCAATTTATTTAGGGGTTTGTTACTTGTGACAACCAAAACGTTTGTAAGAAAGGTTGATTGCTTGGTTTAGTAACTATACTTACAACGAGAGTTTACTATAACTTCTAAACCGTCAATCTTCAGTTCTTCAGTTGCCTTTGTGTTCTCAGGTTGCATCTTTCTCTTTTCGGTGACCTGTCCCTTTCGGCGCGTTTTGGTTCTCTGATGATTTTGACGAACTCGGGGAGCTTGCCGCCTGTTATAGCTTGTTTGAGGGTGTCTTTTAGGTCGAAACAGTCTTGTGTCCTGTGCTTGTAACCTCGATGGCAGTCACAGTATAGGGTTTTGTTGCCGCCGGTTCTTTCCTTGAGTTGTCGGGCTTTCGGGATGATACCTTGATCTGCTATTTGGTGGTATATCTCGGTGATCGGGACCGTCAGGGGTGTGTAGTTAGAGAATTTGCTAATTCTAGGTGGTCAGTTTGTGTTTGTTGGCTTGGGATGGTCCTTCTGACTTTCTCTGGATGGGGGGTTATGCCGAGGCGCCAAGTGATGAGCGGATAATTTGTATGCTTTTTGGCATTATTTTTAGTATGTTTTTAGTATCTTTTAGTTAGTTTTTAGTATATTTTTATTAGTTTTTAATTAAAATTCACTTTTCTGGACTTTACTATGAGTTTGTGTGTTTTTCTGTGATTTCAGGTATTTTCTGACTGAAATTGAGGGTCCTGAGCAAAAATCTGATCTAGAGACTGAAAAGGACTGCAGATGCTGTTGGATTCTGACCTCTCTGCACTCGAAGTGGATTTTCTGGAGCTACAGAAGCCCAATTGGCGCGCTCTCAACGGCATTAGAAAGTAGACATCCTGGGCTTTCCAGCAATATATAATAGTCCATACTTTGCCCAAGATTTGATGGCCCAAACCGGCGCTCAAAGTCACCTACAGAAATTCCAGCGTTAAACGCCGGAACTGGCATAAAATTTGGAGTTAAACGCCCAAACTGGCATGAAAGCTGGCGTTTAACTCCAGAAAAGGTCTCTACACGAAATTCCTTCATTGCTCAGCCCAAGCACACACCAAGTGGGCCCGGAAGTGGATTTTTCTGTCATTTACTCATTTCTGTAAACCTTAGGACACTAGTTTACTACTTATAGGATCTTTTGACATTGTATCCGTACCTTATGACCTCATAACATTTTGTATACGTTTCTTCCACAGTATGAGCCTCTAAACCCCATGGTTGGGGGGTGAGGAGCTCTGCTGTGTCTTGATGGATTAATGCAATTACTACTGTTTCTTATTCAATCATGCTTGCTTCCATTCTAAGATAACACTTGTTCTTAATCCGGATGAATGTGATGATCCGTGACAATCATCATCATTCTCAACTATGAACACGTGCCTGACAACCACCTCTGTTCTATCTTAGATTGAGTAGTTATCTCTTGGGTTCTTTAATCGGAATCTTCGTGGTATAGGCAGGACCTGATGGCAGCATTCAAGAGAATCCGGAAGGTCTAAACCTTGTCTGTGGTATTCTGAGTAGGATTCAATGATTGAATGACTGTGACGTGCTTCAAACCTGTAACCTACTGGGCATTAGTGACAGACGCAAAAGAGTGATTCTATTCCGGTAGGGGAGGGAACCAAACCGGTGATTGGCAGTACTGTGACAGAGTGCGTGCATTAGCTTTCACTGCGCGGATGGGAGGTAGTTGCTGACAACAGTGAAACCCTACACGAGCTTGCCATGGAAGGAGACTTGCGTGTTTGATGAAGAAGACAGTAGAAAAGCAGAGATTCAGAAGATGGAGCATCTCCAAACCTCAACACATTCTCCATTACTGCAATACAAGTAACCATTACATGTTCTTTTGCTTTTTACAATCAATCCTGATAATTTCTGATATCCTGACTAAGATTTACAAGATAACCATAGCTTGCTTCAAGCCGACAATCTCCGTGGGATCGACCCTTGCTCACGCAAGGTATTACTTGGACGACCCAGTGCACTTGCTGGTTAGTTGTGCGGGATTGCAAAAGTGTTATTGCAATTTCGTGCACCAAGTTTTTGGCGCCGTTGCCGGGGATTGTTCGAGTTTGGACAACTGACGGTTTATTTTGTTGCTTAGATTAGGACTGTTTTTATTTTTTGTTGGTTTAGAGTCTTTTAGTTGAATCTAGTTTCATATTTTAAGTTTGGTGTCAATTGCATGCTTTTGTTTTTCTTTTGATTTTCGAATTTTTCTTGTTCTTAGTCCCTTTTTGATTCACAAAAGTTCTAAGTTTGGTGTCCTCTTTGTGTTTTTCCTTTAAAATTTTCGAAAAAAAAATTAGTGTTTGATTTTCTAAAATTTTAAGTTTGGTGTCTTTTTGTGTTTTTCTCTTTCCTCTTTTTAAGAATCAAATCTTTTTCATAAAAATTTTTCAATCATATCTTCTTAATTGCTGTTTTCAAAATCTTTTTTTTCACTAATTGATTCAGTTCTCAATTTGCTTTGATCTTATTTTATTTTTAATTTTCGAATTTTATTTTATTTTCCTTTTGTTTTATTTTATTGTAATTTTATTTTTTCGGTTATTTCAAAAAAAATTTAAAAATAAACAAAATTTATCTCTTTGCAATCATTCTCATTTCCCTTTTGTCCATTATGGACTTAAGTGGAATTAATCAGTCCAAGAGGACTCTGGGGTCTTATGCTAACCCCATTACAGCTGCATATGGGAGTAGCATCTGTATACCTCCCATCAAAGCAAGCAGCTTTGAGCTAAACCCTCAACTCATTATCATAGTGCAGCAAAATTGCCAGTATTCCGGTCTTCCACAGGAAGAACCTACTGAGTTTCTGGCACAGTTCTTACAAATTGCTGACACAGTACATGATAAAGAGGTAGATCAGGATGTCTACAGACTATTACTGTTTCCATTTGCTGTAAAAGATCAAGCAAAAAGGTGGTTGAATAACCAACCTACAGCAAGCATAAAGACATGGAAACAGTTGTCAGACAAATTCCTGAATCATTTTTACCCTCCAAAGAGGATGACACAGCTAAGGCTGGACATCCAAGGCTTTAAACAAGAGGATAATGAATCCCTTTATAATGCCTGGGAGAGGTATAGAGGTATGCTAAGAAAATGTCCCTCTGAAATGTTTTCAGAGTGGGTACAGTTAGACATTTTCTACTATGGGCTTACAGAAAAAGCTCAGATGTCTTTAGACCACTCAGCTGGTGGATCCATACACATGAGGAAGACAATTGAAGAAGCTCAAGAGCTCATAGACACTGTTGCTAGAAACCAATACTTATATTCTAGCAATGAGTTCGTTCCAAAGGAGGAGGTCATGGCATTAGTCACTGATCCTAATCCTCAAGAACAGATAATGGAGCTTAATCAACAACTACTCCTGATGACTGAACAGTTAGCAGAATTTAAAGAGATGCTCAATGAAACTAAAGTTGCTAATAAGAGCATAGAACTACAGCTGAATCAAGCAAAACAGCAAATATCTAAACAAATAACAGAGGAGTGTCAAGCAGTTCAATTGAGGAGTGGGAAGACCCTGAATAACACTGCTCAAAAGGGTAAAAAGCCAAACAAGGAACAATTGACAGAGGACAACCAAACCACTGTTCAAAATCCCTCTGAGGACAGTAAGAGCCCAGAGAGGAATATTGTGGGCGTTCAAACGCCAGAAAGGGAAGGAAATTTGGCGTTAAACGCCCATTCCTTGCCCAGTTCTGGCGTTCAAACGCCAGAAAAGGGGGAAAAGTTGGCGTTAAACGCCCATTTTCCACCCATTCCTGGCGTCCAAACGCCAAGGGAAAATCAGACACCTGAGAGTGCTGATAGTAATCCCTCTAACAAGGCTTCTTCAACCACTTCTGTAAGGAATAAACCTGCAGCATCTAAGGTTGAAGAATATCAAGCCAAGATGCCTTATCCTCAGAAACTCCGCAAAGCGGAACAGGATAAGCAATTTGCCCGCTTTGCAGACTATTTAAGGACTCTTGAAATAAAGATTCCATTTGTAGAGGCACTTGAGCAAATACCTTCTTATGCTAAATTCATGAAAGAAATTTTAAGCCATAAGAAGGATTGGAGAGAAACTGAAAAAGTGTTTCTCACTGAAGAATGCAGTGCAGTCATTCTAAAAAGCTTACCAGAAAAGCTTCAAGATCCTGGAAGCTTTCTGATACCATGCACACTAGAAGGCACTTGCACCAAGATAGCCTTATGTGATCTTGGAGCAAGTATCAATTTAATACCTGCATCCACTATCAGAAAGCTTGGGTTGATTGGAGAAGTCAAACCAACCAGGATATGCCTCCAACTTGCTGATGGCTCCATTAAACACCCATCAGGCATAATAGAGGACATGATTGTCAAGGTTGGGCCATTTGCCTTTCCAACTGACTTTGTGGTGCTGGAAATGGAGGAGCACAAAAGTGCAACTCTCATTCTAGGAAGACCTTTCCTAGCAACTGGACGAACTCTCATTGATGTACAAAAGGGGGAAGTAACCTTGAGAGTCAATGAGGATGAGTTCAAGTTGAATGCTGTAAAAGCTATGCAGCATCCAGACATACCAGAGGACTGCATGGACGCTGACATTATTGACTCTCTGGTAGAAGAGATCAATATGGCTGAAAGCCTAGAATCAGAGCTTGAGGACATCTTCAAGGATACTCAAACTGATCAGGAAGAGCCAGAGGAGGCAAAGGAATTTTCGAAAATTCCTCAGAAGGAGGATAAACCTCCTAAGCCTGAACTCAAACCACTACCATCATCCCTGAAATATGCATTTCTGGGAGAGGGTGACACTTTTCCAGTGATTATAAGCTCTGCCTTAAATCCACAGGAAGAGGAAGCACTGATTAAAGTGCTAAGGACACACAAGACAGCTCTTGGGTGGTCCATAAGTGATCTTAAGGGCATTAGCCCAGCTAGATGCATGCACAAGATCCTGTTGGAGGATAATGCCAAACCAGTGGTTCAACCACAGAGGAGGCTAAATCCTGCCATGAAGGAGGTGGTGCAGAAAGAGGTCACTAAATTACTAGAGGCTGGGATTATTTATCCTATTTCTGATAGCCCCTGGGTGAGCCCTGTCCAAGTTGTTCCCAAAAAGGGAGGCATGACAGTGGTTCATAATGAAAAAAATGAACTGGTTCCTACAAGGACAGTCACAGGGTGGCGCATGTGTATTGACTACAGAAGACTCAATACAGCCACCAGAAAGGATCATTTTCCTTTACCATTCATAGACCAAATGCTAGAAAGACTAGCTGGTCATGATTACTACTGCTTTTTGGATGGCTACTCAGGCTACAACCAAATTGCAGTAGATCCTCAAGACCAAGAGAAAACAGCATTCACATGCCCTTCTGGCGTGTTTGCCTACAGGAGGATGCCTTTTGGTCTGTGCAATGCACCTGCAACCTTTCAAAGGTGCATGCTCTCTATCTTCTCAGATATGGTAGAGAAATTTCTGGAAGTCTTCATGGATGACTTTTCAGTATATGGAGACTCATTTAGCTCCTGTCTTAACCACCTATCACTTGTCCTGAAAAGATGCCAAGAAACTAACCTGGTTTTAAACTGGGAGAAATGTCACTTTATGGTGACTGAAGGAATTGTCCTTGGGCACAAAATTTCAAGCAGGGGAATAGAGGTGGATAAGGCAAAGGTAGAGGTAATTGAAAAATTACCACCACCTGCCAATGTTAAGGCAATCAGAAGCTTTCTTGGGCATGCAGGATTCTATAGAAGGTTTATCAAGGATTTTTCGAAAATTGCTAAACCTTTGAGTAACCTGCTAGCTGTTGACACTCTATTTGTGTTTGACACACAGTGTCTGCAGGCATTTGAGACCCTGAAGGCTAAGCTGGTCACAGCACCAGTCATCTCTGCACCAGATTGGGCATTGCCATTTGAATTAATGTGTGATGCCAGTGATCATGCCATTGGTGCAGTGTTGGGACAGAGGCATAACAAACTTCTGCACGTCATTTATTATGCTAGCCATGTTCTAAATGATGCACAGAAGAATTACACAACCACAGAAAAAGAGTTGCTTGCAGTGGTCTATGCCATTGACAAGTTTAGATCCTACTTAGTGGGATCAAAGGTGATTGTGTACACTGACCATGCTGCTCTTAAATACTTACTCACAAAGCAGGATTCAAAACCCAGGCTTATAAGATGGGTGTTGCTTCTGCAAGAGTTTGATATAGAAATAAGAGACAGAAAAGGGACAGAGAACCAAGTAGCTGATCATCTGTCCAGAATAGAACCAGTAGCTGGGGCGTCCCTCCCTTCTACTGAGATCTCTGAAACTTTCCCAGATGAGCAACTCTTTGCCATCCAGGAAGCTCCATGGTTTGCAGACATTGCAAATTATAAAGCTGTAAGGTTCATACCCAAGGAGTACAGCAGTGTGCAAAGAAAGAAACTCATTTCAGATGCCAAGTACTACCTTTGGGATGAACCATATCTCTTTAAGAGATGTGCTGACGGAGTGATCCGCAGATGTGTACCCAGAGAAGAAGCACAAAGGATCCTATGGCACTGCCATGGATCACATTATGGAGGACATTTTGGAAGTGAGCGAACAGCCACTAAAGTTCTCCAGTGCGGCTTCTACTGGCCTACTCTCTATAAAGATTCCCGAGAGTTTGTGCGTAACTGTGACAGTTGCCAAAGAGCTGGTAACCTGCCTCACGGATATGCCATGCCTCAACAAGGGATATTAGAGATATAATTGTTTGATGTATGGGGAATTGATTTCATGGGACCATTCCCACCATCATACTCAAACACTTATATTCTGGTGGCAGTGGACTATGTGTCTAAGTGGGTAGAAGCAATTGCTACACCCACTAATGATACCAAGACTGTGCTGAAATTCCTCCAGAAAAACATTTTCAGCAGGTTTGGCGTTCCCAGAGTGCTAATCAGTGATGGGGGCACTCATTTCTGCAATAAACAGCTGTACTCTGCTATGGTTAGATATGGAATCAGCCATAAAGTGGCAACTCCGTATCATCCACAGACAAATGGGCAAGCTGAAGTCTCTAACAGAGAGCTAAAAAAAATCCTGGAACGGACTGTAATGGCCCGAAGAAAGGATTGGGCAAAGAGCTTGGATGATGCTCTGTGGGCATACAGAACAGCATTCAAGACTCCTATAGGTACCTCTCCATACCAACTGGTGTATGGGAAGGCCTGTCATTTGCCTGTAGAACTGGAACATAAAGCCTACTGGGCAACCAGATTCCTAAACATGGATGCACAGTTAGCTGGTGAGAAAAGATTACTCCAGTTAAATGAGCTAGAGGAGTTCAGACTCAATGCCTTTGAAAATGCAAAAATTTATAAGGAAAAGGCAAAGAAATGGCATGACAAGAGATTGTCAACCAGAGTCTTTGAACCAGGACAAAAAGTTCTGCTCTTTAACTCTAGGCTCAAGTTGTTTCCAGGAAAACTCAAATCCCGATGGAGGGGTCCGTATGTGATTACAGGAGTCTCACCATATGGGTATGTTGAGCTTCAGGATATTGATTCTGACAAAAAGTTCATTGTTAATGGACAGAGAATCAAGCATTATCTTGAAGGCAATTTTGAGCAGGAGTGCTCAAAACTGAGACTTGAATGATTCTCAGTGAAAGTCCAGCTAAAGACAGTAAAGAAGCGCTTGCTGGGAGGCAACCCAGTCATTAGGAAGTTATATGATTAGTTCTTACAGAGGCAAGTATCAAAAATGAAGGAATTTACAGAGTTACAGAAGGATTCAGCTCAAAAAAGCAGAGAAAATGAGCTTACTGGCGAAAAAAACGCCAGTAAGGGGCATTTTGGGCGTTAAACGCTAGAATGGGCACCATTCTGGGCGTTTAACGCCAGTAATGGTACCATTTTGGGCGTTAAACGCCAGAATGGGCACCATTCTGGGCGTTTAACGCCAGGTGTGCAGCATCCTGGGCGTTTTAGAAAAACGCCCAGTGAGGAAGAATTTCTGGCGTTTAACGCCAGCCAGGGTACCTGGCTGGGCGTTAAACGCCCAAATAGGGCAACAAATGGGCGTTAAACGCCAGAATGAGTGCCATTCTGGGCGTTTAACGCCAGCTTGGTGGGGGGACCACAATTTTGTTTCCAAATCAGATTTTTTCAAACTTTCCTTTTCTCACCCATACTTTTCTACAAAATCACACTTCAATCATTCATCATTCACTTTCAAATCTTCAAAAATCAAAACCTTTTTTTCAAATTTATTTCAAATCAATTACAAACATTGTTCAAAAATTTCACCCTTTTCTCAATTTCTTCTCATATCTTCTCAAATCTCCTTTCAAATTCTTTTTTTTCGAAAACTCCCCTCCCCACCTTATAAATACACGCTTGTTGCCCTCTTCCAACCACACCATTCGAATTTTCTCTTCCTCCCCCTCTCTTCTCTCTTCTCTTTTGCTTGA